>NC_064829.1:47793481-48110211 GCF_024166365.1 Elephas maximus indicus | reverse complement strand
GAGACTTTTAGCCTAAATATATTTAGAGATTTCTTTAGAATTAGTCTGATGTGGATGTCAAATCTTCCATCTCAAAAATAAAAAAGAATTCTACCTGAACAATACACTCATTTTAGTTGTCATTACAGTTAATATTTGTCGATTCGTTCAAGCATATTTAAGGATTCATATCGATCCACAAGATTTGCAGAAAACTGCTAGAGAAAAACAAAAGCATGCCAGTGTGAGCTAATTGCATTTATATTGGCATTTTTAAGTGCCAGAATTTTTAAAATAGGGACAACTCAAATATTAGAATGCCAAACTTGAGAAAAGTGATACGGTTATTTTGATCAATCTCAAGAACACTTCCTCCAAAAATACTAACCATTCCTTTTTTTCTAACCAAATGTTCTTATTTTAGTTTTCTTGCTCAAATAGTCTGACTGTATAATACTGTATAATAACTGCTGATTTCAAGGACCAGTATAGCCCTCAAATCCACAGGTTAAAGACTTCTCCCTTGTTCATTTAACTTTCTTTCTTCTTCTTGTTGTTTGGTGGCTGCAGGTCGATTTTTGACTCATACCAAAAAAAAAAAAAAAAAACCAAATCCGTTGCTGTCAAGTCGATTCCGACTCATAGCGACCCTATAGTGCCTCAATATGAAAGACTAGGACTCCCCAAAGGGTTTTCTAGGCTGTAAACTTTATGGGAGCAGATCGCCAGGTCTTTTGTCCTTCAGAGCCACTGGGTAGCTTCAAACCAACAACCTTTCAGTTAGTAACAGAGCACTTCAGGTTCAATGCCATGTGCTACCATTAATAGTCCACCAGTCATCTGTCAGTTTGTTGCACTGTGGTGGCTTATGTGTTACTGTGTTGCTGGAAGCTATGCCAGCAGTATTTTAAATTCCAGTAGGGTTGTCCATGGTGGACAGGTTTCAGTGGAGCTTTCAGACTAAGACAGACTTGGAAGAAGGACCTGGCAGTCTACTTCTTAAAAAATTGAACAGTGAAAACCTTATAAACAGCAGTGGAACATTGTCTGATAAAAGTGCTGGAAGATGAGCTTCCGCAGTCTGGAAGGCACTGAAAATGTGCCTGAGAAGAACTGGTTCCTCAAAACAGTTGAGGTAGTTTTGTGCAGCGTGTCCACATTTCTGGTTAGAACAAAGTACATATGTATGTTTGAGCTATGGAATATTGGTTTTGTAATTTGGTGATCCGTATACAAGTTAAACACCCTTATATTTTTATTTAAAACTGGCATTGCACGATTTTAAAATGAAAATAAAATTTATGCTAATAACGGAAATTCAATGTTTCATTATTATAATGACATTAAATAGCAAGTAAAAAGCACCATGACAAGTTGAGAGAGGGACTACAGAATAAAAGGAAAAGTTTTATACATTTGTACCTACCATGAGCACTTTTTTTGTTTTTGAACAAAGTGTTCTGCATTTTCATTTTGTACTGAGTTCTGAAAATTATGTCCCTGGCTTTGCCACCAGTTCCACCTAAGTTTCCTCTCCTTGAAGCATGATTTGGAAACTATTAACTTGGCCAAAGGGCCCGCCTCACTAATTTTCCTTATCTGAAGAAGCGTTATTCTCTGTTGCTTGATGTCCACTGTCCATAGCAACCCTTTAGGACAGAGTAGAACTGCCCCATAGGGTTTCCAAGTCTGTAATGTGTACAGAAGCAGATTGCCACATCTTTCAGATGATCTGGTAAGCAAGCTAAGCACCATGCTTACCTTGCTTATTGGAAAACCCACCCCTGGTTGTTGTTATTTGAGGAGGGTGGGTAAATTCCATCCCTGTTACTTCACCTCAACTGGAAGTGTAAAGTCTATGTTTCCCAAGCCTCAGGTTCTACTTCCTGGCCTTACACTTTCCCTCTCAGAAGATGAGATAGATGTTCATGCCACATCATTCCCTTAAAGCTTTTGCAAATTCCCTTTACACTTAGGATAAATCCAGAGTAATTACTCACGGCTTTATAATGCCCTGTGTGATCTAGTTTCTGCCTGCATTTTTATGATTATTATATTTCACTATTCTTTCCCTGGCCAAATGTCCATAATTATTAGGTAATATTAACAAATAGGCCACACCTGATCCTTGCCAACATTCTTTAAGTGTTTGCTTTTTTCTTTTTTTACCTTCTCCCAGCTTCAGTGGTTTTAGCATATGCTCTTCTCTCTGCCTTGAATGTTGTTACCTCTATTCTTCTTCTTGCTATCTCCTATTCATTTTTAAGATTTCAAGTTAGGGCTGATTTCTCAGAGCACCCCTCTCTTATTCACCAATCTAAATCAATTTCCTCAATTATAATTTCTTATTCCAACATCTATGTATATAACTATATCACGGTTTTTGTGTTAATAGTAGCAGTCATTACTTTACAACCAAACCCTCAAAATATAATGTCTCAGATGATGGAGAAACTTACTGATTAGACCCTGATTCTGTTTCCTAGGTGGAATTATTTCCACTTTTACTCATGGCTTTCATGTTTATCCTCTAGGAGATAATTCTGTGTCCATTAACTTCCATTGCCATATTAGAACTAGGCATTTTGTAAAAAATCCTTCTTGGAGGATGGACTGCTTTCATACCCCACAAATTTGATGGCCTAAGGTTTGCTGTTGCTGTTATTTGTTTGTTTTGTTTGCTTTTTCCTAATGACTCTTCTTCTTCTTCTTTTTTTTTTTTTTTTGTTAATCTAGGCTTTTGGCTTCTTTGTGAATACAGTTGGCTCAAAAACTTGGTAGAGGTCTGACCTATTTGCTTCTAAAGGATTTTGTATACTGTTACATGTTAGGAAATAATTCTCCATGAGGTCCTCATGATTTTGCACATGTAGCAAACAGAAGTATGGGCTGCCTTGGCTCCTGGGCTATTTCTTGAAGGATGCTTTTCATTTTTTTTTTTTTTTTGGTTCATTTGTTTTTATTGCAAAGGGCCTTGCAAGTTAGAGGTAGAGCCTCCCTCCAAAACAAAGCACAGGTTTATTATAGCCTTGGAAGATAGAGATGGTATCTCCTTTCAGAGCAATGGGCCTACATGCTTACTATCCATTATAAAAGATTTGGCTTCCCAGAGTTCAGGGTTCCTCTCCTGCAGTTAATCCACCGTGCATGCAGTTGTCCCACACTGCACCTGCAGGTGTCTTCACATTGCCCTGTGGAAATAGGGACTCGGGGAACTGGATCAAGAAAGGCCAACTCCCTGGCTACTATTATTGCTATAATGAACACTTCCTTTGTCTCTGGCCCAGGATTCTTTTGTCTCCTGTCAGCATCTATGCAAATGTTGTAGGCTAACTTGTTAGTTTGGAAGTAGAGTAAAACTGCAGATCATTCAAGTTACTGACAGTCCACATACCTTATGTTTCCCTGTAACATATTTCTCAGGTCGGCTTCATTTATTTCTTCTCTCACTCCCATTCCTCTGTCTCTCAGTTTAACGGTGATTTAGATAATCTGAAATTAAAAAAAGCTTATCATTAAAATA
The DNA here is from genome assembly GCF_024166365.1 of Elephas maximus indicus. Taxonomy (NCBI): domain Eukaryota; kingdom Metazoa; phylum Chordata; class Mammalia; order Proboscidea; family Elephantidae; genus Elephas; species Elephas maximus. The sequence continues at coordinate 48,106,709 of NC_064829.1, read as the reverse complement.
ATACCATTATATTTAATATAGGGCTGAGTCACCTAGTTCAGCTAAGAAATCTTACTGTGGTCTGTTTGCTTTTAGACTTACTTCTTTCCCTCTGGAGCCCAGGAGCTGTTGACTTTTCCAACACTATGAGGACTGTCCTCTTTGTATTCTTTCCATTTCCTTTCAACTCTGTTTGAAAATCAGTGAGATTTTGTCTGAACTCATTTCTATCTTAAAAATCTTGCAAAAAGCAGCCAATAATAGTCGTAACACATTAGCTCTCTGGCTGATTCCAAACACTTGCCCTAGAACTCCAGATTCACTATAGTCTTTCTTTCAACTTTTTGGATAGACAGTTTTACCAAATATTTTCCCAGTGCTCAGCATAAATCTCCATCTTTCTAATCTGTGATATATAGTCTCACTGCTCACTGTTCAACTGCTACCAACTGCTAAATCAACGACACATATTTTATTATTATTTTTCTTTTATGGACGTTTCTCAATTCAAGCTGTGAATTTTTGTATCTGCTAGGAGATATTAACTAAAATTAGGAGAGGTGTGCATCAGAGTTGTATCCTTTCAGCATATTTATTCAACCTGTATACTGAGTAAATAATCTGACTAGCTGGACTGTATGAAGAACGAGGCATCAGGATTGGAGGAAGACTCATTAACGGCTCTGGGTGGTACAAACTTGAAAGGTCAGAGGTTCGAGTCCACACAGAGGAACCTTGAAAAAAAGTCTTGGTAATCTACTCCTGAAAATTCAGTCATTGAAAACACTATGGAGCACAGTTCTACTCTGAAATACACAGGGTCATCATGAGTTAGAGTCAACTTGACAGCAATTGTTTTATTCTGGTTTAATATGAGCACACAATTTTAGAGATAACAAAACTGAGGCCACAGTATATTTTAAGGAGCTCTGGTGGTACGGTGGTTAAGGGCTCAGTTGTTAACCAAAAGGTTGATGGTTCGAACCCACCAGCTGCTGGAGAAAGATGTGGCAGTCTGCTTTTGTAAAGATTAGGAAAAAAAAAAAATGTCGCCCTTGAGTCAATTCTAATTCATAGCAACCCTATAGGATACAGTAGAACTATCCCATAGGGTTTCAAAGAGTGGCTGGTGGATTTGAACTGTAGAACTTTTGGTTAGCAGCCATATCTCTTAACCATAAACCCGATGGGACAATTCTACTCAGTCCTACAGGGTTGCTATGAGTCAGAATAGGCTTGATGGCAATGGATTATAGTGCATTTTACTTTCTTATTTCATAAGTTCTAAAGGATAGAAAAGATAAGTAAAACTCAGCTCTGCAGAGCACTCACTCGATGTTGTAGGTAATTTAAAAAATATTTACCAAAAAGTTCCAATGCTTAAAATTGTGAATATATTCAAATATACATGGATTTTTTAGAAACATAAAACAAAAAAACAGACTCATTGCCATTGACTTGATTCCAGCAGACTGTCACATTTTTCTGCCATGGTGCTGCTGGTGGGTTCGAATTGCAGGCCTATAGGTTAGCAGCCAAGGGCTTAACCACTGCACCACTAGGTCTTCTTTAGAAATATAGAACGTGGAACTAGTTAGCATGTTACAAAGTGCTTAGCAGTTCTATTTATAAAAAATTTCGTCTTCATCTTCGGTAGATCACGACTCAGACTCAGCTTCCTTTAATGTGTATGACAGTGTTCTTCACCCAAATATATGAATGCCATTCATGAAAAGTTAATTGACACCCAATTTATTTCCCAGGTGTACTGCTTGTTTCAGTCCTATCGCTATGACCATGTTAAAAAATTTTTCTGTCATAAACCATTCCCTTTAACGTCATGCTGGCTTTACGTGTAAGTGTAGTGTTTATTTAGCCTTCATAATATAATCCTCTGATATATTCATGGAGTTTGCCAGAGCTTCAGGAAGTTTGTTTCTTTTGGCCATTGACCAAAACACTCCCAAACCACAATATCACCTACTGGCCATGGTAGCCATGATTTCTGTACTGTTGTGAAAAATTGTGTGTGCTTGGATGTTCTTAACATTAGCTAAGAGCAGTGATGTATTTCTACATTCGAAGAAGGATGATGAGAGAGCCTGGAAGATAGCTCAGACTGAAGATTGTGGAGTGCTGTCTACATTTCTTCCTGACAAGGTCGACTTCAAGGGCGACATTAACAACTTGTTCTCAGTCTAATGACACATTTAGATTAGAGTTTGCAATGTACACAGCCTCCATTTTTTTTCTTCTGTTCATTTTCAGATAAGATGCTTGATAGGTATCTCCACAGTAACCTTTCAGAATTCATTTATTTAGATGAAGCAAAATAATGAAATGCCAAATGAATTAAGAATGATATTTTTTATATCAACTGAAGACAATTTAAATAGTCCATATGCATAAACTCTGTGGCATGAATGATCTTTTCATTTCATGGTAAATAAAAATGAAGGATTTGTAAGTGACTATTGCTGTGTTTTTGTGTATAGAAGGGGGAAGGAATGACTGCATACTGGGAATTCATTGCTATCCTTTTCCTTGGAGTCTCATTAGACCTACCATAGCCAGGAATACAGTAAGAATACAAAAAGAGAAGGTTTATTTAAATTTCTAATGTTTTAAAATTACAATTACAGAAGGTTAATTTTTTTCTCTGTTTTCTTTCCTTTCGAATACTTACAGTTTGAATTTCAGGAACATGAAGAGTAAAAACAAAGTCAACAGTTCTAAAATTCTTGCCTTTTTGTAATTTGCAGAAAATTAAGGTATCATTGTTTGCGTCTTTTCCCTTGACCTCTGTTCTGTCCCAGTTCTCTTCCCATAATGAATTCTACTTGCCTAGAGTAGAGACTAACTCAGCAGCTGCCTAACACTAGATTCCTGGCAAAGGGTCCACTCTGTGAAAGCTCTGACAAATGTACCTGCATGTCCTTCCTCTTTATAAAGGCCCAGATAGTGTACCAGGATTTTGGCACCATGTACATTTCTCAAATCACTTCACATATATGTGTTTTTAAAAGGCTCAAGTAAATTTTTTTTAGATAAGAACTTCATAATGTATTTCTTTTAAATTCTTCATAGCAGTTAATATAATGTTTATGCATAGCAAGCATTCAAAAAAGAGATATTAAATTGAACCAATTAAATAGAATTGCCACTTATGACCCTGAAATTGCCTATTTTATTGAGAAGACACTGGAATGAATGAAGCCTGATATTTGTTGAAAGTTTGCTGAATGTCATTTTGTCTAACTTTCTATTTATCCAACATGGCTCCTAGCATTCTTTGGTGTTCAGTGGATAACTAACGTGTGACTACAACAGGGAGGCATGGGCAGATGAAATGCCATACTCATTATCATGTGTAAATGTCAACAGAGTTCATGTTTAAAAAAAAAAAAAAACACCTTTTAATGTGAGAATAGGCATTGGGCCATGCATCCTCATGTACCATCTGTCATATCACCTTTGAAGTCCTACTGAATCCTCGTCCTTTGAAGTCAGACACTCATCCTTCTACACAAAGGAAGCTGCTACATACAGCAGCAGCAAAGAGATGAAAGAGTGCGCCTCAGCTATGCTGAATATACTGTCAATGTTTTAATTTAAAGAGCTAATATTCACCTTTGACATGGAAAACTAGCCTCCAGTTATAGTTCTTCTGGATGTGTGTTTGGAAACACATAGATGCAGCATTTACAGAAGTTTTCTTCCTGTGTAATAGCTGCAACTGTAAATATTTTTCGTAGATATTCATTATGATAGCTCACTTTTTATTCTTTCAAGGAGCTATGAAAAACAGCAATAAAAAATTGTTAAAGCAAATATTTCTAATGCATAGATAAAATGGATAAAGAGAGATGCAATGTCCCCCTTGTATTGAGCTATACAAAATAGGATTAACACCCTCCTTCTATACATGTGTATAAGATATTAAAATTGCTTTGTTTTATTAGGAGAGACATGAGGTTTTCAAGAAAAAAAAGAAATGTCCTGTGTATTTTCTTTCTACATCAGAAGATATATGACCACAGAATACATTTATTGAGTGCCTACTAAGTGTCATTTAACATGTTAAGACTGATGTTTCTCAAGGTATAATCTTTGGATCCACTTATATCAGAATCATCTGTGGTTATGAAAAAATGTACATTTTCAATTATTCCTGAGAATTACTTAGTAATAATCTCTGTCTGGTACTCAATTCAGAACTAAGGGGCTCCTGACTCAAACCATGGCATTTTCAATTGTTTCATATGCATGAGAAAGATGGACAGTGAATAAGGAAGACTGAAGAAGAATTGATGCCTTTGAATTATGGTGTTGGCAAAGAACGTAGAAAGGACTGTCAGAAGAATAAAGAAATATGTTTTGGAAGAAGTACATCTAGAATGCTCCTTAGAAGTGAAGATGGTGGGACTTCATCTCGAGTATTTTGAACATGATATCAAGAGAAGGACATCATGTTTGGTAAGGCAGATGGTCAGCGAAAAAGGAGAAGACCCTCAATGAGGTGGACTGACACAGTAGCTGCAATATGGGCTCAAACATAGCCGTGATTGTGAGGGTCATGCAGAACTGGACAGTATTTTGTTCTGTTGCATACAGGGTCACTATGTATTGAACCGACTGGACGGCACCTAAACCTAATAACCACAGCAAAGGCACTTTCTGTCCTATTTTTATACAAACAAAAATTTGAGTCTTTGCCTTAGACATAGAAGGTGTACTATCATCCTCAATATAATTCAAAACAACGAAATAGCTTTTTCCCCAGTCATCACTAATTTACCACTCAATGGGATTCAGCACTTTTCAAGGACCAGGAAATTATGATGATTATAATCGTCCCTCAGTTTTCTGGATTGAATTGTATTCCCCAAAAATGTGTTTCCACTCAGCTGGGACATGATTCCCAGTACTGTGTGACTATCCACCATTTTGTCATCTGATGTGATTTTCCTATGTGTTGTAAATCCTACCTCTATGACGTTAGTGAGGCAGGATTAGAGGCAGTTATGTTAATGAGGCAAGACTCAATCTACAAGATTAGATTCTATCTTGAGTCAATCTCTCTTGGGATATTAAAGAGAAATGAGCAGAGAGACGGGAAAGAAACAAAAGCTGGGAAAGAGTGAATCTTTTGGACCCAAGGTCCCTGAGCTGAGAAACTCCTAGACCAGGGGAAGATTGATGACAAGGACCATCTCCCAGAGCTGAGAGAGAAAGAAATCCTTCCCCTGGAGCTGGTGCTCTGAGTTTGGACAGAAGCCTCCTAGACTGTGAGAGAATAAACATATTTTTATTATAGTCATCCACGTGTGGTATTTCTATTATAGCAGCACTAGATAACTAAGACACTCAGTATCCAAAGGCGATTAGTTCCAGGACCCCAGTGGATACCAAAACCTGTGGATGCTCAAGTCCTTTATATAAAATGATGTAGCATTTGTGTATACCCTAAGCACATCCTCCTATATACATTAATCATCTCTAGATTACTTATAATACCTATTACAATGTAAATACAATGTAAATAGTTGTTATACAGTATTATATCTTTAGGAAATAAAGACAAGATGGGAGCAAGCAATGCTCAGACAACAAGTACGAGAGAAACTGAGGATCTATGAAATGGTGGGAAGGTACAGTAGGGTATGCCTATACATCACTTCATGTGGATTCAATATACAGCTGGGCACATGGTAAATTCATGCTTTGCTTTTTAGAACTTTTTTTTTTTTTTAACATTTTCTGTCCAAGATGGGTTGAATCAGAGGGCAGACTGTATTTAGGGAAACCAGAGAAGGCTTCTATTTTTTGGAAAGAACAAAGAACTTATACAAAAGTATGGCAGAAATACAGAGGACTATGAAATTTGAAGGTACAGCCCGGAGAAATTTCTACAAGCATAACTCTTACAGCATTGCTGAGTTCACAAGAAAGCAAAGGAAGCACTGAGGAGGAGAAAAAAAAAAAAAAAACTACCTAAAAAACGATAGTGACCTTGTGGTGGAGTAATTACATTGTCTGTGGCCTTTCTAGCCACAGTCTTGTAAATTCCACCCAGATGATTGTGTAATAGGGTAATCGTGGCCTACCAAAGAGATTGGTCAGTTTTGCCTTAAAAGAGAGCCAATTCCAGAGAAAAGAGGAGTAGCCCACCACCACCAAGGTAGGAGAGACCAGCAGCCAAAACCTGGCAGCAGAAGATGGCATGGAGGGCTTCCCGACCCATGGAAAGAGAAAGCTGAGTGCCTTTGGGCAGAGACTGAGGGTCAGGGAGAGGTGTGCCCGCGAGCACAGCTGGGGAGAGGCTGACCTTTGGAAAGAACAATATGAATGTTCTCGAGCCTGAATTGTAACATTTACTTCCCTTATAATAATCCCCATAATCAAGAGTATGGTCTGTGAGTTCTGTGTGGACATTGCAATGAACTATCGAACCCAGCAGAGAAGTAGATAGTGCTGTATGAGCGATGGTTGTTGTTCAGTTAGTAAAGACGGGGGAGAGAGGAGGCTTGTTTGGCCTCCACCTCATGGGAGTCACCCTTGTGCTGTTAATCTTGGTTCTCCTTCCCCCTTATGGGGCTGGAGGAGGTCAGACACTGCCCCTAAGCCATTTTTACACACCTGAAGCAGGAAGGGATTACAGACAAAGGAGAAGATAACCCTAAAGTAAATGACACTGGTGCTGGAATCCACAGGAAAATATAGTTTCTGCAATGTTCTGGATCTCCATTTAAGACTTAAAAAAATAAACTGGTATATTCAAACCCAAGCCAAAACCAAATCCATTGCCTTTGAGTTGATTCTGACTCATAGCCACCCTACAGGGCAGAGTAGAGCTGCCTCATAGGGTTCCAAGTGTGGCTGGTAGATTCAAAGGGCTGACTTTTTGATTAGCAGCCGAGCTCTTAACCACTGTACCACCAGAGCTCTGGTATACTCAAAGGGAATGAAAATAGTGGCAGATCAGTATCACAAGCTTGTTCCCAATGGAAGTAAATGCAAAACATCTTTGCAGTATACACTATCCCACAGAATAATTTCAATAAAATATTAACTCCCGCCTCAAAATCACTGAACATACAACCAAATAAGCCACCAGCAGTAAGAAATGTGGGGGAGGCAGGACAAATTTAGACCCTAAGGAGTTCAGGCATTGGAGTTATTAGAACATATTATAAATTAATTATATATTTGGTGTTTACAGGGATAAAATACAAAATAAAAAAGTTTTACCATTACTATATCTACTCAACATTGAGTTGCAGTTGCCAGAGATGTAAGCAAGTAAATGAATTGCTATAAAAGTTAAAAAAGGAAAAAGCATCTGTCATCAAACACAAATAATATATGTACATAAAATGCTCCATGTAACTGACAACAAAAAAATATATAGAATTAATAAGAGGATTTTAGCGAGGTAACTAGACTTAAGACCAATTTACACAATTCATTTGCACTTTAATGAACATGTAACAACTGATTAGAAAATATAACTTTAAAATACCAATACCATTTACAATACTAATTTAAAAAAAAAATCAGGTCAGAAATCAAGGACATTTATCATACAATCTGCATGACCTTCACAGAGGAATTTTAAAATTTGATGAAAAATCATTAAAAGGAAATTAAGTAAATACACACAAAATGATCACGGGAAAAACAGTATCAAGTATGTCAATTCTCCTCAAATTGAGTTTACGCAATTCCAGTCAAAATACCAAATGAAATTCGTAATAGATTTGCCAAGCTCTTTCTACTACATGCGTAAGAACAAAGTCCCACCAATAGCCAAGACACTCCTGAAGGAAAGATGTGGTAAGACAGGGAAATTATAGCACTTTATCGGTTCTGGGATAGATAGATCGATAAATTAACAGAGACAAATGGACCAGAGCTGAAAGGCCAGAAACAGACCCAGACAGAGATGACTTTGCACAGGATGGTGACAGAGTTGATGTTGTAGATAACTGGCAAAATGAAACAAAGGAACAAAAAGGTGAACTATTTGAAAAGACAGGGGCTGATATCATCACTATGATGTTTAAAAAATGAATCTTTTCCTCACACCATACTTATTTTAAGATGTATTAAAGACTTAAAAGTAAAAAATGGCAGACTCTTGGAAGAAGATATAGCAGTATATAGCTTTATGACATGAGATTATGAAAGGATTTATTTAACTGGACGCAAATTCCAGAAAACATAGCAGAAACAGTACATCTCGTTGCATTAAAATGAACAAATCATATTTATTAGAAAGCCACCATAAAGAAAGTAGAGACAAAACACAACTGGAAATATATGGTTCCAACCCATATAACTCATAGAGGATTTATGTCCAGAATACAAGAGAAATACTGCAAATCAATATGGGTAAAAGAAAGGAATTTCACTGAAGAAGGAAAAAAAAGTGAACAGTAAATATGCAAGAATATACCATCTTTTTATCCATAAAATCAATAAAAATTAAATCTAAAACTCCAAAAAATCCGAGAGAAAGTGGGGCAACAAGAATTTTCCATCACTTCTGGTGTGTTAACAAGTACAACGCATTTTGGAAACCCCTCGACACTCTTTTATAAAGTTGTAAATATGCATCAACGTTACTCATCAGTTCCTCTCTTCGGTGTACACTAGAAACTTTTTAGCCTGTGTACACAAGAGGTAAACGTAGAACATTCATTCTGCAATGTGGCAACAGCATCCTAACAATACAAAAATGTTGAACCAAGCGAAGTCCCCATGAACAAGGGAATGGATAAATATGGTATTTTTACTCAGTAAATATTATACAGCATAGAAAATGCACAAACAAAAAATAACTCATAAATATAAAAATAAAAGTTAGGAACATGTTTAATGAAAAAAATCACATACTATGTGTGTATTATGATATCATTTGTACAAAGTTTGAAAAGCAAAACTAAACAACATAATGTTTAGGAATACACACACACATACTTAATATTTTTAAGCCTGAGATGGTAAAAATACAAATTGTAAAAAGAATAGCCACCGTTGAGGGGAGACAGGAAGGTGGGAGCTGGGAGGAACAGTTATCTTTGTTATTGATAAAATTTTGATTCTTAATTTGCCTAGATGATTCATGGATCTTTGTTCTTATTTTTTTAATTAATATAAATCAGTTTGATTTATAACTTATATATACATGAAATATCATTGTCTATATGTCAAGTAGAGAGTACTGGTTGTGCTATAGTTAAATGCCCATCTGCTAACTGAAACGTTGGCAGTTGGAACCTACCAGCTGCTCTGCGGGAGAACAATGTGGCAACCTGCTTCTAAAAAGATTCCAAAACCAAACCCATTGCCGTCCAGTGGATTCTGATTCACAAGGACCTTACAGGACAGAGTAGAACTGACCCATAAGGTTCTAAGTCTGTAATATTTATGGAAGCAGACTGCCGCACCTTTTTCCCTCGGAGCAGCTAGAAATCCTGTGAATTCATGAAAGAGAAAGAATTTGCTGCAAAACCAATGAAGTGGAACTTTCATGTCTGGCTAAGAAGAGAAAGGCATATCCTGGTGTACCACAGAAGACTTCTGAGGGGAGGTGGGATCAGATCTAGACTGGAAAGAAAAAGATTGGCAAAGAGCCCTCACAAAGAGTATGTGAATCTCCACTTAGGATTGTGTCTGAGAGGCCTATGTCACCACACTCTAGCTGACACGAGGTTCATAAAACTTTTTGCCCCTTTGCCAAGGTGATAAGTGAAAAACGAAATATTTGTGTAACTTTAATTTTCACTTTCAATATGTGCAAGGCTGGCTATGATTTCCTTTGTTCAAGAGCCATTTGTATTTCCTGTTCTGTGACCCACCTGTTTGTCTTGTTTAATTTTCTATCTAAATTTAATTTTGGTCTTTTTATGGATTTGTAGATGTTTTCTGTATAAGAAGACAATTAGTTCCTTTGGATATGAATTGCAAGAGATGAATGGACACCCTTGGTAAGGAGACTATCATGGTATAGTGGAAGCGGCACAGATGAAAGAGGTGTCCGTCACCTCGGCCACAGTTGATGACTACTACTTTGTGCTAGGCTCCTAGGCACCCTGTTCAGTTTTTCTAGAATGTGTTTTTCTACCTGTGTCAGATAGAGTAAAACCAAAGGCAAATGGTGTGAAAATGAAGGAGAATCTTGCCATATGGGGAAAAAAAATAATTGAAATAAAAAGATTTTTTTAACCCTAAAAAGACAAGCTAGAATAAAGGACAAAAAAACTGTTATAAAATATAAGTTGGATTATCATGTAGAAAAGTAATGAAGAAGCAGGTACTCACTGTTCCCTGCAATGAGTCAGGAGATAAGGGGTATCAGTTTATTAAAGAACCGGATCCAGGGACCCTCCAGGAATGGGCACAGTGTTTAAACAGCCTGGAGCCCTAGGAAGAAATCCATTCCAGTACATAGAAATCAACCAGTTTAATCACCCAATGTAAGGGTCTATTACTGGTAAGAGGCCCTCATAGTCTCTTTTTAATTGAATTCAGCAAGCAGTTGTGAAGAGTGGGTTTTGTGTAAAGCTTAATTCTAAATTCTTGAGCAGACTGGCATGTTTGATCCTCCCTCAGTGGTCTGCTGGGACCTGGTCAACACAAGCTTTCTGACAAATGAGTCCCTTAAAAATGAAGACCAAAATAGCTTGTGTAATGTGGACAGAACTAAATGCTCCGACCGGATAATGATCTCCTATGGTTAGTGAAAATAAGTATGAAGACGAAGCGGGCACATTTATTTTCAAAGCGGGAGACTACTTTTCAATCACAATGTCCAATTTCATTTTCATTAATGCTATTAGAACAAAACAATTTATGACAAGAAATGGAAAGCAAATAAACAAAATTAACCACAGCCTGGTGTTGCTGAGCTCTGTGGGCTTTTTCTGATTTAGGGGTTAAGTGTTCCCAGCTGATAACCATTTTAGTTAGCAAGAGTAGAATTAGGAAAGTCTATAATTTGCAAGCAAATTGCATTTAGATTTTTCATAAACTTGGTGCATAGATACTGCCCTTTTTTAGGGCTTATTTTAGTAGATTTCAATGGTTTTGTGCTGCTATTGGTGAATGATTATGAATTTTAACTGTGGTTACCTGGAGAGGCAAAATTTACTTCCCATTGAATAGTTATATAAACCATCAGAGGTGATCAGACAGTCAATCTAAAAACATTTGTTTTAAGCTCTATTTTGACTTTGCTGTCCTTCCTTTTTTTTTTTTTTTTTCTCATATACTGGGCTATCGCTTCAACTTTTCATTTTGATGTCTACATAGATATAGCCTTCGATAACAGACTCCCAGAAATGCTGAGCAATTCTGAAATCCAGATGCAATTGAACAATGAGAAATATATCCTTTCTCTGACATAGGTAGACCTGGTGCTTTCAGGCATTTTTATTCTAATACATATCTATATTTCACTAATGTTGATCCATTGTTAGCAGAGGCTGTGGAATCTGGAAAATTATTATTGAGGTTTCTAAAAAGCTAAATCTAAATGTAACAGTCCCACTGGTTCATTGTAAAGCATGTGAAGCTAAAAACAAGAAATACTTGCCGTTCTTTGAGAAGATTACACATGTCATCTTTTCCCACTTGAAAAGATGTAATTAGCCAATATTCGTATTCCATGTTTAATTGCACAATGCTAAGGAACAGGGCATATTGCTACATCATAGTCTTAGCTTACGATTTCTTTTCAGGTCTTTCTATTCTTCATGTGCATCTTTTAAAAAGAACTCAATTTGGCTTTCAATGATACATGAAATCCTGCTATGAACCGTGTTTAAATTTATTTTCCCTAACGTTAATAACCCACCCTCAACATATCTCACTATCTTGCCTTCTTCCCATTCATGCACCTTTGGCCATGCTGTCATTCTCTGCTTTCCATTCATCCTTCAAATCAAATCCATCTTCCAAAGTCACCTTGAAATATACCTTCTCCACTGGCTCACACTACTGAGCAGATGTTTGATGAGTCTGTGCTTATCTTACCAGTTAAACCAAATCCCCTCAATAGCAGGTATTAGCTGAATACTTTTCTCTGTTGACTTTACAGCGTCTAACACAGGTATGGTCACATATTGGGACATAGCCAGCTAAGGCACTGAATTAAGTAGAAATGAATGGAATGAAATTGAATTGTGTAGAAATAGATTTACTCTCCAGAAAGTTATTCAGGTGGTGCTTTCCAGATTGTATTTTCCAGAGTACTGGTGTTTCTTACATAAGATATTTTCTAACCCATTATGACACTGAGTAATTTTTTAATTGATTCTTTGACCTTAGAATCAATATCCTTAGAGAAATCTATTGCTAGTGAATATAGAAAAACAATAAATATTTGCATTGAATGGAAAATCTCATTTAGCTCAAACATCTCTACATTGTATAAGATTTGGAAGTCAGCAAGTCTGTCTCTTCATTTTTCACCCATACCTGTTTGATGATCACCATCTCCTCAAAATGTGGCCTCTAATCTTTCAACCTTGAGTACAGCTGAAAACTAAAGGGAAGACGCTAGCTCTTGAAGCTTTCATACTTACATTTCTAGTATCATGATTATAGGGAGTGTACTCAGAGTCCCTTTCATCTGAGGCTCTTACAAATTATACACAAAATAGTTGTTATGCATCATGCCATCATGCATTACATTCAATTTCTTCTCTTCTATTTCCCATTATCTCTTGTTTTTATTGCTGCTTCTTTTTTTTTCTCTTTATCTATAACCCTCTCCTCTTTATGCTGAAAATCTGAAAGAAAAAACAATGGAAAGAAAACAGTTGTAATAATGTTAAAGGACAGGGATGTGTAGAAGAACCAGAGGTGGTAGTGTCTCTTTTCTCTGAAATCTTCATCTATGCCGCTCTTATGAGCAGGTAACTTACACTGTGAGAGTTCCAGGTTCTTCCTCTGGAACTACAGTTTAACTTTATGGTCTTTACTGTCATATTCAGCTCTAGCGGTTCAAGAGTCTGAAGTTTCTCTTTGTTCTAGGATAAGTCTTCAAGAAGGGCTTGCCCTTGGGAAAATCTGAGAACTAGTTAGAATGTGTTTTTAGAAACACTCTTTCCCATTTCTGTCCTGAGATCATGATCTGAAATCATTGTCACAGAAACAATGCCTGCCTATTTTTTTCATTCTACACAAAGATTCAAATATTAACACCAAAGCAGGGCTCACCAGTTCTGAGCAACTTCCTTTTTTTTTTTTTTTTTCCTTTTTGAATGGTCTCCATTATCCTATTCCCATCTTTTATTTCTTGACATCTGGACAAATTTAGGAATTGAATAATCTAATAACCTAATTTATGTTTAAATGACAAAACGTGAATTTCGGGTGAAGTTACAATCAAAGCGTTACCAACCGGGCAGAGGAGAATCCTGGAGACAACTCGTATTTCCCTAAGAACCTAGTTCCAGCTGGTGAATTTTCAAGTATTGTGTAAGGCTGTCAGGCTAGTGGGGGAGGTAGTTTTCCTAACAGGTGTCTTCCCCTGAGGCCACTGACCTCTTCTCCCAACAGATCAAATCACAAGGTACATTTCTACCGCAGTCACTTCCTAAAGTGCGTCAGGACCTTTAATGCACGCAGAGAAGATCAAAAGCACGGGTGCTCTCAGAAGCCTGAGAGCCTCTGAAAGGAAGTATTGGAGTCAACTTTCCTCAGTAGAGAGAGGTGCTTTTTATCATAGATATATTTGCAGGTTAGTTAAGTCCATGGGTTTTGTAGACAGATCTGGGTACAAACCAGGCAGCAATGGATCAAGGGGTGGTTTGGTCCATTGAACATCCCCAAATCTCTATCAGCTTTTTTCTCCCTGACTAAGAAACCAAGGATCCCTGGTGGCACAGTGGTTAAAGCGCTTGGTCACTAACCAAAAGTTTGGCAGTTTGAACCCACCGGTAGCTCTGTGGGAGAAAGATGCGGCAGTCTACTTCCATAAAGATTTACAGCTTTGGAAACACTATGAGGCAATTCTATTCTGTCCTATAGGGTCACTATACAGGAATCAACCTGAAGGCAGTGGGTTTGGTTTTGCTTTTTAAGAAGCCCCAAATAAGAATACAAAATAAGTAACATCAGTGCGATTGTTATACAAATGCAGCCTTAAGACAAATGTAACAATAAAGGACTTCGACCAGACTATTTGCCTTGTACAAAAATCATGAAGCCACTATTGAGACCCTAGGTTGCTGGATCACAATGTTCCATTCATATATCTGGAGCCTTACCACTACAGTGTCTGTGGGCAGATAACCAACTTCCATGGGCTTTTGTTTGAAGTTAGGGATGGTTTCTTTGCCCATGGTTATGGAGAGTTAGCACTCCTCCCAGCAGCTGTCAACCTATAACAGATCAAAATTGGTGTATATATAATCCGGCTCCCACTCACTGCAGTTGAGATAAGTCTGAGAGATGTATTGCATATTTCTAAGAGATGTCCCACGAAATAAAGATACAGTCAACCATAGTGAGAGCCCACTTGATAATGCGCCTAATATTGGCCACCTACTCTTCAATGTCTCACTTTTTTTTTTACTCTCCAATGTCTCACTTCCTCTCTCCTCTACTGCTGTTTCCTGCATTTCTCAATTGACTACTTTGACTCAAATCCTATCTTTAAGGTCTCCTTCTAAGATAACTAAGCCACCCTAGGTTGCCAGTTCCTAGGAATGAACCTTTGGAATGGCTATTTACTCTTTCTTAGTCCCCATTTCCTCATAATTAAAATGGGTGTAACAGTACCTGCTTCATACATTGTTTATGAGGAATTTAAAAAAAAAGATGACACTTATAAAGCACTTAGCACAACAAATGACATCTACAGGTAAGAGTTCAGTAAATGTTTTTGTTGTAATTTTTCAGGATGTGAAATGGGTCATAGCAACATTACAACAGACATTCAGAAGTACATTTACAAAGTACATATTTACATACAGATATTAAATATGAACCATCACTATACTTTCTACAGTTGCAGGTTTTCATAAGTGGTTAGATATTATACCTATCATTCATGCTCACTATCCACTGAGTATGCTTGAGGTAAGAATTTCTCCATGTGCACACACCCAACTGCACTGAATGGAGGTGACAGCAGTGGTGTCCTTCACCAAGACTGCATAGTAGGCTACAAGTCTTGCAATGTACTCCAAACTTGAAGATGTGAAGTTTTATAGCTATATAGAAAGAAGTATATTTATCATAATGATATCATCAAGGATGAATGAGAAAGTACAGACAGGTTCATAAGTTCTTTTGTGTACTGGTTTACTCTCCCAGATTCACAGGTCGGAATGCGTCCAACGGGGTGACATTGCTGGATTTCAGGAGAATGAAGGAAGAGACTCGCTTCTGGCAAATTTATCCTGATGACCACTAGTCTATTATAAAACCATGCTCACCACAATATGGTAGCATAACAATTGAAATTGTATTGTTAAAATTTTAAACAAATTCTAAGAACTTTGAGTCAGTATTGACCATCCAAAGGTGAGTGTGTATGTGTGCATGTGTGTTTATCTGTGAAAAATTCATAATACATCTACAGAAATTAATCCATTCACTACTTATTTACAGATTGATTCCAACTTGTGGCAACCCCATGTGTGTCATAGTGGAAATGTGCTCCACAGGGTTTTCAGTGGCTGATTTTTTTAGAAAGTAGATCACCAGGCAGACCCAAACTTCCAGCCTTTCAGTTAGCAGCCAAGTGACTTCGATTAAAAACATACTCTTGCCTGAAGTACTGGTTATGCAAAGACGCCTGTTGTTGTCCTCGTGGTTGTTGTTGTAATTTTGCTTGAATTATTCAGTTAACTGCTTCAGTTTTCCAGTGTTTTCTTCTTATGAAGACCTGCTTGTTTAAAATGTCCAATCAGAGAATATTCATTGTGTCATACTACTGAATTTCCAATGGCACATTCTCATGAGAAAACTCAATGGTAGGAAATGATTTTTTTGAGTGTCGTTTTCACTTAAAAATAGTGAAAAGTTATTAAGAGATAAGTTTTAAAATTATGGTGGGATGCCACCTTGAATCAAAAACTTGGTTAGTTTTCTAAGTACGAATCTTTCCCATCTCATTATTTTCTAGTCACACTCAGCAGAGGGAATTGGCCTATCATGCTTTGATATGAAATGCTGGAACACTAGTGCATATACACAGACAAATACAATTTCTGTGGAGCATGATACAATGAGGTATGTGTGTATGTATTTGACAGAAATGGGAAGACAGAAATCAGATACTTTGAGTGTGTATCATGATACATACACAGAAGAAAACATGCACGGAAGATTACAATTGGGTGGTGATAATGTGTGGCTTTGGTATAGCCATATGCAAAACCAAGGGGAGACATGAGGCCAGCTTTTGATTTGAAATGCACTTTCACCTGATATATTCAGGGCAATCACTGAAGCAAAATGAGTGATTTCATCTGAAAGATATAAATAATAGCGTGAATTCTCACCACTTCTAACAGGGCCTTAACCACGGTGTGTGGAGTTGATAGGAATTCATTGGAGTTGTACGTACAAAGCATGAATGTGAGGGGGGTTTTCATTTTTTTATTTTTTTTGTATATCTGCAAAACAGCCTGTTCTTTTGGTTTACATTGTCTTCACTATTGTGTTTTCATTTGCATGAGTTCGCTGCTGTGTATGTGTTTTTGATGGGGAATGGGGCAAGAAAGTCGTTACAAAAGAAACACATATGTTTGTGGGTGATTAGATGAATAATAGTTTTATTACTATCCGTTAGAGAGAGTTCTCTGCCTTGTCCCCCCAAGGTGTGAGTGGGAATTAAAGCGAGCTGGCAATTACAAAGCTCCTGCTGCTGAATGTGAGAACAGGCATTGCAGTTATTGGCAGAGATTTCCCCCCCTTTCTTTCTTTCTGGAGGCTTAAGACAAGTTTGGAGGCCAGTCATTTCTCCTCTGCACTCTACTGGCTGTTGCAGCCTGAAGCTAGCTTGTTATAACCTACTTAGGCAGTGGGGAACTGTCACTCACCACTTCAGAATCAATGGTTGCAGATGGAAGCTTGGATGCAGTGCCTTTTCCCCCTGCAGTAACAAGCAGTTAATAGATTTTATTATAATTATTTTAACTGTACAAGCTCAGAAGGAAACTTAGAGGAGGTGTACAGTTTTGCTAATGAAAATCACACACACTCGAACACAACAAAGGACAGTGAAATCTTTTGAAGGCATCGTTCTCAGAGTCAAGTGTAATATTAATAATGATGCAAATAATAAATTCATTCTATGGGGAATTTGTTTGCATGAACCTGAAATGTCAGTTCATCAGAATTTTGCTAAAGGAAAGGAATATTCACCAAGACTGTCATCAAGGTAGTGACATTTTTGTTGATATATATGCACAGAGGGCTATGTCTCTATGGATATATGCATATATACATATACGGTTCCATTTATATAGTAAATCGTTTTCTTATTGTTCTCAGGGAACACATAATATTTAAAATATTTTCAGAAATCGAAGATCACACATAGACTGGAAAGAAGAAATTCATATATTCTGTTTCTCTTTGTTAAACTTGCCAGTTATAGTTCCTGATCTGAAACTTGTATGGTTAGGGAAAGCTATGGTGAGCTTCATGTCATAATTTTAAGTTTACATTTTCCTATAGTAACCAGCTATGGTTTGGTAGTCACATTGCTTCTCCTTTGCTTTTCAATTTGTGTGGTGACGACTAAGAAAAGCTCTGAGAATAATTCATAAAAGTTAGTAATAGAAATGAGTGGCTCCATAGAATGACTAATGTAACCCATAATTTTAGTCATAGAACTTTAAACTCCTCCAGTAGTCACTTCATTCTTATGAATTAATGCCTCTTGCTTTAGGAAATGACACACTCCTCTATCATCTGCAACTGTTGTTGATACCCTTTTCTTCAGTCTTCTTTTCCACATAGTTTGCATCCTAAGGTGGAGGCTGAAAATGCCAGTCACATTCCCAGCCCTCTCTTTCTATAGCAATAGTCATGTGAATTAATTCTAGGCAATTCTGGCCAATACAACATGAAAGAAAGTCTACTGGAGGCAGCTGAGATAAAGTATGCATGTTACACAGCACAAGGAATAAGCTCTTACCCCATACTTCTTTCTTTTAACTTTTCAACATTGCTAGGATGAGGGTTGCTGTAGAAGCTATGTAGTGACCAAGAGGGGTTATCACTCACATACTGATAATGGCAAAATGGTAAGATGGGACATAAGCTTGGGACTCAAGGTTACTGTTATGCTATTTAGCAAAATCTGGAGCCGTCTACGTCCAGAACAATTTTTGTGGCAGGCAACTCCAGAAAGCCTTTTCAGACCTTCTTTCTCAAAACGGAACAATCTAAAAGAATAATAAGAACTACATTTTTAGCAGATACCAGTCAAAAATATAATAGTACATCTCTTGATAACAATGACATTATTTCATTAAAAAATTAATTGAATTTATATGAAGCCAATGACCCTTGTGTATTAAATTAAACTGTATTTTTTTCTGGCTCTTTTTTAAGTTAATATGCAATTCTCTGTTCCATTTTTTCTGAGACTAATGTGATACAGGTTATTTTGAAATCAACATCTCTGAAAAATAGCTGGTAAGAGAAATTGCTGAACTGTCAAAGAGCAAATTTAGTATTTATTGTCATAATGTCATTAAATGTTAACTTATCACATGATTCTCTAGCTCCTGCATTCCTTTTGTATCTGAGAAAGAGAAAAAAATGTTCATTGAAGGAAACAAATATGATTTGCTTGAGGAATATAAGGTGATTTTTTTCCCCTTTCACATGCAACCTGACAACTCAGTTAGCTACTTTCTAACAGTGTAAAAAGAATGAGTATCAATGGATAAATAGTAATATAGTCAGGAGATAATGGTTTTCTCTGTTTTATGTATATTTTGTTCTATTTTTAAGGAACTTACATATATTATAATAAAAGTTTTGAATATTTTATTTATTAAACCCCAGTGGATATTGTTTGTATTGGAAACATGCATTAAAAAAATTAGATTTTTTTAAACTTAGGCCACCTTAACTAATATGTTACTAAGAGGAAGTTACACATAACTTTTTCTTGACAAACAGAGCCCTGGACAGATACAACACTGTTTGGACTTCAGACTTCTTAGCTCCAGATGACCTCAGATCCCAGTTCTGAGAGTTCTCAGGTCATACTTCTTCTCCTGAAGGTGACGTCGGGGGAAAGAGTTGAGTGCAAGAGCCTAAAGGATCTGCTTTCTATTCATACTCAAGAAAGGAAGGCTTTTATGCAAATAGCACCAGGATTCATGCATTGATTCTCACCTGATCTGTCCTCCAAGATTGTCATGAACAGAATGCCAGGTTCAGTCAATGGGAGATATTTTCTTCATTTCCTGTGGGAGTGATAAATCCCCGGTTAGAAACCAGTCAGTTACATAAGATATACTCTTTCACTTACCTATTTATGAATTTATTTAGTCATTTGACAGATAATTTTTAAGAATATGCTACAAGTTTTACACTATAAATAATGCAACAATGATATAGACATAGGCCTTCTTTTCAAAGAACTTATAGTCCAAATGGAGAAGCTGATGCCTGGGCATATGATGTGGTAGTTTAGGCAGAAGCATTGTGTGAAAGGAAGGCAAATCCACATCCAGAGTAAGTATCAGTTCCAGTAAGAACAAAACACTGCCCTTTCCATGATAGAAGCCATTTAATGTAATCAACCTGACACCAGGCTTCTGGTTGATCACTTTGAGGTATGGTGCCTTATCAGGGACTCAGTCTTGGTCTCTGCTACTGGCAGATTGGGCACTCAGCAGTGGCTATAGCCAAGTCGGCCTCGGTGAGTGGAAGTCCATGTTACCCATGCATAACCTCCATGCAGGGATTGTCACCATGGCCACTTTTTTCATTAGCCCATTGGGCAATCATGGGAGTGACTAGTGGCTAGGGAAAGAGAATGACTGGTTTCCATATAACATGTCATCCTATCCACTTGATCATTAAATCTTCCTCTGCCAAGGTCACCCTTTGGAGAGCATTCATATGGGACACAAATATCTTCACTTCCTTGGCCCATTCAGAGAGGTCTATTCACATGCATCTCCCCCATAGCTTCTTGTCTCCAATTTTCAATCCTATTCCTTCCAAGTTCCTGATCATCCAGCCAAACCATTGGCCACAGTCCTTAAATCAGTATACAGTTCCACATGTGGCCATTTTTCCTTCCAAGCAAAGTAAACAACCAAATGCACTGCTCAAAGTTCTGGTCACTAGGAGGATTTTTCTTCACTACTTTCCTTCAGGGAGGTTCCAGAATTGTCCACTGTGGACAGCTGCAGCTGTCCACTTTTGAGTGATGCCTGCATATCACATAGAACCATCTGTAAACCAAGCACAAGTTTTCTCTTCCTCAGTAAACTGATCATAAGGAACTCCTCATGAGGCCATAGCTACACCCTGGGCGGTGGAAGGTAATGTGACAGAAGTGAAGGCCATGGGCATTTAGGCCACTTCCTTGTGCAACTTGTGCCTTCAGGTCCAGCTCAGGCCCAATCTTGTAGATACTTCCATTGAATGTTGGAGTGTTATTGTGCACATCTGACTTTATGGCTCTGTGGGTCAGACAACACCCAGTTCACAATGGGCAGCTCAGGCTACTTGGTAACTTGGCACCCAAGGTTAAGAGTTCTGTCTCTACTTAGGCTTAGTAACAAGACAAAAGCTGTTGCTCAAAAGGAGAGTAGTTATCTGCAGAAGATGGCAGCGGGTTGCTCCAAAATCATAAGAGTCTGCACTGTGATTGTCCAATAGGGGCCTCCCAAAGACTCCAAATAGCACCTCTGTCTGCCACTGACATTAAAGCTCCATTGGATCATCTGGATTATATGGCCGAAGTGACAGAGCAGCTTCTATGGCAGCCTGCACCTGTTTCAGGGCCTTCTCTTCCTCTGGGCCCCACTCAAAACTAGCAGCTTTTTGAGCCACTTGATAAGTAGTCCAGAGTAGCACACCCAAAGGAGTGACATGTTCCCTCCAGAATCCAAAGAACCATTCTAGGTGTTCTGCCTCCTTTTTGGTTGTGGGAGAGGCCAGATGCAATAACTTATGCTGTAATTTGGAGGAATATCTCAGCATGCCCCACACCACTGAAGCCCTAGAAATTTCACCTAAATGGAAGGCACCTGAGTGTTTGTCAGATTAATTTCCCACTCTCTAGCACGTAAATGTTTTACCATTAAGTCTAGAGTCATTAATACTTCTTCTTTACTAGGTTGAATCAGCACTATGTCGTCAATGTAATGGATCAGGGTGACATCCTGTGGAAAGGAAAGGCAACCAAGGCCTCTGTGAACTAAATTATGACATTGGGCTGGAGATCTGATATACCTATGAGGTAGGACAATGAAGGTGCCAGCTGAAAGCAAACTGCTTCTGGTGGTCCTATGAAACAGGTATGGAGGAAAAGTCATTAGCCACATCAATAGGTGCATATTAGGTATTAGGAGATGTATTAATTTGCTCAAGCAATGAAGCCATATCTGGAATAGCCATTGCAATTGGAGTCACTACCTGGTTAAGTTTTTGATAATCTACTGTCATTCTCCATGATCCATCTGTTTTTTGCAGAGGCCAAATGGGGCAGATGAATGGGGAAGTGGTGAGAATTATCACCCTGTATCCTTCAAGTCTTTGATGATGGCAGTAATATCTGCAGTCCCTCCAGAAAAGCAGTATTGCTTTTGGTTTACTATTTTCCTAGGTAGGGTCAGTTCTAATGGCTTCCTGTTAGCCTTTCCTACCATTATAGCCCTTACTCCAGATACCATCGATCCAAAGTGGGTGTTCTTCCAATTGCTAAACATGTCTATTCCAGTTGTGTGTTCTGGACCTGGGGAAATCACTACAGGATGAGTTCAGGGAACACCGGACCCACTGTGAGACAGCCATAAGCTAAAGCTCCATTACTAACCTGATCTCCATATGTCCCCACTCTGACCAGTGTGCCACAGAGACTTTTTGGGTCTCTTGGAGTTAGTGTCAGTTCAGAGCCAGTATCCATTAATTCCTAAAAAGTCTGATTACATTCTTCTCCTCAGTGAACAGCCACTCTTGTAAAAGGTTAGAAGGCCATTTTGGAGGTTAGGAGAAATATTAACACTGTACATTTTTGGAAGCACAGTGGGATTCCTCCTCAAGAGAATCCAGCCTCCTCTTCATTCAAGGAGTTGTGTATTTGTAAACTGGCTCAGTACGGGAATTTGACTGAGAGGCCTTGACTCTCTATTCTGGCAATTCAAGTTAGACTGCTGATTACTTGACCCAGAATTTTTTCACTTGTACAGATCAAGTAAATATTTAGTAGATTTCCCATCTACTTCACTCCTAGAGATACCGTGACTATGTAGCCAACACTGTAAGTCCATACAAGTCATACTATTCTGATTACTGCTTTGACTGTGCTGTCCATTACAATAACCTTGTCTTTGTCAATTGAGTGCCCCCACCTGGCCACTACCACCACAGCATCCAATAATCCCCATTATTATTAGGTGTCTTAATTCAGTTAGGGTAGTTCCCACTGTCAAATCAGACTTACATAAAATAGAAATCACAACAGTCTTCAAGGATGTGGGGGCTCCCTTCACAAATTTTGTCCTCACTTTTGTAGTACAGCAAACGCTGGTGGCATAGTGGTTAAGAGTTCAGGAGTTGACTCTAAAGGTCAGGAGTTCACTCCTTGGAAACCCTATGGGGCAGTTTTACTTTGCTCTGTAGGGTCAATAAGAGTCAGAATAAACTCAATGGCAACAGCTCCTCGTAGTAAAAGGTGTGTCCTCTGGACACTCCAAGTGTGAATCTGTGGATATAACCTAATAAATCCACTCTAACATGGCAATTTTCCTAAGCCTTTGAATACCTTCTTCTGCAGTATACCAAGGCAGGTTTGTTACTTCAGCTTGATTTAGAGTAGGCCACCATGTAATCCATGCTTCAGTGACTCAACCAAATAAACTATTAGGTCCTTTTCTAACCTCTTGAGCTGAAACATGGAATGCAGAATCTGTGTTTAGTGGGCCAATATCAATAAACTCAGGCTGATCCACTTTATACTCCTTGTACCATTATCCCACACCCTTAATAGCCATTCCAGTAAACACTCCATAGATTTCTGTTTGTACATATTAGAAAAGTCAAGGAGTTGTTTTGGACTGTAGTATACCTCCTCCTGGGTCACACTTTGTACTTCACCTTTTGAGATTCGCTGACACTTAAGCCTAGTCTTTGATCTAGAAGCAAAAATGGGTGGTGGGCATTTGTTTTGAGAATATTCAGCAATGTCTTATAAGATGCCTTCCTCAGGTGATGTCCCAGGCAATGCCTTAGATGCCTCCCTAGGTAATGACTCAGATGCTGCCCCAGACAATATCTCAGATGCCACCCCAGGCAATATCTCATACAAAGGATCTTTAGGTGGGGAGAATCTCATCATATTGGGGTGGAGGGGTTAAGAGTTGGCAGAAAAGATTCAATGAAATTTAGGGGCTCAGTGTTCCCAGCTTTCCGATTATCTGTTCATATGTCCTCATCCCATTGGGTTGTCCTCATCCCATGCTTCAGTATCTGATTTCTTCCCAATCAATGCCCTCACTTTAACTTCTGACACTGTTCAGGGTTAGAACTCAATTGGCATTGTAAATCAACCACTCTTACCATAAGACTCTGGGTTTGGTTTACAGCAACATCAGCTCTGTTACTACAAAAAATAAGGCTTTCTTTCAGGGCACAAGTAGCAACTTTGAGGTCATTTATGTGACGCTTGCACTTTGAAGCCCTGAGATCGTCTCTTTTTTCCACCACTTTGTATAGTAAAAGCAGTAACAACAAACCAGCTTCCTTATATTTCTCGTTCTGACAAAATTGTGGAAAAATATCAACCATGTGATTACTCAGAGCCTTGCCTCTCATCAATAATTGATCTATTGGTGGTGATATTTTACATATTTCTATTGCCACCTCACACCATGGATTAGTAGTGCCCTCTTTACTGTGGGAAGCGGGGTCATCAACATCTTTAAGACTACCCAGAATTGAGAACCAATTTAAAAAACTCATCCTTACAATTTTGTTTCTCTGGAACTACACTTGGTACTAAATGTCTTAAACTGAGTTTTCTGGAGAAGCAAAACAAGTGAACTGTGTGTGTGTGTGTGTGTGTGTGTGTGTATACAAATATGTGTGTGTATAGAAAGAGAAAGACAGGGAGATAGAGAGATTTATCTCAAAGAAATGTTCATGTACTAAAAGAGGCTAGAAAGTCAAAAGTTTGTGGGTCAGGCATCAGGTTGGAGGTTTCTCCTGACTCACGAAGCTGAATGGGCTAGCGAAACTAAGATTAGCAGGTCAGGCAGCAGGCTACTGGCTCATGGGCTGTGGAGGCTGATGAATTAATAACCAAATCACCAGCAGGTAAGCTGCTAACTCATGTCCTGAGAACAAGAGATCAGATGATGACGAGCCAGATGCAGGATCCAGTGCAACCAAAACCCAGCAACCTTTCCCAGAAAGTCCATATATATTGGACACAGAGCATGTCCCCAAGTAAACTCCCTTTCAACTGATTGGCTGCTCATAGCAGATCTCATCCTGGAGGTGATTATGTTATATCAGGTCTTATTATGAAGGTGATTACATCATTATATAACTGCCAAACTACATCATAACTGTCAAACCAATGATATTCATGGCCCAGCCAAGTTGACACAAAACCTTAACCATCACAAGTATGAAAAAAAAAAAAAAAGCAGACATGTTATGAAAATTATAGTCTGGTTGAGGAGATAGATATTAAACAACACCATATAATCATAATTTGCTGTATCCATTTATATTTGGGGAGTGTTACAGTTGGTGGCCCCCCATGCTTCTGTCAGTTTGTTGTACAGTGGGGGCTTGCACGTTGCTGTGGTGCTGGAAGCTATGCCACCAGTATTCAAATATCAGCAGGGTCTCCCTTGGTGGACAGCTTTCACCTGAGCTTCCAGACAGACTAGGAATAAGGGCCCAGGGGAATACCTCTGAAAATACTTAGCTAGTGAAAACCTTATGAAAAGCAGCAGAACATTGTCTGATATGTGCTGGAAGATGATACCTCGGGCTGAAAGGCACTCAAAATGTGACTGGGGAAGAGCTGCCTCCTCAAAGTAGAGTCGACTTTAATGACATGGATGAAGTCAAGCTTTTGAAACCTTCGTTTGCAGACGTGGCACAACTCAAAATGAGATGAAACAGGTGCAAACATCTGTTAATAATCGGAACATAGAATATACAAAGTATGAATCTAAGAAAATTGGAAATCATCAAAAAATGAAATGGAACACATAAGCTTCGATATCCTAGGCACTAGTGAGCTAAAATGGACTGGTATTAGCCATTTTGAATCAGACAATCGTATGGTCTACTATGCCAGGAATGACAAATTGAAGAGGAACGATGTCGCATTCATTTTCAAAAAGTACATTTCAAGATCTATCCTGAAGTACAACACTGTCAGTGATAGAATAATATCCATACGCCTACAGGGAAGACCAGTAAATACAACTATTACTCAAATTTATGCACCAACCACTAAGGCCAAAGATGAAGAAATTGAAGATTTTTATCAACTTCTGCAGTCTGAAATTGATCAAACATGCAATCAGGATGCAATGATAATTATTGTTTATTGAAAAAAGAAAGTTGGAGACAAAGAAAAAGAATTGGTAGTTGAAAAGTATGACTTTGATGATAAAAATGTCAGAGATCGCATGATAGAGTTTTGCAAGACAAATGACTTCTTCATTGCAAATACCTTTTTTCACCAACATAAATGGCAACTATACATGTGGACCTCATCAGTTGGAATAAACAGGAATCAAACTGAAAAAATGGAAAAGCTCAATATCATCAGTCAGAACAAGGCCAGGGGTCAACTATGAAGCCGACTATCAATTGCCCATATGCAAGTTGAAGTTGAAGCTGAAGAAAATTAGAACAAGTCCACAAGAGTGAAAGTATGAGCTTAAGTATATCCCACCTGCGACTGTCTCGAGAGTAGATTTGATGCGTTGAACTCTAATGACTGAAGACCAGACGAGTCTTGGAATGACACCAAAGACATCATGCATGAAGAATGCAAGAAGTCATTAAAAAGACAGGAAAGGAAGAAAAAGACCAAAAAGAATCCAGAAAAGACTGAAACTTGCTCTTGAACGTCCAGTAGGTAAAGCGAAAGAAAGAAATAATGAAGTAAAAGAGTTGAATAGATGATTTCAAAGTGTGGGTCGAGAAAACAAAGTATTATAATGACATGAACAAAGACCTGGAGGCAGAAAACCAAAGGGGGAAGAATGTGCCCAGCAGTCCTCAAGCTGAAAGAACTAAAGAAAAAAATTCATGCCTAGAGTTGGAATATTGAAGGATTCTACAGGGAAAATATTAAACAACACAGGAAGCATTAAAAGAAGATGGAAGGAATACACACAGTCATCAAAAAGAATTGGTCAACATTCAGCCATTTCAGGATGTAGCATATGATCAGGAACTAATGATACTGAAGGAAGAAGTCCAAGCTGCACTGAAGGCATTGGCAATAAACAAGGCTCTGGGAGGGCAGAGCCAACATGGTGCTATAGACAGAAGTACCACACTGTACCTCCACAGCAAAGACCCGAAAAACTAAGTAAAACAGAGACAAAGGTCAATTCTGGAACCCTAGTCATCAAAGGAAGAGATGAAGAACTCAACCAAGCATGGATTAGAATAAGAAACTGACAGAGAACAGAGAGCTAGGAGAGATACCAGTAGAGGTCCCCCATCTGCTAACACAGCACGAATTCACCATCTTGGACTCCTGTCAGAGATCAGCAGACAGGGAGTGTGGAAAAGCAGCTTTACGGAGCTCACAGCAGGAGGCAGGCCATCATGTAAATGGAAAAAAGAAATTGTCAAGGATTTCATTTTACTTTCATCCACAATCAACACCCATGGAAGCAGCAGTCAAGAAATCAAAAGACTCATTGCATTGGGCAAATCTGCTGCAAAAGACCTCTTTTAAGTGTTGAAAAGCAGAGATGTCACCTTGAAGACTAAGGTGTGTCTGACCCAAGCCATAGTGTTTTCAATTCCCTCACATGCATGGGAAAGCTGGATGATGAATATGAAGACTGAAGAAGAACTGAGGCCTTTGAATTGTGGTGTTGACGAAGAATATTGAATATACAGTTGACTACCAAAAGAACAAACCAATTTGCCTTGGAAGAAATACAGCCAGAATGCTCCTTAGAAACAAGGATGGGGAGACTACATCTCACATACTTTGGACATGTTATCAAGAGGGATCAGTCCCTGCAGAAAGACATCATGCTTGGTAAAGTACAGGGCCAGCGAACAAGAAGAAGACCCTCAACAAGATGGATTGACACAGTGGCTGCAGCAATGGGCTCAAGCATAATAATGATTGCGAAGAAGGCACAGGACTGGGCAGTGTTTCCTTCTGTTGTACACAGGGTCACTATGAGTCAGAACTGACTTGATGGCACCTAACAACCACAGTTGGTGGCATAATTGTTAAGTGCTCGGCTACTAACCAAAAGGTCAGCACTTCAAACCCACCAGTTTCTCTTTAGGAGAAAGATGTAGCAGCCTGCTTCCATAAAGATCACACCCTTGGAAACACTATAGGGCAGTTCTACTCTGTCCTATAGTATCACTATCAGTCAGAATCGATTCAAAGACAAAGGATTTTTATTTATTTTTTTTTTTTGTAGTTGAATCAGATCAAGTTGAGGACACAAACTCCACCCATGTTATTATGGATTGAACTGTGTCCCCAAAAATATATATATTGTAAACTCTAACCTCTATGCTCTGGCATTTGGGAATGACTTGTCTTTGTTATGGTTATGAGGCAGGTTTAGTGTAGGCTGGGGTTTGATTCAATCTTTTTGTAGATATAAAAGAGATTAAACAAGCAAGCAAGAAAGCAGAGAGATGAGGGAAAATACACGCCAACAACATGAAAATCACCCAGGAGCAGAAGCTCATAAGAGACAAGGACCTTCCTCCAGAAGTGACAGAGAAGGCTTCCCCTACAACCAGCACCCTGAGTTTGGACTCTTAGCCTCCTAAACTGTGAGAAAATAAATTTATGTTCGTTAAAGTTACTAACTTGTGATATTTCTGTTACGGAAGCACTAGACAATTAATACAGAATTTGATGCCAGAAGAATAGGGTGCTGCTATAACAGATACCTAAAATGTGGAACCGATTTTGGAATTGGGATGGGTAGAGGCTGGAAGAGTTTCAAGGTGCCCAATAGTAAAAGCCTAGATTGACTTGAAAAGACTGTTGGTAGAAATATGGATGTCAAACCCAAATCTGGTAAGGGCTCAGAAGGAAGTGAGGAGAGTTATAGACAAGTTGGTATAGGCCGTATAAGAAAATACACATGGAGTCAGTGACAGAATGTTTCTAAAAATGTGGACATTAATTTTGCTTCTGGTGAAGCTTTAAAAGGAAATTATAACATGTCATGGGACAATGGAGAAAGGGTGATACCTTTTAAGCAGTGGCAAAGAACTTGTCTGAATTATGTTCAAATGTTTGGCGGAAGGTAGAACTTGTGAGTGATGAACTTGGATATTTGGCTAAGGAGATTTCTAAACAAGACCTTAAACGGGCTGTGTGGTTTCTCCTTGCCACTTATAGTAAATTAAGGAAAATTTACTATAGGAAATATAGTAAGAGAGGAAACAGATGGAGTTAAAAATGAACTGTGCAAAATGAAAAAAAAGTAAAGATTTGGAAAATTCTGTTGTACAAATTAAGGACAGGTGTCCTAGAATTTTCACTAAAGATCTGATTACACAATCTTTTTTTAAAGAGATTAAGCCTGTGACTGATGGATCTAATTAACCACCATAGCAGAAAAACCATAAGCTCAGGCTAAAAGGGATAGAGAAAGAATGAAAGGAAACAGCACTGCCTGCCTCTTGGAATTCTACAGGCAGGAAACAGGCCAAAGGAGCTACGTCTGTAGTCCTCCAAGAAAAGAAAAGGACTGTCCCTGGAGCAGTTTGGAGATCAACAGAACTGTTGAAAAGATTATGGGAAGAAGGTACCCGTGGATTTCAAAGGTTGGAGTCATGGCCTCCTAGGTATAAAATCAGACATTGACAAACTCAGCTCTGGAGTGTAGGACTGCCATACACCTGAGCCATAGGGTTGAGGCCACCACCTAAAGCTGAGGGATTGGGGCTGCCATGCTCAAAGGGCATTAGAACCGAGCCCACCCTGGCTGAGGTGGTAGGGTTGCCACTCACATGGTCTAGGAGAATGGGGCCTCCCAAAACCAATGAGGCACAGTTGTTTTCTCAGTAGCCCAGTGCCAAGGGACCTCCAGAATACAGAGGTGTGGTCAACATCCAGAGTCTGGAGGGCAGGGCCATTGCTCAGATGGTCTCAAAGAACAGAGGATTATTTTCAAGCCTGAAAAGTTAATGCAATTTGTTGCGCTGGCTTGGACTAGGCTGGCCCCAGTTATCCCTTCTTTCCCTCAAATTTCTCACATTCGTAGTGGAAATGTCTACCTTGTGCCTGTTGCACCACTATACTTTGGAAACAGACAACTTGTAATCTAATTTTCACAGCTTCGTAGATGCAGAGGAATTTTGCCCCTGGATGGAATATGCCTATAGTCTCACCCATATTTGATTTAGGAATTCAGGATGTGCGATTTTGTACTTGAGCTGATGTGATGGGGTGAATGGGTTTTGTATGTGGCAAAGACTTGAATTTTGAGGGCCAAAAGGTGGAATATTATGGATTGAATTGTGTCCCCCCAAAATATGTGATATAAATCCTAACCTCTATACCTGTGGATATAATTTCATTCAAGAATGGATTGTCTTTGTTGTTCATGAGGCAGGATTAGTGTAAGATGAGTTTCGAGCCAATCTCTTTTGGTTATAAAAGAGATTACACAAGCAAGCAAGAAAGCAGAGAGATGGAGGAAATCACTTGCCAAGCCACATGACAATCAGCCAGGAGCAGAAGCTCAGCAGAGAGCTTTCTTCACAGCCAACAGAGAGAGAAAGCTGTCTTCTTCTAAAGACGCCACCCTGAAATCAGACTTCTAGCCTTCTAATCTGTGACAAAATAAATTTCTGTTCGTTAAAGCCACTCACATGCGGTACTTCTGTTATAGTAGTACTAGATAACTAAGACACATGTTAAATTTGTATTGATAGCGACGGGCCATGGGGCAGGCAATTCAGACTGATGGAGGAACATGTTGTATGGGACACTATTTAAAATGTTGTTGTTGTTAGATGCCCTCGAGTCCCTTACGACTCATAGCAACCCTATGTACAACAGACTGAAACACTGCCCTGTCCTACGCCATCCTCATAATCGTTGCTACTATACTTGATCCCAATGTTGCAGCCACTGTGTCAATCCATCTCCTTGAGGGTCTTCCTCTTTATCATTGACCCTCTACTTTACCAAGCATGATGTCCTTCTGCATGGACTGATCTCTCCTGATAACATGCCCAACGTATGTGAGAAAAAGTCTCTTCGTCCTCGCCTCTAAGAAACATTCTGGCTGTACTTCTTCCAAGACTGCCTTTTTCATTCTTTTGGCAATATTCTTCCCAACACCATCATTCAAAGGCATCAATTCTTCTTTGGTCTTTCTTATTTATTGCCCAGCTTTCGTATGCATATGAGGCAATTGAAAACACCATGGCTTGGGTCAGTCACAATCTTAGTCCTTAAGTGATATCTCTGCTTTTTTTTTTTTTTTCTTAATTTTTATTGTGCTTTAGGTGAAAGTTTATAAATCAAGTCAGTCTGTCGCATATAAACTTATATACACCTTACTCCATACTCCCACTTACTCTCCCCTTGATGAGTCAGCCTGCTCCCTCCTTCCAGTCTCTCCTTTTGTGCTGGTTTTGCCAGTTTCTAACCCTCTCTACCCTCCCATCTCCCCTCCAGACAGGAGATGCCAACACAGTCTCAAGTGTCCACCTGATACAAGTAGCTCACTCTTCATCAGCATCTCTCTCCAACCCATTGTCCAGTCCCTTCCATGTCTGATGAGTTGTCTTCGGGAATGGTTCCTATCCTGGGCCAACAGAAGGTTTGGGGGCCATGACCGCTGGGATTCCTCTAGTCTCAGTCAGACCATTAAGTTCGGTCTTTTTATGAGAATTTGGAGTCTGCATCCCAGTTTTCTCCTGCTCCCTCAGGGGTTCTCTGTTGTGCTCCCTGTCAGGGCAGTCATTGGTTGTGGCCAGGCACCATCTAGTTCTTCTGGTCTCAGGATGATATAAGTCTCTGTTTCATGTGGCCCTTTCTGTCTCTTGGGCTCATAGTTATCGTGTGACCTTGGTGATCTTCATTCTCCTTTGATCCAGGTGGGTTGAGACCAATTGATGCATCTTAGATGGCCGGTTGTTAGCATTTAAGACCCCAGACGCCACACTTCAAAGTGGGAAGCAGAATGTTTTCATAATAGAATTATTTTGCCAATTGACTTAGAAGTCCCCTTAAGCCATAGTCCCCAAACCACCACCCTTGCTCTGCTGACCTTCGAAGCATTCAGTTTATCCCGGAAACTTCTTTGCTTTTGGACCAGTCCAGTTGAGCTGACCTTCCGTGTATTGAGTATTGTTCTTCCCTTCACCTAAAGTAGTTCTTATCTACTAACTAATGGGTAAATAACCCTCTCCCACCCTCTCTCCCTCCCCGCCTTGTAACCACAAAAGTATGTGTTCTTTTCAGTTTGTATTATTTCTCAAGATCTTATAATAGTGGTCTTATACAGTATTTGTCCTTTTGCATCTGACTAATTTCACTCAGCATAATGCCTTCCAGGTTCCTCCATGTTATGAAATGTTTCACAGATTCGTCACTGTTCTTTATCGATGAGTAGTATTCCATTGTGTGAATATACCACAATTTATTTACCCATTCATCCCTTGATGGACACCTTGGTTGCTTCCAGCTTTTTGCTATTGTAAACAGAGCTGCAATAAACATGGGTGTGCTTATATCTGTTCTTGTAAAGGCTCTTATTTCTCCAGGGTATATTCCGAGGAGTGGGATTTCTGGGTTGTATGGTAGTTCTATTTCTAACTTTTTAAGAAAACTCCAGATAGATTTCCAAAGTAGTTGTACCATTTTACATTCCCACCAGCAGTGTATAAGTGTTCCAATCTCTCCACAGCCTCTCCAACATTTATTATTTTGTGTTTTTTGGATTAATGCCAGCCTTGTTGGAGTGAGATGGAATCTCATCATAGTTTTAATTTCCATTTCTCTAATGGCTAATGATTGAGAGCATTTTCTCATGTATCTGTTAGCTGACTGAATATCTTCTTTAGTGAAGTGTGTGTTCATATCCTTTGCCCACTTTTTGATTGGGTTCCTTGTCTTCTTGTGGTTGAGTTTTAACAGAATCATATAGATTTTAGAGATCAGGTGCTGGTCGGAGATGTCATAGCTGAAAATTCTTTCCCAGTCTGTAGGTGGTCTTTTTACTCTTTTGGTGAAGTCTTTAGATGAGCATAGGTGTTTGATTTTTAGGAGCTCCCAGTTATCTGGTTTCTCTTCATCATTTTTGGTAATGTTTTGTATTCTGTTTATGCCTTGTATTAGGGCCCCTAACATTGTCCCTATTTTTTCTTCCATGATCTTTATCGTTTTAGTCTTTATGTTTAGGTCTTTGATCCACTTGGAGTTAGTTTTTGTGCATGGTGTGAGGTATGGGTCCTGTTTCATTTTTTTGCAAGTGGATATCCAGTTATATCAGCACCATTTGTTAAAAAGACTATCTTTTCCCCAATTAACTGACACTGGGCCTTCGTCAAATATCAGCTACTCATATGTGGGTTCTCAATTCTGTTCCATTGGTCTATGTGCCTGTTGTTGTATCAGTATCAGGCTGTTTTGACTCCTGTGGCTGTATAATATGTTCTAAAATCAAGTGGAATGAGGTCTCCCACTTTCTTCTTCTTTTTCAGTAATGCTTTGCTTATCTGAGGCTTCTTTCCCTTCCATATGAAGTTGGTGATTTGTTTCTCCATCACATTAAAAAATGTCATTGGAATTTGGATCAGAAGTGCATTGTATGTATAGATGGCTTTTGGTAGAATAGACATTTTTACTATGTTAAGTCTTCTTATCCATGAACAAGGTATGTTTTCCCACTTATGTAGGTCCTTTTTAGTTTCTTGCAGTAGTACTTTGTAGTTTTCTTTATATAGGTCTTTTACATCTTTGGTAAGATTTATTCCTAAGTATTTTATCTTCTTGGGGGCTACTGTGAATGGTATTGATTTGGTTATTTCCTCTTCGATGTTCTTTTTGTTGATGTGGAGGAATCCAAGCGAGTTTTGTATGTTTATCTTATAACCTGAGACTCTGCCAAACTCTTCTATTAGTTTCAATATTTTTCTGGAGGATTCCTTAGGGTTTTCTGTGTATAAGATCGTGTCATCTGCAAATAGAGATAATTTGACTTCTTCCTTGCCAATCCAAATGCCTTTTATTTCTTTGTCTAGCCAAATTGCTCTGG
Source organism: Elephas maximus indicus (assembly GCF_024166365.1). Lineage (NCBI taxonomy): Eukaryota > Metazoa > Chordata > Mammalia > Proboscidea > Elephantidae > Elephas > Elephas maximus. The sequence continues at coordinate 48,073,038 of NC_064829.1, read as the reverse complement.
CTAGGACATCTAGCACAATGTTGAATAAGAGCGGTGATAAAGGGCATCCTTGTCTGGTTCCCGTTCTCAAGGGAAATGCTTTCAGGTTCTCTCCATTTAGAGTGATATTGGCTGTTGGCTTTGCATAAAAAATATTATGTTGAGGAATTTTCCTCCAATTCCTGTTTTGCTGAGAGTTTTTATCATGAATGGGTGTTGGACTTTGTCAAATGCCTTTTCTGCATCAATTGATAAGATCATGTGGTTTTTGTCTTTTGTTTTATTTTTATGGTGGATTACATTAATGGTTTTTCTAATATAAAACCAGCCTTGCATACCTGGTATAAATCCCACTTGGTCGTGGTGAATTATTTTTTTGATATGTTGTTAAACTCTATTGGCTAGAATTTTGCTGAGGATTTTTGCATCTATGTTCATGAGGGATATAGGTGTGTAATTTTCTTTTTTTGTAATGTCTTTACCTGGTTTTGGTATCAGGGAGATGGTGGCTTCATAGAATGAATTGGGTAGTATTCCATCGTTTTCTATGCTTTGAAATACCTTTAGTAGTAGTGGTGTTAACTCTTCTCTGAAAGTTTGGTAGAACTCTGCAGTGAAGCCAGCCGGGCCAGGGCTTTTTTTTGTTGTTGGGAGTTTTTTGATTACTGTTTCAATCTCTTTTTTTTGTTATGAGTCTATTTAGATGTTCTACTTCTGATTGTGTTAGTTTAGGTAGGTAGTGTTTTTCTAGGAATTCATCCATTTCTTCTAGGTTTGCAAATTTCTTAGAGTACAATTTTTCATAATAATCTGATTCTTTAATTTTATTTGGGTCTGTTATGATACGGCCCATCTCGTTTCTTATTTGAGTTATTTGTTTCCTGTATTTCTTTAGTTAGTCTGGCCAATGGTTTATCAATTTTGTTAATTTGTTTCAAAGAACCAGCTTTTATTTTTGTTAATTCTTTCAATTGTTTTTCTGTTCTTTTATGGCCTTGTGGTCTGAGAAGATATTTTGTAATATTTCAAAGTTTTGGATTCTGCAAAGGTTTGTTTTATGACCTAATATGTGGTCTATTCTAGAGAACGTTCCATGTGCACTAGAAAAAAAAGTATAATTTACACCTGTTGCGTGGAGTGTTCTGTATAAGTCTATGAGGTCAAGTTGGCTGATCGTAGCAATTACGTCTTCCGTGTCTCTATTGAGCTTCTTACTGGAAGTCCTATCCTTCTCCGAAAGTGGTGTGTTGAAGTATCCTACTATAATTGTGGAGGTGTCTATCTCACTTTTCAGTTCTGTTAAAGTTTGTTTTATGTATCTTGCAGCCCTGTCATTGGATGCATAAATATTTAATATGGTTAAATCTTCGTGGTCAATTGTCCCTTTAATCATTATGTAGTGTCCTTCTTTATCCTTTGGGGTGGATTTAACTTCAAAGTCTATTTTGTCAGAAATTAATATTGCTACTCCTGCTCTTTTTTGCTTATTGTTTGCTTGGTATATTTTTTTCCATCCTTTGAGTTTTAGTTTGTTTGTGTCTCTAAGTCTAAGGTGTGTCTCTTATAGGCAGCATATAGACGGATCGTGTTTCTTTATCCAGTCACTCTCTCTTTATTGGTGCATTTAGTCCATTTACATTCAGTGTAATTATAGATAAGTATGTGTTTAGTGCTGTCATTTTCATGCCTTTTTGTGTGTATTGTTGACAATTTCATTTTTCCACTTACTTCTTTGTGCTGAGGCTTTTTCTTTGTAAATTGTGTGTTCCTCATTTTCATAGTAGTTAAATTTTTGTTTGCTGAGTCGTTGTTTTTCTTGGTTTTTATTTTGAGTTTTGGAATTGTTATACCTCTTTGTGGTTACCTTAATATTTACCCCTATTTTTCTAAGTAAAAACCTAACTTGTATTGTCCTATATCGCCTTGTATCACTCTCCATATGGCAGTTCAATGCCTCCTATATTTAGTTCCTCTTGTTGATTATTGTGATCTTTTACATATTGATTCAATGATTCCCTGTTATGAGCATTTTTTTTTAATTAATCTTAATTTGTTTTTGTGATTTCCCTATTTGAGTTGATATCAGGATGCTCTGTTCTGTGACCTTGTGTTGTGCTGGTATCTGATATTATTGATTTTCTGACCAAACAATTTCCTTTAGTATTTCTTGTAGCTTTGGTTTGGTTTTTGCAAATTCTCTAAGCTTGTGTATATCTGTAAATGTTTTAATTTCACCTTCATATTTGAGAGAGAGTTTTGCTGGATAAATGATCCTTGGCTGGCAGTTTTTCTCCTTCAGTGCTCTGTATATGTCATCCCATTGCCTTCTTGACTGCATGGTTTCTGCTGAGTAGTCTGAACTTATTCTCATTGATTCTCCTTTGTAGGAGGCCTTTGTTTTATCCCTGGCTGCTTTTAAAATTTTCTCTTTATCTTTGGTTTTGGAAGGTTTGATGATAATATGTCTTGGTGATTTTCTTTTTGGATCAACCTTAAATGGGGTTCGATGCGCATCTTGGATAGATATCCTTTCATCTTTCATGATGTCAGGGAAGTTTTCTGCCAACAGATCTTCAATTATTCTCTCTGTGTTTTCTGTCCTCCCTCCCTGTTCTGGAACTCCAATCACACACAAGTTATTCTTCTTGATAGAGTCGCACATGATTTTTAGGGTTTTTTCATTTTTTTTTTAATTCTTTTGTCTGATTTTTTCAGCTATATTGGTGTCAATTCCCTTATCCTCCAGATTCTCCACTCTGCATTCCAATTGCTCTATTCTGCTCCTCTGACTTCCTATTAAGTTGTCTATATCTGTAATTTTACTGTTAATCTTTGGATTTCTGAATGCTGTCTCTCTATGGATTCTTGCAGCTTATTAATTTTTCCACTATGTTCTTGAATAGTCTTTTTGAGTTCTTCCACTGCTTTATCAGTATGTTCCTTGGCTTTTTCTGTAGATTGCCTTATTTCATTTCTGAGGTCATCCCTGATGTCTTGAAGCATTCTGTAAATTAGTTTTTTATATTCTGTATCTGGCAATTCCAGAATTGTATCTTCATTTGGGAAAGATTTTGATTCTTTAGTATGGGGAATTGTAGAAGCAATCCATGGTCTGCTTCTTTATGTGGTTTGATATCGACTGCTATCTCCAAGCCATCTCTAAGATATTGTAGTGATTTATTCTATATTTGCTCACTGAGTCTTATCTTGTTTTGTTTTCTTTCAATATACATACATGGGCTACTAGATTGCACTGTCTTGATTGTTGTAGCCCTTGAATCACTTACATCCTATTATCAGGTGGTTTGGGCTGTTACCAGATATATAAGCCTGAGAGCTCATTCACTAATCTTGAGTAGAATCTGATTTTGGGTCACCAAGTGTGTGGTGCAGACTGTCACCTATCCACCTAGAGGAGTAGTGGTGCTAACTGTGTGCACCAGATTCTAGTAGCAGCAGAGGGTCACACTCTGGGGGTGGAGGGCAGGATGCTGACAGGCTTCCCCCAAGTGCCAGTGAGGTAGATGTGTCTCTATTCCTAAAGCACTTTGGTGGGTGGGCTCTGCAGCTGTACCTTAGGCACCCAATGTATGTACCTCTACAGATTGGCAGGTATCACCATCCTCAGACCCCTAAGGTAGGAGGCTAGGTGGTCTGGGGGGGGCTTCAGCCCTCAGTTCCCCATTGTGGGTCAGTGAGGGCTCTGTTCAATATGCAGAGATATCAGACCTGGGAAACTTGTCTTTCCAGTAGTCCGCTAAAACAATTACAGTCAGATCCCTATCAGAATAGCCTTTGCATTATAATAGCCACCTTGTTCCCTGTAGGGATGAAAGCCCAAGACTGTGGATCTCATATGCTTGGCTGGAGCTGGTTCTGTATGTTATTCCAATTTCGGGAAGTCAGGGAAGGATTTTTGGTCCCTGGGTTTTTTGTAGCTGCTTCTCTCAGGCCAGGAGAATGGGTTAGGAAAAGACCAAAAAAAAAAAAAAACCCGCAGAGTACTTCACTCTCTGGCTCAGGAAATTCCAATGTTAATAAACCCACCTGGGAAGAGGAGAGGAGGGATCAGATAAATAGGAGAGAGTAGCACCCCGGAATATAGACAAAGTTACTTATCTAGTTTGGTGATGACTGTTTTATCTGAGATTCCCGAGGGGTGTGTAGCCTGTAAGCATTTGCTGGGTCCAGATTGTCCCCGAGGGTCAGGCCCTCATCCATTGCTTGTGCTGTCTCAGAAGCCGTGGTCAGTTCCTCCACTCCCAGTCCAAAGCCCAGTGCCAAGGTTCCCCAGCTGGGATGCCGCACTTCCGGCTCCAAAACCAGTTGCTGCCTCCTGATGACTTCTCCTGTCAGCCACATTGCTGCGCTGCCTGCGTGCACTGGCTGGGCTTCCCCCCAGGTCACTTTGGGGGCTAGGGCTGCGTCATGTGTTTCTGCCGTCTCAGCATGCCGTGCTTAGCTCCCCTGCGCCCAGTCCAAAGCCCGGTGCCAAGGTTTTCTGACGGGGATGCTGGTTCCAGGCTCCAAAAATAGTCGTTGCTTGTTCTCAGTCTCTGTCACTCAGGTCAACTCTTTAGATCTGTGTTTGATGGTCAGGGTTCATAGATTGTCATGTATGTGATCGACTCACTTGTTTTCCTGAGTCTTTGTTGCAAGAGAGATCCGAGGTAGCTTCTATCTAGTCAGCCATCTTGGCCCCCAATATCTCTGCTTTTTAACACTTTAAAAAGATTTTTGCAGGAGATTTGCCCAGTGAAATTCATTGTTTGATTTCTTGACTGCTGCTTCCATGGGTGTTGATTGTGTATTCAAGTAAAATGAAATCCTTGACAACTTCAATCTTTTCTCTGTTTATTATGATGTTGCTTAATGGTCTAGTTGTGAGGATTTTTATTTTCTTTATGTTGTGGTATAATTCATACTGAAGGCTATAGTCTTCAATATTCATCAGTGAGTGCTTCAAGTCCTCTTCACTTTCAGCAAGCAAAATTGTGTCATCTGCATAACGCAATCCTCCAATCCTGATGCCCTGTTCTTCTTTATATAGTCCAGCTTCTCATATTATTTGCTCAGCATACAGGCTGAATAAATATGATGAAAGGACACAACTCAGGTGCACATCTTTCCTGACTTTGAACTACACAGTATCCCCTTGTTCTGCTTGAACGACTTCCTCTTAGTCTACGTACAGGTTTCTCATGAGCATGATTAAGTGTTCTGGAATTCCCATTCTTCACAATATTATCCATAATTTGTTATGATCCACATAGCTGAATGTATTTGCGTAGTCAATAAAACACAATTAAACATCTTTCCGGCATTCTCTGCTTTCAGACAAGATCTATCTGACGTTAGCAATGATATCCCTTGTTTCACATTCTCTTCTGAATCTGGCTTGAATTTCTAATAGTTCTCTGTCAATGTACTGCTGCAACTGCTTTTGAATGATCTTCAGCAAAATTTTACTTGTGTGTGATATTAATGATATTGTTTGATAATTTCTGCATTTGGCTGGATCACCTTTCTTTGGAATAGGTGCGAATATGAATCTCTTCTAGTCAGTTGGCCAGGTATCTGTCTTTCAATTTCTTGGCATAGATGAGTGAGCACTTCCAGTGCTGCATCAGTTTGTTGAAACATCTCAATTGGTATTCTGTCAATTCCCAGAGTCTTTTTTTTTTTTTCAGTGTGTTCAGTGCAGCTTGCACATCTTCCTTTATTACCATTGGTTTTTGATCATAAGCTACCTCCTAAAATGGTTGCATGTTGACCAATTCTTTTTGGCACTGTGACTCTGTATTCCTTCCATCTTCTTTTAATGCTTCCTCTATTATTCTTTTTTTTTTCTATTATTCAACGTTTTGCCCACAAAATCCTTCAGTATTGCAACTTGAAGCTTGAATTTAAAATAAGTAGGTGAAACTATGATTCTGGTTGATATGTCTATATTCAAGTTCAGACAACAGGGCAAGTGTTCTAAGAAGCCAAGGTAAGTATGCCAGGGGCTGAGTAAAGTGGACTGGATTTCAACATAGGACAATTGTAGTGGAAACCTGAGAACTATTGAGGCAGGAGCCAGCATAGTAAATTCTATAGGCATCATGAAGCTCCCAGTGTTCAAGATCAGAACTGATTCCAGGCTTAAGGAGGCAGGAATAATTCAAGTTCACACATTTATTACTATTTTTGCTAATGTGCCCTCTTAAGTCTTCAGATTTCATATAGAGTGGGATAGTCTGAACCTCTTGCAAGCTCTTCAGGGATTTTATCTTAACAGGCATGAGTTGCAAAGAATCACATGGTAGGAGAAACAGGATTCTTCTGAAAACTACTATCTAGAACCACTCCTCATCAAAAGTTGCTGCTTCACAAATATTCATTGAAGGAGTAAATGAGAAACCAGAAAAGTAAAGCCAAGACTATCCAAAGCAATTAATTGAATGGGACAAGTTAATTTTTCTGTTTGATGGTCTAATCAACTATCATAATTTGTATTAATATCCCAAGACCAGATACGGTCCCCTTAGAATACAAACACTTGCATATCTTCACTAAATCTTTCATTTCCAGAGGATGAAATCCTGGAATTCATACAGTTACCTCCAGGGCACTTGTGCTTTATGTTATTAGAAATCTCCTTGGAAGCTGGAAAACTTGGATGGCAGAGAAGTCATTAAACTACTACAAAATGAGTCAAGGTTTATGGTGTTTAAAGTTTTTTTTTTTTTCCCCCTCAAGAAATGTATTTATTTTAATTTACATTTAGATGAGGTTTACAGCAGCAGATGGCAGGAATTTCAGTCAATTTGTAAGAATCGACAGGCACTTTAGCCAATGAGAAAGCAAAATGCAATAACACCTGTCTTCCTCCTTACCTTTTAGAACAACCACCTTAGAAAAAATATATAAACTGTGGATAATTCTCAGGCCAGCTTAAAAAAAAAAAAAAACTCCAATTCAAATGGAAAAAGCCCAAAAGTTTTTGCAAAGAGACTGTTTAAGCAGATAGGATTCAAATACCCAAGGAAATAGTTAATACCTCTGTAGAATAACTATTAATTCAGTTACATTGCATACATTATCATTTTTCATCCAAAAGAATAACTAATAACTATGAAAATGGATACGATGTAGAAGCAGGATATTTACTTGTCTTTGAGTTTATCTCTATAACTGATTCTCCATGATAACTCTCTGAGCTTCAGTTAACTTTCGTCAAACATACAAGAAATAATATTTCATCTATAGATTGTTATAAATATATGTGAAAATGTATTTAAGATATATATGAGAATTTTGAAGTAGTTTACAAATCTTCATGATTACAATTATGCAAGAAAATGAGGAATTCTCGCATAAGACCTAATGAAGCTTGAAGAAATATTTTCAAAACCACATTTAATAATATTGTTTAAATAATTGAAATGACTGAAGTATTGAACATTTGAAAATAAAGGCAGAACTCATTAAGTGTTAACCAAGATTTATCAATAATTTATCCAAATTGGCTTTGTTTTTGGAGCCCTCATTGCACAGTGGTTAAGCGCTATTTGAGGAATCCTAGAGTTGGTGGCATAATGGTTAAGTGCTCAGCTGCTAACCAAAAAGTTGGCAGTTCAAATCTGCCGGCTGCTCATTGGAAGAAGTATGTGGCAGTCTGCTTCCCTAAAGATTTATAGTCTTGGAAATCCTTTGGGGCAGTCCTATTCTGTCTTATAGGGTTACTATGATTCAGAATTGACTCAGTGGTAACAGGTTTGGTTTTTGGTTAGTTTTATTTTACTCATATGGCTTTCAAGGTACTCATCAAGAGCCTTAGCACCGGTGATTTTTGGTTTTAATAAAGACTTGCAACGATTTCTCATAATAATGTGCATAAGAACTTTAGAAATATTGACAGAGATAGTTTCTGTTTTCTTAAAATAGCAGAATAATTATTTAAAAATAATTTTGACTATGCCTTCTGTAGTGGGGGAGCCTTAGGATATGCAAATCACTTAGAGGGCACACCATCCAATGGTAGGATTTCACTAACCCAAGTACATATGAAAGATATAGACACGGGTCAGGAAAGTGGGTAAATTATTGAAAATTCACACATATAAATAGCATTCACACATTTACTGCCAGTTTATCATTATAAACTCAGGACCTGAAAGCTTTTGGAGTTAGAACGTTTCCATATCTGGCATAAGGATTACATGAGAACCGTTTAAAAAGTCCAATTTCTTAGTCCCAGCTCTAGAGATTCTGTTTTCGTAGATCTGGCTACAGGAAAATAACCCTGCAATTTGAACAGTTTCTCAGGCGATTTTGATAGGCAGTTGAGTTTGGGGACTGCTCAAACCATGTAATTCCTTTACTTTATATTTGGAGAGAAGTAAAATTGTCAGTTGTTAACGTTTGACTATTAACTGAGTTAAACTAAAATGTGTGTCTTTTTTGCTTGTTGTCTAACAAATTTTAGCAAATTATAAATTTGTTTACTCATCCTTTGTTACTAGGTAAATATCACATGGATAATCATTTTTTGATAAGGCCTGACTTAAGGGGATCCTTGGTGGTGCAGTGTTTAAGTGTTGGCCTGCTAACCAAAAGTTTAGCAGTTCAAATCCACCACCCATTCCTTGGAAATCCTATGGGGCAGTTCTACTGCGTCCTATAGGTTTGCTTTGTGTCAGAATCGACTCGATGGCAATTTTTTTTTTTTGAGAAAGCTCCAAGCTTATCATCCAACAATAAGACGTTTCTCGGCTATCATCTCACCAACAAACTCTAAATATTTGGAGGTTTTTTGGGTATGGAGAATTCTTTATGTAAAATCTAAATACCTCTGGGAGGAGTCACCTTTTGTATCTTCTTTAGATAAAATTTTAGTTATCTGAAAACACCTTACCAGCAGTTTGTGTGTTGGCAAGTGTTTAACAATCAATTCTCAATAAACAACAAAAAAGATGTGTATGTGTAATTATATATTTGTATCATAAAAAAAGTAAAAAAATGTGCAACACAAAATGTGTAAATAAGAACAAAACATGCAATACCCATCATTGCTAATTCTAATTGATACTTATAGACTGTTTTGTTGATCTTTGCCAAAGTTTTATAGCTGAAGTCAATCCATCACTGCAATGAGTATATTTTGGACATGGATATTGGTTGGTACTTTTGTATCCATTAATAAATAAGAAAGTAGAACAATAAAGACATGCTGAAACTTTAGTCATTTAAAATTGCATTCTTTGCTGAACTGGATACTTCCCAGTGAACCCAGTTCCGTCGAGTCGATTCCTACTCATAACGACCCTATAGGAGAGAGTACAACTGCCCCATAGAGTTTCCCAGGAGCGCCTGGCGGATTTGAACAGCCGACCCTTTGGCTAGCAGCCGTAGCACTTAACCGCTATGCCACCAGGGTTAGTTTTCGAATATTAGAAGATCATTTCCTCATTTTTGTGCCATTCAGAATGTAAGAGATACTGACCACCACAGGCTTAAGGGTAATAATCTGAATTAAAAGCACTTTCTTTATTACTCTCAAGTCAAGGCAATCAACAAAACAACATGCCAAGTCCTAACCTGCAAAGCTTACTGGTTTCCATGGACTTCAAACTACCAACGTGATGGGATTAGGTGTGGGGTTGGGAAGAGATGTGCAGTAGCATACCATTATATTTCCACGATACAGACAGACTAAACATAAGCATCCTCCAAAACATAGCTATTAGTAATATGTGCTAAAATAATTAGGAAGATATGAGCTTCAAGTATGAATTTGTTTTGTTTTTGACATATTTAAGCAAATGCATGAAATTTAATTTTTGAATGCTTTTTTATTGTGATACATACATATTTAGGAAACCGTGGTGGCATAGTGATTAAGTGCTACAGCTGCTAACCAAAGGGTCTGCAGTTCGAATCTGCCAGGCACCTTGGAAACTCTATGGAGCAGTTCTTCTCCGTCCTATAGGGTGGTTATGAGTTGGAATCGACTCAACGGCACAGGGTTTGGTTTTTTGGTATATATATGTGTATATATAACATTTGCCATTTCATCAATGTCCACCTGTAGAATTCTTTGACATTAATTATGTTCATCAAGTTCATCAGATTCCCAAATCATAACATCTCCTTTAACAGAAATTGAGTGCCCCCTAAGTGTTAACAACTGGTTTACAAAATTCATGATATTTTAAAAATTAGCATTCATGAGTCAATAAAGGCTGATCCCAGTACATCATTGGATCGGTTAATACTTTGGTTGAAAATACAAAGAAAGAGGAGAACACTAATCTGAATTGTGAATTCCCCTTGGGGAATAAATGGTGTTCTAGATAAAAGGGGCATACCTTAACATGATGCAGTACAACTCTGAAGGTAAAAACTTGGCCTAAGAATTTCTCTTCTAAAGTCCTTTTCTCTTCATATTTGATGTTAAAATGAAGTCACTTGGCTAGATTTAGGATATCACATTCCTTTGCTGGAAGACTGATTTCACAGCAAGTCATGGACTTAGAGCAAGCCATGGAGTCATAAAGTCAGGACAAATGTGCTACACGTACATAATGGCTGGTAACCATGACAGGCTTAATAAATTGGCCGCCATTCTTGTATCCCCCCTCACACATACACACACAAACATTGCTTTGTTGTGAAGTCCTACTCAAGTTTGAAAAGTACCTTGTATTTTGTGAGGTTTACAGATTACAGTTGAGTTTTACCATCACTACCTTCACTCTTTTCTGCCTTGGCAAACTCTTGGCAAAAATGGGCACCGTTTATGAGTTGGCTTTTGGCATCAGTGTTATTAAATTCCAAAATACTTCCTGCAAGTTTATAGTATGCAAGTAGAACATTTAAAAATAAGAACATAAAGGGAAAATATAGATTTCTAAAGTTTCCTGTCAATTTCCTTTCTCTATGCCAGAAAACTGTTTTAACCTAAAACTCATTTAGCTACTTAGCTACTATCTACAAGGTTGAGAACAATTCACAGCGAAGGTAAACATTTTAAAATTTTAATCAAGATAAAAAAGAGTGAACTCTTTAAATATGGGGCAACTCTGATAATGCCCATGGAAAAGCTAATGACAGTTTATTTCTGTACCAACCAGAGCTCTCTGTTTACTCACTCAGGAATTTGAGCTGTGTAGTGCCAGAAATTCCAGCAGTTTTTGGAGATTACTAAAGATAATACAACCCAGGAGAAGGAAAAATCATATTTCCTGACACAGAGGAGATAATAGTCCAGGTTAGGGAACTTAATTAATTTATAAGAAGCTACTAGAAATATTTTAGGACAAGCTATATCCATATACTAAATTAAATGCTATGAAGGTAGAAATTTCAAAGTATGAATTATGTGGTTTGAAATACATGAGAGTATTACAGATCTTTATAAAGAGAAAAAAATGTGTGTGATTGTGTGTGTGTGTGTGCACACGTGCATTTGTATGGTTTATTTAGAATTTTTGGATTGAACATAGCCCTGGCATAAATTCATAGAGAGAAATTAAAATCTAAGATATATTCTTTACCCTTTGGGATTTTAGCAACTGGTTGAAGGGGGGTGGGGGGAGAAGGTATAAATTAGTTAACCTGGGGAAAAAACTGGTGTACTGCACTCCTATCCAGTGAGGCAATATTAAATTTGCATATTATAAATGAAGGCACTCCTGGGCTGGAACTGGCTGGAAGGCTTAGCAGAAAAGTAAGAATTCAGTTGACACTTGTGGACTGGATATAATTTTTCTCTGCTCAATAGGAAAAAGGAATTCCAGGAAGGAAGAACAAGGGTGTTAAGAACTTGGAACCTGAAATGAGAGTAGGAAGTCTGAGTGACAAGCAAGTCAATGGACAGAAGAATTCTGAATTTAAGAATTAATATTCAGGGGGCTGCAAAATAGTAGACTGTGGTGGATCTTGGAAGTTAGGCTAAAGAATCAATATTTTATCCTCATGGACATTGAGGGTTTAGGGGGTTGAGTAGTAATTTTTTCCAGAGAGAAATTTGTAGTTAACAATGCCATTGAGTCAATGTTTCCTTCCAAATATCCTGGTGTGCCAGTGCTTCTTCTAAGCTGATCAGGATGTCAGGTGCACTCAGAAGCTCTTTTTACTACATTGGCTGAAACTTTTTACACCTATACCACTGTTTAGTGCTTTCCTGAGGTCCAGGACTAGAGTGAGGAGAGTGAGGCATGCATCATGGGTGCAAAATTAAAGGGGAATGAAAAAACTTAGGTTAGGGTTATATTAGGTTAGGTGCCGTTGAATCGGTTCCAAATCATAGTGACCCTGGGCACAACAGAAAGAAACACTCTTCAGTCTTGTGCCATCCTCAAAATTGTTGCTATGCCTGAGCCCATTGTTGCAGCCAATGTGTCAGCCATTTGTTGAGGGTCTTCCTCTTTTTTGCTGACTCTCTACTTTCCCAAGGATGATGTGTTTCTCCAAGGACTGATCTCTCCTGACAACATGTCCAAAGTATGTGAGACACAGTCTCGCCATCCTTGCTTCCAAGGGGCACTCTAGTTTTACTTCCTCTAACACAAGTTTGTTTGTTCTTTTAGCATCCAATGTTATATTCAATATTCTTCACCAACATGACAACAATACGAAAGGGTCAATTCTTCTTCAGTCTTCTTTATTCACTGTCCAGCTTTCACAGGCCTACGAGGCAATTGAAAGCACTGTGGCTTCGGTCAGGCACACCTTAGTCCTCCAGGTGGCATCTTTGCTTTTTAACACTTTCAAGAGATGTCTTGCAGCTGATTTGCCCAATGCAATGCGTCTTCTGATTTCTTGACTGCTGTTTCCATAGGTGTTGATTGTGGATCCAAGTAAAACGAAATCCTTGACAACCTCAATCTTTTCCCATTTATCATGATGTTGCTTATTTGGTCCAGTTGTGAGGATTTTTATTTTCTTTATGTTGAGGTGTAATGCATACTGAAGGGTATGGTCTTTGACCTTCATCAGTGAGTGCTTCAAGTCCTCTACACTTTCAGCAAGGAAGGTTGTGTCATCTGCATACAGCAGGTTATTAATGAGTTTTCTACCAACGCAATGCCCCATTCTTCTTCATATAGTCCAGCTTCTTGGATTATCTGGTCAGCAAACAGATTGAATAGGTATGGTGAAAGGATACATCTCTGAAGCACACCTTTCCTGACTTTAAACCATGCACTATCCCTCTGTTCTGTTCAAATGACTGCCCCTTGATCCATGTAAATATTCCTCATGAGCACATTTAAGTGGTCCCAGAATTCCCATTCTCTGCAATGTTATCCATAATTTGGTATGAGCCACGCAGTCGAATGCCTTTGTGTGTAGTCAATAAAACACAGGTAAACATGTTTCTGGTGCTTTGCTTTCAGCCAGGATCCATCTGACATCAGCAATTATACCCCTGGTTCCATGTCCTCTTCTAAATCCGGCTTGAACTTCTGGCAGTTCCCAGTTGATGCAGTGCTGCATCTCCTTTTGAATGATCTTCAGCAAAATTTTGCTTGCATGTGATATTAATGATGTTGTTCAATAATCTCCACATTTGGTTGGATCGCCTTTCTTGGAAATAGGCATAAATATGTATCTCTTCCAGTTGGCTGGCCAGGTAGCTATCTTCCAAATATCATGGCATAGACGAATGAGCACTTCCAGCACTGCATCTGTTTGTTGAAACATCTCAATTGGTATTCGGTCAATTCTGGGAGCCTTGTTTTTCACTAATGCCTTCAGTGCAGCTTTGACTTCTTCCTTCAGTACCATCAGGCAACGTTCCGCTGCTATTCATAAGGTTTTCACTGGTTAATTCTTTTCAGAAGTAGACCACTGGGTCCTTCTTTCTAGTCTGTCTTAGTCTGGAAGCTCAGCTGAAACCTGTCTGTCATGGGTCACCCTGCTGGTATTTGAATACCAGTGGCGTACCTTCTAGCATCACAGCAACACACAAGCCCCTAGTAGGAGAAACTGATAGATGCATAACAAACTCAGGTTAAGGTTAAGGGTTAGTGGTCAAGATAAATATTTATTTTAATGCAATACCTTAAAACATCAAAATCAATGCAAAATTTCTTATAAACAAAACATCAAACATTTAAATAAAGATGGGACTAGCATTCATTATGTGTATTTGCATGCCCTATCACATTTGATACTAACATTCACTAAGTGAAGATCACAGAACAGTAATTATTCCCCACATTTAATAATTAGGACAATTGAAACTCCCAGAGGTTCACTCACTTGCTTGAAAAATCGGGAGTTGAAATTCAAGCGTAGGTAACCCGGTAGCAAAAGTGGTGGTTTTCCTGCTCTGGGAGACGAGCATGGCCTTGTACAGATGCTCTCTGAATAGCCTCTGGGGAGGAAGAATTCAGGGAGGTCAGAATATTCATGGTGTTCACTGATTGGTAAACCCTGGTGGTGTAGTAGTTAAGTGCTATGGCTGCTAACCAAAGGGTCTGCAGTTCTAATCCACCAGGCACTCCTTGGAAACTCTATGGGCAGTCCTACTCTGTTCTATACGGTCACTATGAGTCGGAATCGACTCAACGGCAATGGCTTTTTTTTTTTTTCACTGATTTAATCCTAGGAGTTTTGCTGAGTATAATGTCGATTCCTTGATACTTTCTTCCGCCTGAGTATTTCTGCTGTGACTTCATGAGAAAACAAAGCTTAGTAAGAGATAAACAGGATCATCCCCAAATAAGAAAATTAAAAAAAAAAAAATGACTTGGAAAGAGACCAAGAACAAAGCAGAGTCCAGGTAGAAGAGTGCAAATTATATGCTAATCATATGTAAATCGTGTAAGGCTCTACTATTCCATACACCTGCATATGACCCTCAGGGATTAAAAATAGCTGAATCCCTTGCATTTTGGCATAGTCTCTAAATTGGATTTACTAGTAAAACCAACTCAGATAAATTTTTATTTATTATTTAGCCAGTGAGGATGGTTCCAAGGTCACTAATTAGCAGGCTTAATCTTTCTAAACCTCATCATATTTGGATCCAGAGTGCTTGTCTACACCTTGTGTTCCCATTTGCATTTTGTTTTGAGTTGCCACTTGGCCATTCACACTGACCCCATCTGCACACTGGTCTCTGCCAGCTCAGAAGCCAGTCAGTTGTGTTAGGGGGATGGATGCTGGGTCTGATGATGGCAATGAGGAGTGTAGGCAGCAACATTAGTGCAGAAGAGGCCAAGACCTGAAGCCAGAACAGATATGCAGTCGATTGGGCTGAGGAGTCCGAGTAAAGTGCTAGGTGCACAGCAGGTGGACTGATGAGATCACCGGGCTGCAGCAGTTTGGAGTTGGCATGGTTCTCTTCACAGTTTGAATACAGCAGGCTTATTAGCATGGTTCAAAAAGTATGGTTGAAGCAGTGGCTTAATCCATTAAAGTTTCCTGACAAAAGCATTGTCCCACTTTGCAAATTCAAATACATTCTTAACAGGAAAGCAAGCCTTCTGCATGTGGATAGGTACTGTTCTTTGTTGCTCATGAGAGATGGAAGGGGAGAGATAAAGTATCGCCTGCTCCACGAGGTTAGCATTTGACTTCTGTTAATCTCAGTTATTCAACCCATAAAATGGAAACAATTATGTTCTTGCCTATATCACAGATGTGTTATGAAGATTAAATGAAATAATGCGTATGACATCTGTAAAAAGAACAAAGCCTCATGGCAAAGAAGTTTTCTTGTATTTAAAATGTCCATTGGTTACAAATGGACTAGAATGTATCTTTTCTTCATTTTTCCTGAGGAGGGATTTAGGAGTCATCGGAGTTATCATTAACCTTCCACCATTTACTTCTTGCTCCCAAGTTCCAACTAAGGTAGACTCTGCCTATTCCCTGATCATAAGACTGCATATTTTCCTGTTTCCATGATGCAACTCATACTATCATTTTTTTATGTCTGAAAAATTTATTGCCTTCTATTTGTCTAAGTCAGAACTTTACCCATTTCTCCAAATCCCATATTAAATATCATTTTCTTCACGAAAAATTTGTCTCCTTCTTGCTTCTTTAAACTTTGAAAAAAAATATTTTTTGAATTTTATTATGCTGTAGCCTGTCTCCTTACAACAGAGTCTTTTATGTCCTTGAATTCTTCCTTCTCACAGATTTTAATCTTCCCTTGGGTAAGGAAGCCTATAGGGCATAGGGAAGGAATCCACCCATATGACTATATAAAGATATCTGTCAGTATCACCTGACAACTTCTTCTGGGTTCTTTCCCCACAGATTTCCTTTGGTAGAAGATATCTGAGCAAACTGGGATGAATTTTAACTGTTTTGAAAGAGAACAATGTAAGCATGGTAGGATTTCATTTTTTACTTTGTGTGTGTGTGGGTGTGTATGCGCATGAAGGATTTGAATATAAGAGGAGTATTTTTGAAATAGCAGTCTTAGGAACTGTCATGGAGAGAATTGTGTCCCCCCAAAATATCTGTCAAGTTAGCTGGGCCATGAGTCCCACTATTGTGTGATTGTCCACCATTTTATGTTGTTTCTCTACTTGTTGTAAATCCTATCACTATGATGAAAGAAGATGGATTAGTGGCAGTTATATTGATGAGGTCTACAAG
Organism: Elephas maximus indicus; assembly: GCF_024166365.1. Taxonomy (NCBI): domain Eukaryota; kingdom Metazoa; phylum Chordata; class Mammalia; order Proboscidea; family Elephantidae; genus Elephas; species Elephas maximus. Next base: position 48,056,454 of record NC_064829.1, on the reverse strand, counting down.
ATTAGGTGGTGCCTTAAGGCAATCTCTTTTGAGATATAAAAGAGAGCTCACAGAGAGACAGGGAGACATACCACCAAGAAAAGCAGCACCAGGAGAACAGCACGTCCTTTGTGAATATATGTGAAAGGTCATCATGTCTCTCACTGATAAGTTGTCCAAGTCAGAGAGGATCATGTCAGCCTGGTTTGGTTTGCTGAGGTGAAGTCATGCAGTCAAGATCTTTTATCATCTCAAGTCCAATGAGGAATTAGGAGAACATAGTCACAGCATTAATTCCATTTATGTTAGCTCATTGGTTTAATGATACTCATTTTCAGACATTGGACAAATGCATATTTTCAGATTGAAAGACTAACTCCTTTGTTAAAAAGCACTTTTAATGAGACACTAGAAAACCTGGTTTCTGGTGTTGCATATAAGACATGTACCAAGCCACTTGTCTCCTTTATGCCTTAAGACTAGGGTGACCATTTGTCCCTCATTCATTGCTTGTCATAATTCTTGTGTATGCCTGTTGTCAGTCTAATTATTCATACTGACCCTTTTCACTCTCAAAAGTATCCATATTTGGACAATAAATTAAATGATCACCCTATTAATCAAATGAGAAATATGACCAATCTTTAAGGTCCTTTGATGCTATAGATTTCTACAATTTTAACTTAATTGAAGATAACACATTTAATATGAGAGACAACTAAACGTGTGTGTGTGTGTAGTATTTTGCGTGTCACATTATACCTGTATTTTTATATTACATTTGCAATAAATTCACAATACCTCAAGTTCCATTACAGACTCAAATCAGAGAGCTCCTTGATATCCCAGTTCTCTACCTATGCTCTTTGATAGATAGGTGAGAATAAGACAGACTACTTTCATACTTTCATAGCCTATGTAAAGCCTTATCTTATTTATTTCTTTTATTTGCTTTTGCTCACATCTTTCATAGTCTGTAAAGGAAGAGAGTGCTTTTCCTTCTAAAAGTGTTGTTGTCTTTGAGAGTTCATTGGACTTTGGGCTTTTTGAAGCAATGTTTATCAGCACAAATAAAATTTATATCAGCAAGAAATGTAAATTCAGTCTGTGCATAAAACTGAGTGCATTAAAATAAGAAGGGTTGCCCTGGATAGAGGCAGTTTGACAAATGCTTCTGAATGAAGGTGAGATAAATGTTAAAAATATGATAAAAATGAGAGAGTGCGTTCCGATTTGCTAGGTCATATCCTTGACTATGGATATTTGTCAGATGTTGTGACAGCTGTGCCTCTTAGTATGACTTTTGGAAGTAAGCTATTGTATTTGTTTAAAGAGATATCTGTATGTTTAGTCAATACATTGGAGGCAGATATATCAAGTAACATTTAAGATGGAGCAGGGAGGACTAAGGAAATGATAAAACAAAGATAGGAGTGCAAAGCACCCCCACCACACACATACAATGCACCCCCTAGCATGCTCTTTGGACCAGTGTTTGAATGGGTGGAAAGTTACAGGCTCTAGTAAGTTGAGAGGGAAAGTAATAGCAGACAATGATATATGATGCCTTTAAAATTGCTTCGACTTTAGTCTGTGCCTTTGTCTCTTAGATTGTTCTGTTTAATGATGTTAAATAATCTCAAGCACACTTTGAAGTTGGGTAACCCACAAAGCTCTTCTGAATAGCTTTGAAGTTAGATTCTGAAAAGCCTCAAATTGAAGTATAATTCAGGAATCCTGGATGGGTTATACATCTTCAGTCCCTGTGATATGAAAAGTGGCTAGACAAAAGCTGCATCTAAAAAGCACAAAGTCAAATGGGAAGCTGAAAACTTTGCCCCGGAGAAGACCACTTCTAATATGTCAAATTAATGTTGTGCACATTTTCCTTATTATTAGTAACAATTATATATATAGATAGATAGATAGATAATTATAAATGAAAATTATATCACACCTCCACTTTGGACATACTAGAACAAAGCCTAAAAGTAAAGAAAGAGCCTGCGAACTGGTAGAAGAAACTATGAGGGTTTAAACCCGTGTGACTGTCTGTTCAAGTATTCTAGTTCCTTAAAACACTAATTAGGCAATGTGTATTTATCATTGCTTTGTGCCCGGTGCAGCACCATATAAACTTTAACACTTCCTATAGGCTTTCCAATTGAGGAAATACAGGAAGTCACAGAAGCTATTCACCTGATGGAGGAAACTGTTGCTGGCAAAAAACTTCTGTGGATACTATTTAGGAGAATTCAAAGAAGTCAAAAAAAGTTCCCAGCCTTTTGTAACCTACATTCCCAGTTCCTGGTTAGGGCATCTTAACTACAATATATTCTCAGGATCAATGGTACCCTTCCATAAGGGTGGCAGCAATCTGTGAGGGGATAGGTCAGTGGATTTTAGGGTTGTTTTTATTTTTTAAAAAATTAGTTTGGGTAGGATTTTATATAATTGGTAGATGTGAAATCTGGTATTATGCGCCTCTTTCCCAAGATAGTTTTCCCATTATCTGCCCTGAGATCTGGTGTTTCACCACTCCAGCCATCATCCTCATGAGTCTTATCGACTTTTCAGTCTTCTAGAAGATCTTGTGCACATAGCCCTGGGATAGAGAACATCCAACATCTTTAGATGGAAATTACACTAAGGCAGCCCAAGGGAAGCAATGAGTGGCTGGAAGGGGGTGCATAATTATTTACTGGGGTGTCCAGGCCCCAGAACATTAGGGCATAGCCACCGAAAAAAAGAAAAGTTTGAAAGGCATCAGAGTCAACCATTCACTTTATTTTTGTTCTCCCAAGAGTTTCACTGAAACATGATTTTTAGAGGAGAACTTGGATATATTTCAGCAGCCCAATCTCTCCCCACCACAGCAAGGCAGGCCATTTCCCTATTTTGGTGCTTAACCTAATTTGGAATCCTTTGCAAAATGCCTTTACCACCTGCCTGGGGTGAAAGGAACAAAGCTCAGGCCAACTGACAGGAATGTTTTCTGCAAGGCTGAGTTAACAGGGCAACCTTACATTATCTTTTGCTGAATAAGGAGATTTTCTAAACAGTGAAGGCTGAGAATGTACTTTTCTTTATTCTTTTAAATGAAACTCAGGTTAAATGGAGAGTAGCCAAAGCAGCAGATTTCATACATTGGGGGTAACGACGGTTCTCTCATGTTCTGGGAGTAAAAGAATCTTTGGGAGAGAAAGTGTATTTTCTCTGAAGATCATTGCTAGAAAAGTAACACAACCCCCCCCCACCTCATGCTAAGCAAGTAATTTCCACATGGTGACAGCCATGTTCTTACTTCCCATGATTCATATGGAACAAGCTCTCAGAGTTTGCCTGGACCATTGCTATGATCTTTTGACAACAATCCTTAAAACACAACCTTTACTCCGTCACCAAGTTAATTTCCCCACATAGTCTGCATCATGTCTCTCTGGGGCTCCACTATATCCAGGGCCTGCCTCTCCAGCAGGAGAGGATGGTGACTGAGCTTAATTTGACATAGAAAGTCTTCCATGTGTAGACCTTAAATCACCGTTGTAAACTGAAGTTCAGTTATTCCCTTCACAAATGCCTTCTACGGTTAGGTCTCTGTGGCTGGTCGATTCTATTGACTGCTGCTGTTTTCCTGTAGTTCCCCCAATTGGATACATCATGTGTTCCCTGATAAAATCCTCGCTACCCTTTGTTCCCCACTCGCCTCCTAATTATTTCAGCATGTACTACCTCGTCTCCCTCCACAAATTTTTACAGCACTTAAGACCAAGAGAACACTGCACTGTGCACTACTTTGTAATACGCACACACACACACATATATATATGTATGTATATCTTGGCTTGTTGCACATATCAAATATGTTTTCTCATTCATGTAATCAGTTCAGGTGACTAAGTTATTAGTTACCCAAGTTCAATGAGCAGGTCTTAAGTGGATTTCTGTCTTTCCACCAAAATCTAGGTGCAATGGTCATGTTCAATGCTAACCTTTGAAAATTATTTTTTTTTATTAATTTAAACAATCAAGAAAAATAGTTACATAAAAGTCATCCCCATTAGATGTACTACGTAATTCAAATGGAATGCATGAAAGATTAGTTATGGGTGCAGTTTAAATATATATATATTGATATTTTCAGCTTTAAGACAAATAGTACAGAGGAAGCTGAGTGGTACATTGCGTCCTGAATGTGAGTGAGGCATATCATTCAAAATAGATGTTTAAATACTAGCTGAAAATAGTTATGATCAAAGCAAATCTCTTTCTATTGAAGGCTTTAAAAATAGGATAACTTCTCATTTTTCTGGGATGGTTTTGGTATGATCTTACTTAAAAGGAGGTGTCTGAACCAAGTGACCTTTCAAGATCTTCCTCAATCCTTTGATGCTAGGATTTTACAAACTCTGCTCACTTGATAATCTGAGCCAGCTTTACTTATGCTTTTATATTTCCAGAGCAGTTCTCCATCTCATAACTTCTACTAGAGGCAAATAGATCCCCTCATGGTCCATACCCTGCTCTTTCTATACACGTATACTAAAACACAACAATGTATTTGTTCCTATTGATATTTTTGTCCTTGCTAATCTCCTTTGAAAGGTGCCCTTAGTGATAGCCCTCTGTGATGTTCTTGTTCACTGTTTTAGATAGAATTGACTGAAAACATTTAGTTTTTCTATCCAGCCAATGGAATTTAAAGCTTTCAATTAGACTAGATAGTGATATTTCTTAAAACTTTTTTATTATTCTTAAGAGGTTTGTTGTTGTTAGTGACCATCAAGTCAGCCCTCAATTCATGGCAACACATGCACAATGGAACAAAATGCTGCCTAGTCCATTGTGACCCATAGGATTTTCATCGGAACATTTTTCAGGAATAGATCAGTAGGTCTCTCTTCCTAGCCTGCCTTACTTGGGGAGAGCTGCTGAAATCAGCTCAGCATCACAACAACAGAGAAGCTTCTGCTGACAGATGGGTGGCCACTGACATATGGGTGGCCACTGACAAATGGGTGATATCTGTGTATGAGGTGAACTGACCAGGTATCGCACCAGATTTCCTATACGGAAGGTGAGAATTCTACCACTGAATCACAAATGCCCTTTCATAACAGGTAAGTTGCAGTGAAAAAATTTCAGTGACTTAAAACAACCAAGTTTTTTGTTGTTGATGACCTTTTTTTCCTTACTTATCTAACAAGTCCACCACAGAACAACAGGAGACTGTGCTCCATGTTCTACTCATTCGGAAAGACTGGTCAATGGAGCTTGAACATCCGGGACTTCTCTCTTGGGAGGTGGAAGAGAATGTGGAGAATTGTGCACTGGTTCTTAAAGGTTTCCATTTAGACCTGACACATATCACTTACCCTCATGTTTCATTGACCTGAACAAGTTAAAAGTCCATGTCTAACTTCAAAGGGGCCAGAGAATATAATTCTTCCATATGCTTAGAAGGAGGAGAACTTTAAAAAAAATGGTCATTAGCGGAAATGATGGCCAGCATTCCAGGCCACAATTCAGAGTATTTTTGATCTGCCTTTATACATACAGGATAATAAGAACTCAGCTACTGATTTAATTCACTAAAAAATTTTACTGGTGCCTATTTTAGATGATAAAGCTTTATTTTAGGTACTTCAGGAAATACAAAATATATTAAGATGCATCATTCTAGTCCTAAATCAGCATATAGCAGCTACGACCATGATTAATTCCACCCGAGGGATGAGTCATAGAAGCGGACAGGACATTTGAATTGAACCTCTAAAGAGGAAGCAGAAACTTTCGGATGGAGTGTGAGGCTGAGAATGTTCTAATTAGGTTGAGGAAACTAGCAAAGCTCCAGAAAGTACTTGAAATGTTTTGTGGTGGAGTGGGGAAGGGGGAGGAGTACTAGAGCGGGTGGGGTCGGATGGGGAGTTTAATGTGACCAGAGTATCAGTGTGATAGTTTAAGCTACAAAAACCACCAAAAACCAAACCCATTGCCATTGAGTCGATTCTGACTCATAGTGACCTGTAGGATAGAGTAGAACTGAACCATAGGTTTTACAGGGTCTCTATGAGTCGGAATCGACTTGATGGCACTGGGTTTGGTTTGGTTTTGGTTTAATCTTAACAGAAGCCAACTGCCACATCTTTCTCCCAAGGAGCAACTGGTGGGTTTGATCTGCCAACCTTTCAGTTTAGCAGCTGAGCACTTAAACACGGCACCACCAGTGCTCCTTCACTTTAACCTAAGGGATAGTTGAAATTAAGGGCTAGTTTTTTTTTTTTTTTAATAATGAGTCCTGGTACTCCCTGGATCCCTGTTTTTGCATTCTTGTGTACTGTTCCACATTCTAATCCCAATAAACTGTGATCCTGCAGTTCCCACCTGGAATTACGTAGTGGACAAAATTTAAGAAGCTCCTTCTCTCAGATGCCAAACTTGCTACTTACAACTTGCATGAACCTGAGAGTTAAGTGCTGGGGTGCAAATTTTAAGAAATTGCTTTATAAAAGTTTTAAAAAGGTAAAGTAGAAGTAAATTATTTCTGAGATTGCTTTTCATGTAGACAAAAAGAAATAAACCCTAGGCTTCTGCTAATTCATAGATCCATTTCTTGTGTGATGATTGTTCTCTATTTGCGAGCCCCCCCCCCCACACACATACACTTCTGTATACTTCTCTAGTCTGCTCTTTGTCCTGGAATGTTGACCTGTATGGACGACATTGATGAGCTCCCTTGTGGGCTTGTTTCAGTCCATGGGAAGCATTGGCATGATATTGGAGGCAACAGAAGAAAATGGTCAGGGAATTTTTTTTGCCCCTCCTTGCTCTGACAGTGGCTGCAGTCATGCATGACCACACCTTTCATAGTGTGTCCCTTCCTCCATGTTGCCAGTTCCCCAAGTACTCCACTAGCTCTATTGCTTTCCCAAAGTCCTTTGGCCCTAAAGACGTTAAAGCCTTCCTACAGTTGCTAGTCAAGGAATGCCTCGCTGTTCCCCTAAACCTGCCCTCAACTCTGTAAAAGCTTCCTTCATTCCCCTCTCTTGAACCACGTGAGGTGAATTCTGTTTCCTTGTGACACCCTGACTGATACCAAAACTAGACCAAACCAAACCCATTGCCATGGAGTCGATTTCAACTCATGAGAACCCTATAGTACTGATCTGAAAAACCAAACCCTCTGCCCTCAAGTTGGTTCCGAATCATAGTGGCCCTATAGGACCGAGTAGATCTGCCCATTGGGTTTCCAGTGAGAGGCTGCTGGATTTGAACTGCTGACCTTCCAGTTAGCTGTCACGCTCTTAACCACTATGCCACCAGGGCTCATAGACTTTACCCAGAGTATTAAGTTGATTAATTTGCCTATTTCTCATAGATGAAAGGCCAGAACGATGGTGGATTTCTACTGGTCTTATCTAACATAATCCACCTAAGCCTTTACCTGAGGCAAGATTCCAGATGAATACTATTTTTCTCATCAATTATTACGATGTTTTTCTATTTCAGACTTATGGAAAGTCCTGTCTTTCATTTCACCCTATAAAATAACACCATCACCTACTGCCATTGAGCCCATTCCAACTCATAGTGACTCTACAGGACAGAGTAAGACTGCCCCACAGGGTTTCCAGGGAGTGGCTGGTAAATTCAAATTGCTTACATTTGGTTAGCAACCTGAACTCTTAACCACTATGCCACTAAAAAACAAAAAAGCAACAAACTTGTTGCCGTCAAGTCGATTCTGACTCATAGCGACCCTAGAGCTCCTTAAAATAGCCCACAAACTCAAAATTAAAAATAATAATAATAAAAAATTTGAAAGCCTATACTTTCTTTTGCATAATCCTGTAGTGGCACATGAGAGAAGAAGGCTGTTTTCCTGACAATGGGACCACACCAAAAAGTTTATACAGGCAGCAAACTTCCCTCAGGCAGTAATCAGTGGTCAGACAGTATCTGACAAGCACAGCAGAATTTTTGCTATTGCTCTAGGGCTGTTCTTAGTTCTGGTCAATTCCTTTGCTAACTGGAATATGAAAGGAACCCAAGTGAAAACAGTCCAGAGGGAGAAAAAAAATAAGCAAGATAATGTAAAACAAATTCATTATATCTGAAATATTAAGGTTTTTCCCTAGAAGATTTTCCTTTTTTTGTGCTAGAGTGCAAGAAAGTTCTGAAGATCCATTTAATGGAAAGTTAAATTAATATTTTGTGTAACACTTATTTTAGGTTTAAAGGCTTGCTACAACGAAATCAGGGTTATAGTGAACCTAGAGTAGCCAAATAAACTGAAGATGATCCTTAAAAATATATAGGCAGTAGCCAGCTGATACAAGCAAACCAGCTTTATGGTATGATACGATGGATTTGGGTTAGCGTCTAAATTCCTTCTGCCTGGTTCTGGAGTTCTCATGCAGTAGTAGCATCTCTTCCTAGAGTTTTTTTCCTCAAAAAGGAACAGCTGTCCTACCTTCTGACTACTTAGAATGGTTTATAATTAGGTTTTGGCCCTTAGGAAGGGATTCATCTCTTCAAGGCGTGTGGGAGATTTAGCAACTTCTGTCAGCAAGGGTGTTCATGCCAACTTTTACTTATTTATTTTTACTTTGAGTTTTGTTTAATAGGAAGGTTCCTCCATCAGATTTAATTCTGATGTTTGTGTTACCTTTTCACCACTTCCCTTCACATATATCCACATGCACACACACATACACACACACACACATTTCCAGGTTTCGAGTTGCCATTTAATGCCTCAAGATTAAAGATGTACTGATCGTCATATCTTCATCCAAAAGCAAGTCATTTTGGTACTCCCTGTCCCCATCAATCAGTTCTGCAAATGTACTTGATATAAGGGACTCCAATAGGTGCTTCGGAGTTTGCAAATGTGATGGTAGTGTCTTTCTAGGAGTTTACAAGGTAGCTGAACACTATATGTTATCAATAAAAACACACCTTTAACTGCAGATGAAGGTTGCCATGCAAAGCACGCATGATTAAATGTCACATAAGCTCTCCATGAGGTAAGAACTATGTTTTTAGGGGAAATTATTCCAGTCATGCCCCTGCCACCTATCAGAGCTATAATTTCAGGGAAAAGCAAACAAAGTTTTATACTCATTAATGCAATAAATACCAATATATCTGTGTTTTTTTTCATGGTTTAAAATTTTGTGGCTCTCTGATTATTTTGTATTGATATCTTGAAGATGGAGCAGATTTTATGATTCTTACTTCGCAATGTGGCAGCACTCTCTATGAAGAGGTTGTAGTGGGGAAGGTTAACTTTTAATGTAGAAAACACACTCTAAGTAGAATGGATCACTGTCCCTCTCCTTTTTTCCAGAATGGATAAGGTACATAAACATAATTTTTTATGAGAACTTTTCCCACTTTTATGTTTCAAAAATATGAAATTAAAAGGTTTACTTTAAACGAGTCATAGATTACTGAAATTGCACAAGTTAGAAAGTTCAAGTAGTGGAGACCATGGTTTTTCATGTCCCAAATCCTGTGAAATCAGTCCTTTCTGGAAAGCAGTGAGGGCCCATGTCCCCTCTCCCACCATCATCCACGGTACACAGCCCTTATAGCCTCCCTCTCAACTTAGACCTTCTTTCTGCTGTTGTAACTAACTTAGATTTGATATTGAAGTGAGATGGAGATATGGAGTGGGGGTAGGGGAGGGTAGATGGCTGGATTTCAAAACAATAAGGCCAGATATCTTGCCAGTTTTCCTCCCTCGAACTGGCCAGTAGCCTTGCTCCCTCATACTGTGCCAGTTTAAATCTCAACATATCTTACCCATCCTTAAAAGTCAGTTGAAATTTTTCTGTTTCAAAGCTATTTGTAGGAGATCCAGCTCATGAGGGTCTAAAACTCCGGGCTGCTAATGCAGGCATTGTCTCTCTCTCATAATCTGTGAGGCAATAAAGTAGCTAAAAACAATACTCTGCAATCAAACACCCCAGCCACACTGTATATTAGCTGTGTGAATTTGAATATTTTAGTGAAACTGTGCCTCAGTTTGCCCATTTGTAAAAAGAGGACAATAATATTACTTATAGGGTTTCAGTGAGTATTAAATTAGGTAGTATTTGCAAATCACATAAAATAGGACTTAGCACATAATAAACACTAAACATCCAATGCTATTTAAAAATAAATAAATAAAACCCCAAACCCAATGCCATTGAGTCAAATCTGACACGTGTATTTCTGAAAAGCAATGAGGTTCTTATTATTGGCATCACTTCTTGAGTCTATCTTAAAAACAAACAAACTGATTGCCGTGGAGTCGATTCCAATGCATAGCAGCTCTACAGGACAGAGTAGAACCGCCCATAGGGTTACCAAAGAGTGACTGGTGGATTTGAACTGCTGACCTTTTGGGTAGCAGCTGAGCTCTTAACCACTGCACCACCACAGCTCCTTATTTGACACCCAATAATATTCCAAGGTGTGTATGCTTTTATATAAGGAATTTATCCTTGAATTAATGCTCGTATCATATTTCTATGTTTCTCTGCCAACATCCAGCAGACCACTCTGCACAGATCAGACACCAATCAAGCACTGGTCAGCTGATGCTTATCAGCGGAGATGGTGGTGGCTGGTGATGGTGAACAAGGTTTTTGCCATATGATCTTCCTTTCACTGAGGCAGCACTGGGTGGGTTATATCTATTTAACTACCTATAATTGTTCATTACTTTGAGTATTATCATCTGTCTCATTGTCAAGGCTGTAGACTTACTGCTTTGATCTTTCATGTGGTATTAGACAACAGGTAGGTGGTCAATAGGTATACTGCACTTTGTTTCCAAAAGTTAGCTTATCTATTAAATAAATGACTAAAGTGTCTCACAAAATATATGTCTTTTCGTTTATGTAATTTCTGTATCGTCCTGTATATTTTAGACATGCTTAGTTTTCCAGGAGGAATACTAAAGTGTTATCAAGGGTAACACTGTAGAAATAAAAACATGATTGGATTTCTCAGTGAAGAAAAGAATACCTGACAAAGTTAGGGGGACAAGTGCTATGAAGAAAAAAAAGAAAGAGGTCATAGGTAAGAAATGGTTAAAAAATAGAAAGATAATGTGAACAAATTTAAGTTAGTAAGGTCCAGTGAAAATCATCCCAGAGTACAGAAAAAGCTGGTAAAAGAGATAGCAGAACTGTTAGCAATTATTTTTGAGAACTCATGCAGGACAGGTGAGGTCCCACAAGACCATAAGAAGGCAAACAACACTTTCAGTTTATTCAGATGATGGCTTGAGCAGAGGGGCAACGGTGAATACAAGAATCGACTGACAAATGCTGTGTTCATATTTGGCAAATCAGTCCTACAACTAATAAAGGCGATTTCTAATCACCTTAAAAGAAATAAAAGATATTTGATATTTAAAAAAAATCCACAGTTCATTCACTTATCACAATGATAATTTTTTGCACTTAATTGTTTTTGTTAGTTATTAATATTGTTTACTGTTAGCAGTCCTTGAGAACGAACTAAGTGCAGATCTAGAATGATAATAATGATCAGTAGCACCTAACATTGTACGATATATAGGTAGATAGTTGCCACGGAGTCAGTTCCCACCCACGGTGAACTTATGTACAACAGAAAACATTGTCTGGTCGTGTGTTATCCTCTCCATCACTGGCATGTTCGAGTCCATCTCTGTGGCTACTGTTTGAATCCATTTCACAGAGGGTCTCCTTTGCCTTCATTGGTCCTCTGCTTCACCAAACATGATGGACTTCTCCAGTGATTGATCCCTGACCGTAACTCCAAACTAGGTTCAGAATAAACGTAGTACTGAAAAAGGTAGGCCTTTTTAAAGTTTTCTTTGCTGGAAGTTTTCATAAGGAATATTAGATTGAATTTTAAAAAATTCTCTTGAGGCTTGGGAGCCATGGCAAAAACTCTCTCGACCAGATTTCTTCTGTAATACTATACTATGAGTGAATTCCTCTCAAGTCCCCCACATATTCTTAGATTCCTGGGCCTTACTGGCAGTGACCTTCCTTTTTTACCCTTCAAACTGAGTGCCCTATAAGTCAGGTATTAGGCAAATTTTCCAAAGAGGGCTTTGTAAACATTGACTCCATAAAGTCAAACTTAGTTACCTAAAAGTGGCCGGCCATACCTGATTAAACAAACATTATTCTTAAATATATTGTAACAGACATGGCCTTGGTTGTATAACCAATGTTTCCAATTATGTCATAGTAAAATAAATTGTTATTGAACCTATGCAAAAAGCTATACTGCCATGAAAATATGAAAAAAAAAGTACTCAATAAATGCTTCTGAAATTGAGGGATACCAGACACAGAGATTAAGATATAAAATTTACAAATGTTTCATTTCACTTTGCAAAAGCAAAATCTCTTAAATTGTTGTGCGTTATAGATATGCTAAGAGGAAAGAGAAAATGTTTATTGATATACCAAAAAAAAAAAGAAAAAAAAGACTGAACATCAATACTATTCCAAACACAAACCAGGTATGCCTTATAAATGTGTTTAAAAAATCTGTTGCCATCGAGTAGATTCTAACTCATAGCAACCCTATGAATCTAAATTTGTTTAGTCCTGTGTAATTAATTTTTGTTCCATTGGACCTTGGGTCAGCAGTCTCATGAACCATCTGCTTCTCAACTACAGTTCTAGAAATTCTAACTCAGACTAGGTATGGTCTCTAAGATGTTTAAGTGATATCCTCAGAAGGTGGCATTGAAAAGTGTCTGCAAAGCCCTTTTTTCCAGGAGACCCTGGTACAGCCCTTAGTTGTTGAAGATAAAGCCCTATGGCCACTACCTAATTGCAAGACCCTTCAGGGAAACCTCAGCATAAAGCTAAACAAAGCAAAACAAAAAAAAAGTACAAGTCAGGTTCGACTCAATGGCAACAGGTTTTGGTTTAGATGACCAAAAACTTAAAAAGATAACTATTATAACTTTGGTGAAGGGTAAGACAGTACACAATACTGGGGAAGCCAGCACAACTTGTACAGGGCAAGGTCATGGAAGCTCCATAGATACATCCAAACTCTCTGAAGGACCAAATTTCTGGGCTGATGGTTGTGGGGACCATGATCTTGGGGAACATTTAGCTCAACTGGCATAACATAGTTTATAAATAAAATGTTTTACATCCTACTGTGGTGAGTAGCATCTGGGGTCTTAAAAGCCTGTGAGGAGCCATTTAGGATACTCCACTGGTCTCACCCCTTTGGAAACAAGGAATAATGAAGAAAACTAAAGATACAAGGGAAAGATTAGTCCAAAGGACTTATGGGCCTCACCTACCATGGCCTCTGCCAGACTGAGTCCAGTACACCTAGATGGTACCCAGCTGCCACCACAGATTCTTTTGACAGGGATCACAATAGAGGGTCCCAGACAGAGCTGGAGAAAAATATGAACAAAATTCTACTCAAAAAGAAAAATCAGATTTTCTGGCCTGACAGAGACTGGAGAAACCCTGGGAGTATGGTCCCCAGACACCCTTTCAGCTCGGTAATGATATCGCTCCTGAGTTTCACCCTTCAGCCAAAGCTTGGGCAGGCCTATAAAACAAAATGAGACTAAAGGGGCACACCAGCCTAGGGGCAAGGACTAGAAGGTAGGCAGGGAGAGGAGAGGTGGTAATAGGGAATCTAAGGTTGAGAAGGGGGAGTGCTGACATGTCATGGGGTGGTCAACCAATGTCATAAAACAATATGTGTACTGAGTGTTTAATGATAAACTAGTTCTGTAATCCTTCATCTAAAGTACAATAAAAATTAAAAAAAAAGATAATTTTTAATATGATGAAAGTTCATAACAAGAGTAATGCAACTACAAGTTATATCTGGTTGTTTCTGTGGCATGCAAAACAAAGCTATTAAAATAAAAAGGTTTAAGCAAATGTCTCTATCACGATTAAGCCTATTTTCAAATAAGACGGTAAATGGTACATCCGCTCTAAAAAATCGATGATGTAGTTTTTACAGAGAAAAAAATCTTGATAATAATCCAAAATATAATATGTTATTGTTATTGTTAGGGCCATTGATTTAGTTCTGACTTATAGTGACCCATGTACTGCAGAAGAAACACTTCCCGGTCCTGCGCCATCCTCACTATCATTGCTGTGTTTGAGCCCATTGTTGCAGCCACCGTGTCGATCCATCTTGTTGAGGGTCTTTCTCTTTTTTGCTGAGCTTCTACTTCTACTTCTCCCAGGGCCAAGTCCCACCAGATAAGTCTGTAGGTAAATGTTCTGAACCCTCAGTGGAAAGCTACTGACCAAGAAGATGCTAGATTCAAATTTGAGAAATAAAGTTACAATCAAGTTAACATTTTAAAATGATAACTGGAATGTTGACATTTCAGACAAGGTCTTGGTTGCAGAGCCAATGTTTTCTATTGCATCCAAGTTAAAGGAAAATTCTTTTTGAACTCATTTAAATAACTACATTATTATGAAAATGAGAATACTCAACAAAATTTTCCAAATTTGGTAGGAGTCAAGCATGAAGATGAAGACAAAGGAAGCACTGTTGCTAATGATAATATCCTCAGCCAAAAGAGCAACAGAACTGTCAATACAAACATATTAGGGAGAGTCAGGGCCTTGAAAATTTTCTATGAACTTCCCATATTTTTGTTCTTACATGCCTTTAATTTGATCCTGACTCATACCAACTCTACAGGACAGAGTAGAGCTGCCCCATAGGGTTTCCTAGGCTGTAATTTTTAGGGAAGCAGATCACCACATATTTCTCCTGTGGAGTCCCTAATAGGTTTGAATCTCCCACTTTTTAGTTAGTGGCCGAGCACCACCAGGGCTTCTTTGAACTTCCCATATGCAGCATACAATTTCCTTATGTTAGCAACAGTATCCATACAAATTTAACCTAAGAAAGGCAGAACATCTCTTCAGAGTTTTTGACTCCTCCCATGAAACCTGTTAATATTACATCAAATAAATATATATTTTTTTTCCTGGCATCTGTTTTCTACAGGACGGAGCCCATCTTTTGTGATTTTTTTTTTTTTTTTTTTTTTAGGAGTGTTCTGGGATATCTCAAAGGTAATTTTACAAAAGAAAAAAAATGAGAGTTTTATTTCATTTTACACTTAAGATTTAGTTTTGGCAAGGCAAAAAAAAAGTTGTCAGGATATTTAAACACTTAAGATAGAACCAATACTTTCCTACCTATTTGAAAGTTACATAAAATATTTAAAACATTTAAAAATAAACAAAAAGTAACATGATTGTAAAGTAGCTTTGCTCTGTCGTAAGTGAGGAAGGAGTCTTTGTGTTCTTAAATAAAACAGAAAATTGTTCTGGTAAAACACAGCGTATTTTCAGATTACACAGAAAAAAAAAAAAAGCCTTCATACCATAGGTCAAGACTATAAACAGTAAATGAGGGCTACAAGCCCATCAAAATCAAGCAAACTTTGCTAGGATTTTAACACAGTTTGCTTTTCAGATTCATTATTTTCACACAGTATAATGCAAAACAAATTAAATCCCTTTTCCAGGAACCTTCTACAACTTTGCATACCCAGTCAAGTTTTGTCCTTTATCATCCTCTTTCTCACTTTAGATCAACTAATCACTTTACTCTGGGGCAAAAACTCTTCCCTTTTCCCTTACTTAACAAAAACACATCCTGTTTCCTTGCATACAAAGTTGCATTTCTCGGCCGCTATTACTCCTATAATAAAAAAAAAAAAAAAAGTCCGCTCCTATAATAAAAAAAAAAAATAATAATAGTGGACGCTAATTCACATATATTAATTATACCTTTTAATTAACTTCTGTTTAACTGAGAAAATTGAGGTAGATGATTGTAAACTGTCAGATACCAGTATTTTGCAGCAGACTAGCAGAAGTCATGAATACAAATAACCTAGCTTTCTACAACCTAGTCCTCCCTTCTATGCAACTTCTCAAAGTGGGAACAACAAACATGTTTATCAACAAACCCAAATAGCTTCACTGTACCCATTGCAGTTGAGTGAATTCTGAGTCATACTGACCCTGTAGGACAGAGTAGAACTGCCCCATAGGGTTTCTAAGGATTTGGACTGCCAACCTTTTGGTTAGCAGTCAAGCTCTTAATCGCTGCACCACCAGGGCTCCAGCTTCACTGTAGCATTTCAAAAAAAGAAGTATAACTATATAAACTTACAGTTATACCTACTTAGTAATCAACGTTTCACTGTTCTAACTACTAATTAACTCAGTCTACTGTTAGTTAAAAATTCCTAGTGACCTAAAGTTCTTGAAAATTATCTTCCAGCTGACATACTACAAAACACTACTATTGTTGAAATAAAGTTAATCAGAATAAATATTCAAAATACAGATTTATATTTTTCATAATCTTAATTGTTAAGTCAAATAACGTTAGCTTATTTGATTAGTAACTTGTATAACTTTGGGAAAATATACCACATGGAAAATAAATGTACACTTGTGTTACATTTAGTACTGATAAATCAGAGCACACATAGTTGCTTTTATTAAACCAAAAATATTAAACCAGCCTCATTTGCCAAAGGCTTATCTAAATTATGTTCCCTTGAATTCTTAAAATATTTCTGAGTTGATTTATGTAAAAATACATTTTTTTTTTGGCACATTTAAAGCATTAAAGTTCATTTTCCTAATTTTCTGGAAGTTTTAGAAATATTCAATTTATGTAAGTGTTTACTTATTTCTATAAGCCAACAAGAACAAGTTCCTTTACGAGATTTTATATTCTAATACATCAATATCATCTGGAAGTAGGAAAACATCAGACATTTACACAATCAGGTGTAAAGCCTTTCTGGATTGTAGGCGCAAAGACAGAGAAAACAGAAAGCTTCAATTCCAGAATTTCAGCCATGGGGTAAGAGTAAATGCAGGATCATAAAACCTAACAATTCAGCAAAGAACTTTTCAAGGCTGTGACCTTTTAGAAACAGATTGTCAGGCCTGGCTGTCAGGCCTGAGGTGCCTTTGGGTAGGTTTGAACAACCAACCCTTTGTCTAGTTGTACAGTCCTTAACGTTTGCTACTCAGGACTCCATAAAAAAAAAAAGAAAGAAACAATCCCATTGCCACCAAGTCCAACTCACAGCGACCCTATAGAACAGAATAGAACTGCCCCATAGAGTTTCTAAAGAGCGCTTGGTGGATTTGAACTGCCAACCTTTTGGTTAGCTACTGTAGCACTTAACCACCTCACCACCAGTGTTTCCAGGGACTCCATACTTCTTCCCAAGTTCTTGATTGATTGGAACTCAAAACAGCAAACAGAAAAGACTAACCAGATTCACTGCCATCTCTCATCTAACAAAGAAATCGCCAAATGGTCAGACCATGAAACCAAACTCCTAACCAAACCAAAAAAACTAACAAATAAAAATCTCTTTTGTCCCTCGCCCAACAGAGAAAAGATCTCTATAAATAATTAATCTTGGTGCAGAAATCATTAAATAATCAGACCGTGAATCCAAATTCCCAATTATTGCAGCCAGCAATGAGATATAACTTATTGGCCAAAAACGAATTAAAAACCAAAGCAGAGTAAAAAATGAGTAGCATATAGTTAAAATTAAAGAAACACAGAGTCATCAAAGATCTATGGACTCTTTGAAGTCACCTTTCGGAGCTAAGAAAAGATGTACCTAGGCTTAACGGCCCCAAGTGTCCCTCCTCTGGTGGGGAAGGTCATCCAGCTCTGATAGATACATCCACTGGTTGTCTCAGTGAAAGATCTCAGAAGCAGTTAAAAGATGATTTTCTGAGAAAGATAAAATCATCACTCTCTTACATATATAAAAATGAAAACGTGTTCACATGTTAAAGATTTGCTATTTCTCACATGAGAAAACCAGGAAAGTGTTATCACCTGTTAAAAGGAAAAGTCAAAAAAAGCATAAATTTATATTGAATTGCAAATGGATGAAAAGCAGGGTTTTCCACAGAGAGGAGGTAAGTCAATAGTAACTCTACTGGAAAAGGTAGAATTTGTCTATCTGTTAGTTATAGTTTACAAAGACGGCAAAGTAGCTCGAAGATCATGAACAGGGCTAGTATCAGATAGCCAGAAGGGGGTGCTATAGACAATGCATAGTTTTATGTTTAAGTAAAAGCTTACATGTCATTATTTTATGAGACCCTTTTAGCCACGGAGTGGTGTGCGAGAAACCGTCACTGTTATCCCCATTATACAGATGATAGAACAAAGTCAATAAGGTAAGGGCTCCTAAGTATCAGGACAACAACTTACACGCAGCTGTTCAAACACAAAACTCAATGCTTTTTGTCCCTTTTTATACAGCATAAGGAACCTCTGAGTGGTACAGTTAAGCAGCGGCCACTTACCGAAAGGTTGGTGGTTCAAACTCACCCTGAGGTACCTCAAAAGAAAGGCCTGGCTATCTACTTCCAAAAGTTCACAACCATGAAAACCCTGTGGAGCAGTTTTACTCTGAAACACATGGGGTCGCCATGAGTCAGAACGGACTCCAGGGCAAGTGGTTTGCTTGTTTATTTTTGGTACACAGCATAAATCTTTATTAGGCACTGCAGGGAATATGAGACAAATTAAAGCCCTGGACTGAAAAACTTCATAAATTTAGATAACGAAGGTCACACAAGCTAACAATAGAAAGTAAAATATACTAAGTGTCAGATGACAGTGTTAAAGAACTCAGAGAAAGAAAAGACCACTAAAAGTCCAAACGCACTTTTTATCTAAGCACTGTAATTCAGAGTAAAGTTTTCCATTTATTTAGTATATTTACATTCACAAAAGAAATAGAAAAAAACAACACAACATGTTCATTAATAGACCATCTTTATCTGTTTTCTCCATTAGCCTCACTTTCATTTTGGCCATTGCATACACCTGGTCAAATAAGAGAAGCATTTAACTGCGACTACCCAGAAATGGGAACTGCCCCACAGGGTTTCCAAGGAGCAGCTGGCGGATTTGAACTGCTGACCTCTTGGATAGCAGCACTTAACCACTACGCCACCAGGGTCGCTATGAGTCAGAATCGACTCGACGGCACTGGGTTTTTTCTGGGGACCCAGAAATGTGGGGCAGACATGGCTGTATATTCTGTTATTTCAGACAAGAGCAGCAACCTCCTGTGACTGACTGAAACATCTCCAGTTTGCCCTTAAGTCAGCTCCTCCTATACTAGGTCACACAGTAATAGGGACTGTTTGACCCAGAGGGCACTGAAGCTAGCATCAACCAGGAAACAGTTCTTGAAGGGGAACAAACTGTAATCTGAAGAAACTTTAAAATAAAAGATTGTGCTAGAAGGTAAGTTAAACTTGAATTGTCAATGAGCTGGCCTCTCTCCAACTTTGCCTTTCTAAAACTGAATCCTTATTTCTGTGTTCTACAAACAAGACTGTTTTCCATGCTTCCTTTAAGATGGTTGTATTCAGGTATTCAGGGCTTATCATCAGAAACGGAAGACATAGTAAGTAAATTGAGAGAGAATTGCACTTTACATTTACAGAAGGCTCAGATTATAGGGAGCACACTAAATGTAAGATATGATGAAGGTGAGTGAGAGAGTGGTCCTGCAAAAAAATAGGTGGACATATCTGTATTAGTTTCCTTGAAGAGGCATAACAAGCCACAATTAATTGGGGGACTTATATGAACAGAATTTTTTTTTTTTGTCTCTCACTTCTGGAGTTTGGGAGTCCAAATTCAGGGTACAGGCAGAGCCATGTTCTCTCCAAAGGCTCTAGGGGAAAATCCTTTCTTGTTTCTTGGTCTTCTGGTAGCCCCAGACATTCCTTGTCTTTCAGCTACAGTCACATGGCCCTCTGTTTCTCGTGGCTCTTCTCTTTTACAGAACACCACTCCTCTTGGATTAGCACCCATCCTACTCCTGTATGACCTCAGATTGACTTACCTGATGACATCTTCAAAGCATTCTATTTCCAAACAAGGTCATGGTCAACATCAATTTTAAAGGGACACAGTTCAATCCATAATAATGTCCAAGACCAGCTGAGCTTTCAAACATTGCTAACAGTATTTGGTTTCTCTCTAATTTTCATCTCCAATTCCTCTATCTTTCTCCATCTTCTGCAGGGTTTCTATTTATCATCTCAACATGGTTGCTAATAGCTTCCAGTGCTACATGCTTTTTTGTTTTTTGTTCAGAAAAAGTTGTGAAGTTCACTCTGCTTAGATCATGAGCACACGTCTGCACCACAAGTTGTGGCCATTGTGATGGGATACCATCACCTTCGTATCGTGGGCCAATAATGGCAGACTCAGGAGGTGGTAGATTGAGTCGGCTCCATCCAAACTTCTTGTCCAACCGTGAGATGAGGATGGCTTCCCAGAGAAAATATGGTTCTCTTACCTGGAAAGAGAGGCACTGGATGATGGGCATAGAAGAACTGCCATCTTCTTAGTTAAATTTAGATTAACCCTATGGGGCAGTTCTAGTCTGACACATGGGGTTTCTATGACTCAGAATCAACTTGTCTATACCCATCAATAACCATGAAAGGAGCACTCACTTTGTTTTCTTTCTTTTAACTCTACTTCTCACACTAATTTTTTTTTTTTTAATCTGAAGATCATTATTAATTCACCAGTTGCAATATGGTAAGATTGATGTCCTCAACCTTCCTTTGGTAGATTAATCTACACTTTGTTCATCATTTTCTTACATCCCTAGCTGCTTGCTTGGTTTCCTCATTTTGACCTTCTCTTGTCACCTTGAACTTGACATGTCAAAAAGAAAAATCATCACTTTTACCTACAAACCACCTCCTCTGTTTGGCCTTCCCATTTCTCTTAATGATAGTGTCATTTTCCAACGCCCAAGCTAAAAGCTTTGATGTTTTCTTTTCCTTAACCTCTCTGCAAATCAAGTCAATCAACAAATCATCTATAATTCCTTTGCGATGCCTTTTATATCAACTCTTTTTTTTTTCCTTTCTATTTGCATTACTATGACCTTGTTTAGACCATGCATGGATGAAATAGCCTCCTGGATCATACCATTATAGTTTCTCCTCTTTTAACATATCCTACTAATTACAAACAGATTAATCTTCCTACAGCCATACTCAGTCATATCACCACTTTACTGCTCAGAAGTCTTCAGTGTGGTCCTTTTTTTATTAAAGGTTTAAGTTTTCTCATATTAGAAAAATCAGACAGTTTTCTGGAGTGAAGCATCTCTCATGAGTCACACTTTGTACTTCACCTTTTGGGGCTCACTCAGACTTAAGTCTAGTTATAGGTCTAGAAGCCAAAATGAGTGGTGAGAATGTGTTCTGAGAACATTCAGAAATGTTTTGTAAGGCTTCTGCCTCTGGTGATGCCCCAGATAATGAGACTTAGGCAAAGGCCCTTCAGATACATCTGCATTAATATCATAAGATGCTGGTGGAGGGGCTAACGGTTTTACTGGGGAAAAGGGAACACTCACTTTCTTAGCATCAGAAACCCTGAGTACCATTACTGCTGTTTTTGCTCATGAGCCTAGGAAAAATCATTCAATTTCTCTGCCTTCTCATCTGTCAGTTGGAGGTAATGTTTACCTCATTGGAGAGAGAATAAATCATTTGTAAAATTTTTATGTATATAGATTGCTGTGTAAATTATGTATTCTGGTTAAGATGCAATTACATTCTATCTTCATCTTTCTTCTTGCAGTTTATGATTAAGAAGACTATGGCTTGTATTAGTGTTGCCAGATTCAGCAAATAAAAAAAATAAAAAGAGAAAAACGTATCTTGTAATCCTACTTGTACATACACCTCCTAAAAACATGTCAGAGAAGATCTGAGTGGGCTGAAATGACCTTATCACCTGAGATAGCGAATCTCTGGCCTTGTAGGCTCTTCCACTGGTAAAACCCTGAGAGAGCTCTTGAAGTTTCACAGGCTTTCAGTAGGATGGAAGTGTGGGCTCAGGCTTGAATAATTTTGATCATTTATCAAAATAACATTTATTATTTATTCTTAAAATTTTCTAGTCACTTTTTGACTCAGGGACACTTAATGATTAGTAATGAGCCATTCTCTTTAACTACCTCGTAATAGAGAATTTTTTACATGTATAAGTTGTCATGATGTACGCTCTCTGTTTGTTTGCATGTGCATTCTTTTGTCTGAGTCTCCATGATGCTTTAAAATGAATCCTGAATCACCAAATGAGTCTGAGTGCTAACATAAAGCCTCAGAACTGACCAGTAGCTTTTCTGCAGCTCTGCAGTGATGACACATTGGAGGAAGAAGAGTGATTCTGTCCTTTTCAAAGTTACTTTCTTCACTGTGGGGGAGCAATGAGCTGCTCTGCATCAGTTGGAAACGACACCGATTATGGCTTATTTACAAGCATTGCACCTTCTTAAGTTGGTACTGGTGACTCATACTATTAAGAACAGAACATGGTGTGATGTACTGAAGCTGCATCAGGGAAAATGTTAGTTAAATATTAGGAACAGCTCTGCAAAGCTAAGCTCTGATAGGCCAGAAAAGGAGTTGCCAAGGCAAGCAGTGAAGAGACTCAGCAATGAGTGGAGAGAAGCCTGTATCACTGCAGCTGCCCAGTGCTTAAATCAGGCCTGCCAGGACACCCTGGGCCTGGGAAGATGACTCAGTCCTGAAGATCCTTGAGGACTGCCAGTGACACAGATTGTGCCTGCTCAGTCCAAGGGATCAGCTATACAAGCAAATATATCACCTTAAATTCAAAGTTTTGGAGTACCTGCTTATATAAAAAGGAAAATGTTTCCTATCATTCAAATCTTAGATTTTAAATTGCTGCATTTCCTTTTCTTTAAAACTATTATTCAGCAATGGAGCCAGAGCTACGGAGGGCCACATTTACACAGAGCTGTTTTCAACATTCTGCTAGAATTATCCTTTGGTTGTAACTAGTCATTGGGGCAGAAAAATCTGGAGTTGGACAGATTTTTAAAAAATCATCTAGTTCAAGGCTATTCTTTTTCAGATGAGAAAATTTAGTCATTAAAAAGTATATATTGGGTTCTAGAAAGTCACACACAATTTAAACAGATTTTCCTATTTTTTAATTTGTTTTGCTGTTTCCAAATTAGATTATGGCTACAATTTTTATATTTTGACCTGTAAATTAAAATTCTTGGATAAATATCCCTTATTACACAAGTATTATGCATATACCTGTTTGCTCAAAAAACTCAAGACAATCGTTTGACTTAAATACTGTAAAATACTATAAAACAGTATTTTAAATACTGTAAAAACCCACAGACCAATTTTAAAAAATCAGCCAGAAAGGAAACACCTTATACCACACATCACTTTTTTTTTTTACTTATTTAGAATGGTTTGTGTTTCTTTTTTTTTTTTTTCAAAATTGTGATGGCAAGTAACGGAAATGCCATTTATGTATGTAATAGGTATGATGGTTAATCTTATGTGTCAACGTGGCTAGGCTATAACTCTCAGTAGTTTGCCAGACCCTGCGTGTCACCTCTCGCTTTGTGATCTGATGTGAGCAGCCAATCAACTGGAAGAGGAGTTTCCTTGAGGGTGTTTCCTGCATTCGTGATATAAAAATGAATGTTCTGGCAAAGCTTACTCTCTCTCAATCTTACATTCATCTCATCATACTCTGACCTCCAGTTCTTCAGACATAAGAAGACTTCAGTCTGCTGCCTGACCTAAAGATTTTAGTTTCTTCACTGCCTACAACCGTGTGCGTCAGGAGAAACTTCCAGCCTGCTGCCTGAACCATGGATTTGGGACTTGCCAGCCTCCACAATTGCTTGAGCTATTTCCTTGAAATAAATCCCTCTCTAGATTATATATATATATGTATATACATACATGCTTCACTGGTTTTGCTCTTCTAGAGAACTCAGCCTATAACAACTTTGGCATGCATTAGAATCAACCTGAGAGCTTGTTAAAAAATTGCTGGAACCCATTTTCCAACTGTCTAATTTGGTAGGTCTACGGCGGGACCCAGAGCCCTGGTGGGGTGATGGTTAAGAGCTCAGCTGCTAACCAAAAGGTAGGCAGTTTGAATCCACCAGCTACCACTTGGAAACCCTATGGGAGAGTCTACTGTGTCCTACAGTGTCGCTGTGAGTTGGAATAGACTGAATGATTTCGCGTTTGTGGGGTTGTGCCCGAGAGTTTGCATTTCTAACAAGTTTCCAAGGGATGCTGATGCTGCTGTTTTGGACATCACACATTGAGAACCACTGGTATGCATGATATCATTGTTTGTGTGGTTGTGTGCCATTAGTTGATTTTGACTCATAGCTACCCTATAGGACAGAGCAGAGCTGCCTCATAGGGTTTCCAAGGTTGTAACCTTTATGGGGGCAAATTGCCAGGTCTTCCTCCCTTGGAGCAACTTGTGGGTTAAACCCACTAACCTTTTGGTTAGCAGCTGAGCGCTTAATCATTGTGTTACTAGGGCTCCTTATTTACCATACAAAATGTAAAATTCTGATCCTGGAGTGAGGAAACTTGAATTTTTTTCTAACTCAGATAATATCTAGACAAGCAACTTCAAGAAAAAAAATTGGATATTTTTATGAATATTTTTACAACTGTTAAGGGGCAGATTCAAATTAATTCAGGCTACTAACTGAAAGGTTGACAGTTAGAAACCACCTAAACATACCTCAGAAGACAGGCCTAGGGACCTGCTTCAGAAAGGTCACAGCTTTGAAAACCTATGGAGCAGCTCTGCTCTGCACACAAAGCATTGACCAAAGTGCAACTAACAGCAACAATGCCATTTTATCTAATGATGTCCTTCAAATCTTACCTGAGTCAAGAAGCCTTCTGCTGTGGGCTCGACCTACCCTGATATAGCTGTCAGTGAACAGCCATGTCTTCTCAGAAGTCACCTGTTAGATTCCTTGCCCTTTTCTTCCAACTATCTTTCTATTCCCAACTGTGAATGTCTTTGGCTTGTAGGTTCTGCTGCAAACTGGGCTGTCCCTTCATTGTGGCCTTTTGTCACCTTAGACATTTCTGCCTCCTCAACCTGCACATACACTTTCCCTCCATGGAAAATCCTCTTTTCTCCCTTCATCCATCTTTTTACCAGTCACCATTGGAACTTTGCTCTAGTTGCATTTGTTTGGTTGATTTTTGTTATTTGAATAAGTTTCCTTAGAACAAATATGGCTCTTATAAAAATAATGTTGGGTGAATTAACAATTATTTAGAATTCTTTCACAGGTTTTGTTCGTTTGCTTTTTTTTGAGTTTGTCTCTGCCGATCTATTTTAAACTTGTGGGTATTTACTCTGTCATGAGAAAACATAGTGCTAAATACATCATAATCAGATATCAATGCTGATTGTTAAATTCTTATACAATAACATCTTTCATCACTCATTAAAGTAATAGGTGTACTAGCCTCTAGGTAAAATAATGCTTGCCCCAATTAAATTACATCATGTTTTAAAAATGCCATGGTCTCAGGGGAAATCTAGCTCAACTGGCATAATATGGTTTATAAAGAAAATGTTCTATGTCCTACTTTGGTGAGTAGAATCTGGGGTCTTAAAAGCATGTGAGTGACCATCTAAGATACTGCACTGGTCTCACCCCTACGGAAGCAAGGGAAGATCAAGAAAGCCAAAGACACAAAGGAAAAATTAGTCCAATTTGGCCACAAGTACCACAACCTCCACCAGACTGAGTCCAGCACAACTAGATGGTGTTTGGCTACCACCACCAACTGCTCTGATAGGAATCACGATAGAGGGTCCCAGACAGAGCTGGAGATAAATGTAGAACAAAATTCTAACTCATACACAAAAAAATCAGACTTACTAGTATGACAGACTGGAGAAACGAGAGAGTATGGCTCCTGGACACCCTTTTAACACAGTAATGAAGTCATTCCTGAGGTTCACCCTTCAGCCAAAGATTAGACAGGCCCATAAAACAAAACAAGACTAAAGAGGCACACCAGCCCAGGGGCAAGGACAAGAAGGCAGGAGAGGACAGGAAAGCTGGTAGTGGGGAACCCAAGGTCGAGAAGCAGAGAGTATTCACCCATCATACGGTTGGCAACCAATGTCACAAAACAATATGTGTATTAATTGTTTAATGAGAAACTAATTTGCTCTGTAAACCATCTAAAGCACAATTTAAAAAAAAACTATATTGTATCATTGTATAATGGAATAGAAAAATAAAAATCTTTTTTTCTGCTTCCTCTGTTTTCAGAGCTTTTGATACGATCATTTTAGTCTTTGCCTTCATGTATATAATCTTAGTATATTTAATGTTAATTTTTTTTTATATAAAATATATACATTCTTTAGTAGGTGAAACCCATCCACATGCTACCATCCCTTGTGCAATTGGCATTTCCTTTTCTGGGTTTTTCCTTCATTTCTATGTCTTTCTCATAGTTTGATGGTCAAAACAAATACTTGACAGGAAATAGCTCATCTAGTGATCAGGAGAATTGGGTCCCAATCTTGATTTTGCCACCTATCTCACTTCTTGAGGCTTTAGATTTCTCATCTATATATTGATGTGCTTGCCCTTCTTGATTTGTATGATTATTACAAATACCATAATTTTATGACTAAAATATATTAGTAGTATATAAAGGCAATTATAGCAAATGTGATGATCAATGGAAAATTGAATCTAGGGTTGTCTTGCTTTTGTTGATGAGAGAACAAACGAAGTCAAACCCAGTGCCATCAAGTCAATTCCTACTCATAGCGACCCTATAGGACAGAGTAGAACTGCCCTATAGAGTTTCCAAGAAGCGCCTGCCGGATTCGAACTGCCAACCCTTTGGTTAGCAGCTGTAGCACTTTAACCACTATGCCACCTGGGTTTCCTGTTGATATAGATATACTGCAAAAGGTGGTATGTATTTATATTACAAAACACAAATCCTAAACTTCTTTGGTTCAGTGACATCTGTCACTCAGTATTTAAAAGAAAAAACTAAGCATTTATTTAGTCTTAGTTGCTTTAATGTTCTGTGAGAGGAAAAAAAGGATCTTTAGATATGGGCTTTGTCACAAATGGTCTAGTGTTAAAATCGGGGTTTGTTAGCAAGGCTATGCTTAAGAAGCCTCTGCAAAAAAATGTAAGTTCCAGCAGATTTTGACATTTTTTAATGAGATGTGGTAGTAAGAAAGATTAAGACAGTCTAATCCATCGAGGAATAATTTGAATATGTCAGCACATACTTATTTGTTCAAATTTTCTTTGAAATCGTATGCAATTACAGTTGTGGTAAAAGTGTTTCATAAGCCTATCCATACAATTTGCTATTAAGGATTATATGGAGACTTACCCCATTATTGATCTGGCATCCCAAAGGTATAAAAATTATAAGCAATAATTGTTGTTGGGTGCCATCAAGTTGATTCTGACTCATAGCTACCCCACGTGACAAAGTAGAACTGCCCCATAGGGTTTTCTTGGCTGAAATCTTTATGGCAGCTGATCACCAGATCTTTTTCTGGCAGAACCACTGTGTGGGTTCACACCTCCAACATTTTGATTAGCAGCCAAGTGTTTAACCATTGCATCACCAGAGATCTTTAAGCAATCTTAAGCATACTTATTAATTTTCTATTTCACTTTGACTGGGTCTCAAAACAGCCAAAAGAGTCATTGGCTTAACCAATCCAGTGGAAAATAATTTTTCCTACAGGTTCTTTGGTACAACTCACAACTAACTGACAGAATTTCCACTTTTTTTTTTTTTTTGCTGGTGCCACCCTGTTTACAGAATAAAACATTTATTTTTTCTTTTCACATTATCAGGAAACCGTGGTGGCATAGAGGTTAAGAGACCAGCTCCTAATCAAAAGGTTGGCAGCGCTAATCCACCGGGCGCTCCTTGGAAACCATATAGGGCAGTTCTACTCTGTCCTATAGGGTAGCTATGAGTCAGAATTGACTTGACTGCAATGGGTTTTCTGGTTTTCTCATTACCAGGGGCGAATCTCTTGACTGTTGGTGTCATACTTCTTTGCATGTTGGCAATAGATAATGTAGGAAAAAAGTAAACCTTAAAGCCTTTGACCTGCCTTTTCTACTGAAAGTTTGTGCGTTTTTAGCCCCAGGTGTTCACTATGAATCTGTCTGTTCTGGTGTCTTAGAATGGCTCTCATGTAACTGCATGCAGAAGTTAGAAGGAACAGTCAGGAGACATAAAATGAAGAAACTTCCAACCAATTACTAAACCCTGACCTTTGGGAAGCTTGCACTGAAATAAATAGACTCTCACCAAAAAAAAAAAAAAAAGAAGAATAAAAAGAAAGAAAAAAAAATCCACCAACAAATGATATGTCTCATTAAAATGAATCTAGGTTGATTTAGTGCAGCTGTAATCAAGGGTTGCATGACCTTATATGCTGTGCTATTCCATTTATAATAAATCTGGGCAGTTAAAAATAGATGAGCTTTAGGACAGATAATAAAAGGAACACTTCAAAAATGTACATGATTATAAGTGCAAGGTCTGCCATGTCACCAATGGCCAGCTCTGCTTAATGACCAGGCATGGTGGGCTAGCTGGTTCAGCAGGAACTTTCGTCATGTTAATGAGTAAGATTGTCTATGTTTTCATGTTTATACTGACTCTAAATGTTGAGAAGTCAGAGAAGCCCAACAGCAGCAGCTGTTGGCTATTGTCCAGAGGTCACTACTGCAATTGGAACTGAGTCCATCTACAAATGTGAAACAACACACCCAAATTGGTGCCATAAATATAGATGTCATCCTGTAATTATGGATGGAGAAAAATTTAGGTCATCAAAGACTATGCCTTTTTTTTTAATTAACTTTTATTGAGCTTCAAGTGAATGTTTACAAATCAAGTCAGTCTGTCACATATAAGTTTACATACATCTTACTCCTTACTCCCACTTGCTCTCCCCCTAATGAATCAGCCCTTCCAGTCTCTCCTTTAGTGACAATTTTGCCAGCTTCCCACTCTCTCTATCCTCCCATCCCCCCTCCAGACAGGAGATGCCAACACAATCTCAAGTGTCCACCTGATATAATTAGCTCACTCTTCATCAGCATCTCTCTCCCACCCACTGTCCAGTCCCTTTCATGTCTGATGAGTTGTCTTCAGGGATGGTGCCTGTCCTGTGCCAACAGAAGGTCTGGGGTCCATGGCCGCCGGGATTCCTCTAGTCTCAGTCAGACCATTAAGTCTGGTCTTTTAATGAGAATTTGGGGTCTGCATCCCACTGATCTCCTGCTCCCTCAGGGGTTCTCTGTTGTGCTCCCTGTCAGGGCACTCATCGATTGTGGCTGGGCGCCAACTACTTCTTCTGGTCTCAGGTTGATGTAGGTCTCTAGTTCATGTGGCCCTTTCTGTCTCTTGGGCTCTTAGTTGTCGTGTGACCTTGGTGTTCTTCATTTTCCTTTGCTCCAGGTGGGTTGAGACCAATTGATGCATCTTAGATGGCCGCTTGTTAGCATTTAAGACCCCAGATGCCACATTTCAAAGTGGGATGCAGAATGTTTTCATAATAGAATTATTTTGCCAATTGACTTAAAAAAAAAAATTTTTTTTTTTTTTTTTTAAGTGACTCCTTAAACCATGGTCCCCAAACCCCTGCCCTTGCTCAGCTGACCTTTGAAGCATTCATTTTATCCCGGAAACTTCTTTGCTTTTGGTCCAGTCCAATTGAGCTGACCTTCCATCTATTGAGTGTTGTCCTTCCCTTCACCTAAAGCAGTTCTTATCTACTAATTAATCAATAAAAAACCCTCTCCCTCCCTCCCTCCCTGCCTCGTAACCACAAAAGTATGTGTTCTTCTCAGTTTATACTATTTCTCAAGATCTTATAATAGTGGTCTTATACAATATTTGTCCTTTTGCCTCTGACTAATTTTGCTCAGCATAATGCCGTCCAGGTTCCTCCATGTTATGAAATGTTTCACAGATTCGTCACTGTTCTTTATCAATGCGTAGTATTCCATTGTGTGAATATACCACAATTTATTTAACCATTCATCCATTGATATACACCTTGGTTGCTTCCAGCTTTTTGCTATTGTAAACAGAGCTGCAATAAACATGGGTGTGCATATATCTGTTTGTGTGATGGCTCTTGTTTCTCTAGGGTATATTCCGAGGAGTGGGATTTCTGGGTTGTATGGTAGTTCTATTTCTAACTGTTTAAGATAACGCCAGATAGATTTCCAAAGTGGTTGTACCATTTTACAATCCCACCAGCAGTGTATGAGAGTTCCAATCTCTCCGCAGCCTCTCCAACATTTATTATTTTGTGTTTTTTGGATTAATGCCAGCCTTGTTGGAGTGAGATGGAATCTCATTGTAGTTTTAATTTGCATTTCTCTAATGGCTAATGATCGAGAGCATTTTCTCATGTATCTGTTAGCTGCCTGAATATCTTCTTTAGTGAAGTGTGTGTTCATATCCTTTGCCCAAAGACTATGCCTTTTAAGAAATTATGTCATCCACTTGTACCTGGGAGGAAAAAAAATACACTCTCTAAGGTCTTTCTCATTAAAGAAAGACAACGAATGTTATATTTATCTCTTTCTCTTCAAGCAAAGAATGAAGAAAGAGAACGGAGGGGGCTTGTCTAGCAAGTTGGTCTGTATTAACAAATGTGTGTTTTTATGATGTGTGGTAGTAGTTAACAAATAATGTGCAGTCCTCTTCATGGGACTATTGTATTTCCCTGTCTCATAGACGCTAAGAGTGACATATCACTTATTTTGGCAAATGAAATGTGAGCAGATGTGATTATACCTCTTATGTGAAGAAGCATTAAGAAGCATCATGTGCTTCTACTATCTTGCTGTTTCTCTCAGTTAAAAGAGCAGCAATGGTCCAGATAAGATCCGTACCTTCATTTTGAATTGTAGAATCAAGACTGATCTGAGATAACTATGTAACATTAGCAGTAAATAAACATTTTTTTCTGTGTGCAAGAATGTAGAGTTTAGGGGTATTGTTTTATAGGAAAATCCATAGTAGATGTTGCTGTTTTTTGAGTATCCAAGGGGCGATTAAGGAATAGACAGATAATTTTTTTAGGAAAGGCCCTTATGGACCATTTTGTATTTCCAAAAGTAGAACTGTAGGGAGTCTAAAGCTAGTGGAACTAATGAAGGATAAAAGTCTTGGCATTAAAAAAGAAACAGATTGAATTTTCCAGGAGAAGGCCAAGGTAGAAGAGGTCAGGAGGTATGGAATCCCAAACTCTGAGGAAAAGTAATTAGAAAACATATCTAAGAAATAAATAGGTACCTAGCAAAATGGCTGCTCTCAAAGAACTAAGGAGGGCCAGAGCAGATGATAAAGTCCCTGTGGTGAGAAATGAATGACACACTTCTGGGACATTTTTAGTATTTGATACTGAATTTGAAGTTATCACTCACCCCAAGATATAATTATACCCATTATACACAAAAGTCTGTAATCATCTATTTTGCATGCCAACCCTGGCATTGACCCTTGAGATAAGTTAGACTTAATAAAAATGTTATGGAAGACACAATGCATAGAACAAGAAGAAGAACCCACAGTAAAAGGTTAGAGTAGAATGTCAGCCCCACCACATGAAACTTCAGAAACGTGGGAACATGTCAAAACCCAACAAATAGAATGAAGGATTTGGAATTGAACTGTTTTATTTGGGTTTTAGAGTGCTTAAGCACACAGGAATCTGGATGTTACACAGACATATACAGAGAAAGGAAGCTAATATGTGATGTCGTGAAGGTTGATCTGGTTAAAAGTGTTGAGGCGTAGCCTCTTTGTGGTGTCATCAACAAGTGGAGACTGAGAGAATTAAGTTATTGTTTCCTTCTTTTTAATGATTTGTTTTATCAGAGACTTCAATTTCAGGAAAACAGCTTGGCAAGAAGTTGAGTCTCTGGGAGTAAAGCACTGCATCCTGGGAGTTAGGAATCCAATGCATAATACAAGGAAAACAATGCACTGCTACAATGCATGTGGGAACACGGTCCCCCCACCTCCACCTGCCCAGTACGCTTTTCTTCTGGAGCAAAGCAGAGAATATAAGAAAAGAGTTCATCTTATTTTAATAGAAGCACACTATATGAAACTCTGTTGTTTCTCTCGGTTTTTTTGTTTGTTTGTTTTCCTCAAAATAATTTAACACAGGAAATAAAACAAACACTTGGAAAACTATTTATCAACTCAATAGAGTAAAACAAAACAAAACAAAAAAAGACACAGAACCCCCACAGCATGAACAATGGCAAAGAGTAACAGAACAAGCTGAGATAAAACGCAAGTGAATGAGTTGAAGAGGAAAATGCTAAGACACAGTCATTTAAAAAACGAAAACTTTAAATGTGTTAGCATAATTAAAATATACAGTAAATAACAGAATTGACTTTGTGGAAAACTTAATGATATGGAAAATAAAAATAAGATCATAAAATAAAGACGAAATATAGATACAGAAATAAGAAAGACAAGTTTAAATATGGAGGCTAGTAAACAGAAATTCATTGTATTATCTTGCTGAGGAAGAAATCAAAGCAACTAGAAAAGAGCCAAAACAAAAAAAAAAAAGACGTAATAAAAGAAAAATGTCCAGAACTGAGGAGAAAAAGCCTGACATGTAAATTATAGAAAGCATCACACTTCAGGAAGAATAAATGAAACATAACCTACAATAAAAACATATTGATATAATGATTAATAGCAAAAAAAAAAAAAAAAAAAACCTCAAATACATGTATGTAGATAATATAGGGAACTCTTAGACTGAGTTCTCTATAGGAGAAAAACCAGTAAAGAGTATACATAAATATATATACGTTGTTGTTGTTGTTAGGTGCCTTCGACCCGGTTCCAACTCATAGCGACCCCATGCACAACAGAACCAAACACTGCCCGGTCCTGCTCCATCCTTACAATCGTTGTTATGCTTGAGCTCATTGTTGCAGCCACTGTGTCAATCCACCTTGTTGAGGGTCTACCTCTTTTCTGCCGACCCAGTACTCTGCCAAGCATGATGTCCTTCTCCAGGGGCTGATCCCTCTTGACAATATGTCCAAAGTATGTAAGACGTAGTCTCGCCATCCTTGCCTCTGAGGAGCATTCTGGCCACACTTCTTCCAAGACAGATTTTTCGTTCTTTTGGCAGTCCATGGCATATTCAATATTCTTCACCAACACCACAATTCAAAGGTGTCAACTCTTTTTCTGTCTTCCTTATTCACTGTCCAGCTTTCACATGCATATGATGCCATAGAAAATACCACGGCTTGGGTCAGGCGCACCTTAGTCTTCAGGGTGACATCTCTGCTCTTCAACACTTTGAAGAGGTCCTTTGCAGCAGATTTGCCCAATGCAATGCACCTTTTGATTTCTTGACTGCTGCTTCCATGGCTGTTGATTGTGGATCCAAGTAAAATGAAATGCTTGACAACTTCAATCTTTTCTCCATTTATCATGATGTTGCTCATTGGTCCAGTTGTGAGGATTTTTGTTTTCTTTATGTTGATGTGTAATCCATACTGAAGGCTGTGGTCTTTGATCTTCATTAGTAATTGCTTCAAGTCCTCTTCACTTTCAGCAAGCAAGGTTGTGTCATTTGCATAATGCAGGTTGTCAATGAGTCTTCCTCCAATCCTGATGTCCCGTTCTTCTTCATATAGTCCAGCTTCTCAGATTATTTGTTCAGCATACAGATTAAATAGGTATGGTGAAAGAATAAAACCCTGATGCACACCTTTCCTGACTTTAAACCAACCAGTATCTCCTTTGTCTTCTGAACAACTGCCTCTTGATCTATGTAAAGGTTCCTCGTGAGCACAATTAAGTGTTCTGGAATTCCCATTCTTCGCAGTGTTATCCATTCTTTGTTATGATCCACATGGTCGAATGCCTTTGCATAGTCAATAAAACACAGGTAAACATCCTTCTGGTATTCTCTGCTTTCAGCCAGGATCCATCTGACATCAGCAATGATATCCCTGGTTCCACGTCCTCTTTTGAAACCAGCCTGAATTTCGGGAATTCCCTGTTGATATACTGCTGCAGCTGGTTTTGAATGATCTTCAGCAAAATTTTGCTTGTGTGTGATATTAATGATATTGCTCTATAATTTCCACATTCGGTTGGATCACCTTTCTTGGGAATAGGCATAAATATGGATCTCTTCCAGTCAGTTGACCAGGAAGCTATCTTCCATATTTCTTGGCATAGACAAGTGAGCACTTCCAGCGTTGCATCTGTTTGTTGAAACACCTCAATTGATATTCCATCAATTCCTGGAGCCTTGTTTTTCACCAATGCCTTTAGAGCAGCTTGGACTTCTTCCTTCACTACCATCAGTTCCTGATCATATGCCACCTCTCGAAATGGCTGAATATCGACTAATTCTTTTCGGTATAATGACTCTGTGTATTCCTTCCATCTTCTTTTGATGCTTCTTGTGTCGTTTAATATTTTCCCCATGGAATCCTTCACTATTGCAACTCTAGGCTTGAATTTTTTCTTCAGATCTTTCAGCTTGAGAAACACCGAGCGTGTTCTTCCCTTTTAGTTTCCCATCTCCAGCTCTTTGCACATGTCATTATAATATTTTGTCTTCTCGAGAGGCCCTTTGAAATCTTCTGTTCAGTTCTTTGACTGCATCAATTCTTCCTTTTGCTTTAGCTGCTCGATGCTCAAGAGCAAATTTCAGTCTCCTCTGACATCCATCTTGGTCTTTTCTTTCTTTTCAGTGACCTCTTGCTTTCTTCATGGATGATATCCTTGATGTCATTCCACAACTTGTCTGTCACAAAGTGTCTGTCAGTTTGTCGTACTGTGGGGGCTTGTGTGTTGCTGTGATGCTGGAAGCTATGCCAGCGGTATTCAGATATCAGCAGGGTCACCCATGGAGGACATGTTTCAGCTGAGCTTCCAGACTAAGACAGACTAGGAAGAAGGACCCGGCAGTCTACTTCTGAAAAGCATTAGCCAGTGAAAACCTTATGAATAGCAGTGGAACATTGTCTGGTATAGGGCTGGAAGATGAGCACCCCAGGCTGGAAGGCACTCAAAAGATGACTGGGGAAGAGCTGCCTCCTCAAAGTAGGGTTGACCTTAATGACGTGGATGGAGTAGAGCTTTTGGGACCTTCATTTGCTGATGCAACACGACTCAAAATGAGAAGGAACAGCTGTAAACATCCATCAATAATCAGAACCTGGAATGTACGAAGTATGAATCTAGGAAAATTGGAAATCGTCAAAAATGAAATGGAACACATAAACATCAATATCCTAGGCATTAGTGAGCTAAATGGACTGGTATTGTCCATTTTGAATCAGACAATCATATAGTCTACTATGCCGGCAATGACAACTCGAAGAGGAATGGTGTTGCATTCATCGTCAAAAAGAACATTTCAAGATCTATCCTGAAGTCCAACGCTGTCAGTGATAGGATAATATCCATACGCCTACAAGGAATGCCAGTTAATATGACTATTATTCAAATTTACGCACCAACCACTAGGGCCAAAGATGGAGAAATAGAAGATTTTTATCAGCGGCTACGGTCTAAAATTCATTGAACATGCAATCAAGGTGCATTGATAATTACTGGTGATTGGAATGCAAAAGTTGGAAACAAAGAAGAAGGATCGGTAGTTGAAAAATATGGCCTTGGTGATAGAAACAATGCCGGAGATTGAATGATAGAATTTTGCACGACCAATGACTTCTTTGCAAATACCTTCTTTCACCAACATAAACGGAGACTATTTTTTTTTTTTTATACACACGGACCGCTCCAGATTGACACACAAAAATCAAATTGACTACATCTGTGGAAAGAGACCATGGAAAAGCTCAATATCATCAGTCAGAACAAGGCCAGGGGCCAATTGTGGAACAGACCATCAGCTGCTCATATGTAAGTTCAAGCTGAAACTGAAGAAAATCAGAGCAAGTCCACGAGAGCCAAAATATGACCTTGAGTATATCCCACGTGAATTTAGAGACCATCTCAAGAACAGATTTGATGCATTGAAATATATATAGAGAGAGATTTATTTCAAGGAAGTGGCTCACACAATTGTGAAGGTTGGCAAGTTCCAGCAGGCTGAAGGTTTCTCCTGACTCATGTAGTTACAGGGGCTGATGAACTCAAAATCTGCAGGTCAGGCAGCAGGCTGGCTGGCTCACATCCCAAGAATCAGAGGTCACAGTTTAAAAAGAGAAATGCAGGATGGAGGGAGAGTTCAAGCTTTGCCAGAACAACCACATATATTGGATGCAGGCCATGCCTCCAAGGAGGCACCCCTTCCAACTGATTGGCTGCTTATGTCAGATCACAGAACAGGGAATGAATATATAATGTCTGCTAAGCCACTGAGAATCACGGCCTAGTCAAGCTGACACATAACATTAACCATCACAGGAATCTATAAAGAAAACAAAAACCTGGATCATCTCAGCCTTCTCCTCTTCTACTGGATAGTCCTGAAGGGAAAGGTGGAGACCTAATAATAAAAGTCTAGTCAAGTCAGTTTTTATGGGTGAACAAAGCACATAGCAAAAATATATATATATATATGAATATGTTCAGATGATAGAACACTTACATTTTTAATAATACATCACCTACATACTCTTTAAATAGCATTTTATTATAGAATTTAACATACTTAGGTAATAATGTAGAAATTTTATTTACGTTTTAATTACAGCGACTAATTTATAACTTAAATAAGGACAGTTGAAGGTAAACAGTTGTACTATTAATAATTATTCTGGAACAACATGTAAAAACTGTGAGCTAGGGTTATTCTAATTTAATGAATATTTAAAACATAATCTTTTGTAACCATTACCAAGAGTAGGAAATAAAATATTGCTTTTATTTCTAAAATCTACCGCTACTGCCAACGTGTCTCATAGTTAAAACCACCTGTCTCCTATGCTCTTCTTATTACTATCTCCACTTTCAAGATAACTCTTTACCAACCAGGTATGCCTTTCTAGGCAAAATAGTTTAGTTTTACCATTTCTAAAAGTTTTTGTAAATTTAATTTTTTTTTTTTAATTGAGCCTTACCTTTTTGGCTCAGAATCTCTAAATTACTGTGGATAATTAGAGTGAATTATTATTTATTTTAATATAAATTAATCCCACATTCTTAGACTCACTCCAAAATGATCATGGCATATTGTCATTTTTATGTATTGCTGAATTTTGTTTGGTATAATTTTGTCAAGAATTGTTACTTGTATACTCTGGGGTTATATTTGTGTGTTAATTTTCTTTCTCATAGTGTCCTTGTCAGACGTGGTTATAAAGGCTTTGTTGTTGTTAGGTGCCTTTGAGTAAGTTCCCACTCATAGCAACCCTATGCACAAGAAAATGAAATTCTGTCTGAGCCTATACCATCTTCACAATCCTTGCTGTATTTGAGCTTGTTGTATTTGCAGCCACGGTGTCAAGTCATCTTTACTTTCAACTAGCAAGGTTGTGTCATCTGCGGATCACAAGTTGTTAATAATTCTTCTGCTCTTGATGCCAAGTTCTTCATATAGTCTAGCTTCTCTGGTTATTTGCTCAGCATACAAATTGAATAAGTATGGTAAAAAGATACGCCCTGATGCACACCTTTCCTGACTTTAAACCGTGCAGTATCCCCTTGTTCTGTTCAAACTACTGCCTCTCGGTCTATGTACAGATTCCACATGAGCCCAATTCAGTGTTCTGGAATTCTCTTTCTTCACAATGTTATCCATAATTTATTATGATCTGCACAGTGAAATGCCTTTGCATAGACAATAAAACACAGATAAACATCTTTCTGGTACTCTCCACTTTAAGCCAAGATCCACCTGACTTCGCCAATGATATTCCTATTCTACTTCCTCTCCTAGATCCAGCTTGAATTTCTGGCAGTTCCTTGTTGATATGGTGCTGCAACTGTTTTTGAATAATCTTTAGCAAAATTTTACTTGCATGTGGTATTAATGGTATTATTCAATAATTTCTACGTTTTATTGGATCACCTACCTTTGGAATGGGCACGCATATGGATCTCTTCCAGTTAGTTGGCTAGGAAGCAGTTTTCCAAATTCCTTGGCATAGATGAATGAGCACTTCCAGTGCTGCATCCATTTGTTGATACATCTCAATTAGTTTTGTCAACTCTTGGAGCCTTATTTTTCGCCAATGCCTTTAGAGCGTGTTAAACTACTTCCTTTGTACCACTGGTCCTAGATCATGAGCTACTTCCTGAAATGGTTGGGCATCAACCAATTCTTTTCAGTACAGTGACTGTGTATTCTTTCCATCTTCTTTTGATGCTTCCTGCTTTGTTTAATATTTTCCCCTTCGATATTTCAACTCGAGGTTTGAATTTTCTCTTTGTTTCTTTCAGATTGAGACATGCCAGGCGTTTTCTTCCCTTTTGGTTTTCTAACTCTAGGCCTTTGCACATTTCATTATAATACTCTTTCTTCTCAAGTCGCACTTTGAAATCTTCTCTTCAGCTCTTTTACTTTATTGTTTCTTCCTTTTGCTTTAGCTAGTCTATGTTCAAGAGCAAGTTTCAGAGTCTTTTCTGACATCTGTTTTGGTCTTTTCTTTCTTTCCTTTTTAATGACCTCTTGCTTTCTTCATGTATGGTGTCCTTGGTAACATTCCACAACTCATTTGGTCTTCAGTCATAAGTGTTTAATGAGTCAAATCTGTTCTTGAGATGGTCTCTAAATTCAGGTGGAATATATTCAAGGTCATACTTTGACTCTTGTGGACTTGTTCTAATTTTCTTCAGCCTCACCTAAACCTGCATATGAGCAATTGATGGTCTGTTTCAAAGTTGACCACTGGCCTTGTTCTGACTGATAATATTGAGCTTCTACATCATCCCTTTCCACAGATGTAGTTAATTTGATTCCTATATATCCCATCTGGCCAGGTCCATGTGTATAGCCACCATTTGTTTATGTTGGTGAAAATAGGTATTTGCAATGAAGAAGCCACCGGTCTTGCCAAATTCTATCATGCAATCTCCAGCATTTTTTCTATCAGCAAGGCCATATTTTCCAACTACCATTCCTTTTTCTTTATTTCTAACTTTCGCATTCCAATCACCAGTAATTATCAATGCATCTTGATTGCACGTTTGATCGATTTTAGACTGCAGAAGTTGGTAAACTTCAGTTTCCTCAGCCTTGGCATTAGTGGTTGGTGTATAAATTTGAATAATAGTCATATTAGCTTGTCTTCCTTGTTAGGGTATAAATAGTATTCTATCATTGACAGTGTTGTACTTCAGGATAGATCTTGAAATGTTCTTTTTGACGATGAATGCAATGCCATTCCTCTTCAATATGTCATTCCTTGCATAGTATACCATATGATTGTCTGATTCAAAATGGATAAAAACAATCAGCTCACTAATGCTTAGGATATTTTGATGTAATTTAAACATATTTTTTCCAGTCTTTTTCACTGTTTTTGATAGTTTATTTTAGATAACCTATCTCAATAGTACCAGGCAGAAAAGTCTTATCCATGGCATATTCTTTTAGAATTCACTTTATACATTCTAATCACTAAGAAGGAAACCCTGGTGACATAGTGGTTAAGAGCTATGGCTGCTAACCAAAAGGCCAGCAGTTCGAATCTACCAGCTGGTCCTCGGAAACCCTATGGGGCAGTTCCACTCTGTCTTATAGGGTCGGTATGAGTCGGAATCGACTCAACGGCAATGGTTTTTTTTTTTTTCTTTTTTCATTAAGGACAAAATAAGTAACAAGTAACGAGATTTAGAAAATATTTTATCTCCTTTCACTACATCTCTTTAAACACAGTGAGCATGGTTATTTTATAATCAGTATCATTCTGAAATATATTTATCTGTATTTAAATATGAGATCAACTGCTAACCAAAGGTCCACAGCTTGAATCCACCAGCCACTTCTTGGAAACCCTATCGAGTAGTTCTGCTCTGTCCTATAAGGTTGCTAAGAGTTAGAATGGACTCGAAGGCAGTGGCTATATTTAAATATGGGCAAAGATGTATGAATAATATTTTTTATTTTATTTATGCTATTTGACAAAATTTTAAAGTAAGTTAAATAGCCTATATTGATGAAAAAACAATATGAAATACTGTGTAGCAATTGAAATTTAGAAAGCATTTTTGATGATGTTGGAAGCTATTTATGATATATCTAGTTTAAAAATATAACATACAAAATTGTATAAACAATATAATCTAAATTATGCATAAAGGTACATAGAAAGTCTTGCTTTTGAATGGTGGAGAAAGGAATAGAATTGTTTTTGTTTTTTCCTCCAAGTTGCAGACATATCCAAATTTTCTACTAAGATTACATATTATTTAAGAAGAAAAGTAACATCTGGTAATTAGAGTAAAATTAAATGAACACATCCATTGCTTATTTTCTCTGACTTCACATTGCAAGGGTTACATTTTCCTCTATTTTGTGTTCAAATTGTTCTTATCTGAAAACTCTTCTTTTAGGGGAACAACAACAATAACAAAATAAAACAAAAATAATGAAAACAACAACAACAATTCAAGAAAAAAAAAGTTACAGAATTCTATCTTTTCTTTGTTATTTGTCAGCATATGCCATCTGTCCACAGCAGTAGCTTATCCTTTCCACATTATTTTTTTCAGAGCATAGTTTCATATGTCTTCTTTGATACCTTTCTCGTGTTGGGGGAAACCCTGGTGGTGTAGTGGTTAAGAGTTTGGCTGCTAACTAAAAGGTTGGCAGTTTGAATCCACCAGGTGCTCCTTGGAAACCGTACAAGGCAGTTCTTATCTGTCCTATAAGTTTGCTATGAGTCAGAATCAACAGGGCAGTGGGTCTCATGTTGGCAGCCCAGTACACTTTGTCTTTCACCCTTACCTACGTCCCTCACATGTACTGATTACTTGTATGAACTACTTTTGGTCAAGTACATACCTTTCATCATCTGTTCATGTACTTTTATGAATCACAGCACACATGAGAATTTTCTGGGCTGCAAAACTAGTTCCTTTCAAAGGTTTTTACTTCCTCTTTCAATTGTTGGTGAAAATCTTGTCAGAATAGAACTCTTCTAATTCCTCATCTTTTAAAACTTTATAGAATATCTGTTCTTGGCTTTACAATTACGTTTTCTCAATATTTTCATTACTCTTCACCTTCATAAATGACAAAGTCCTCAAGCTTTCCCTTCCTTCTACTTCCCATAGATTATTCAGCAATTGAGTGTAAATTTATGGGCCTTTGTTCAGGTCAGCATAATTTAACCATTTCTATATACCCTCAATATCTCAGAACTAGGAATATTTTCATCCCTCAAGAATATTTTAAATCCCACTGCATACCTGTCTACATATGATGCCAGCCAGGATTATGCACAAATATTGCCATTCGCATGGTCTTTTCTCATTAATTTAATTGGCCTATAGTTATCTAGCCTCCCACAGGGAAACAAATAGCGTGAAACCCTTCACCATTTGTATTTTAAGGGGAGGGGGAAAAATGCTTTATTTGGAATATTGCAACTTTTATTTGATGAAAGTTACTATTAACATATTTTCATAATCTTCTCAGCCTAGCAACAGCAGGAGTAAAAGGTGTGAGGGCCATGTAATATTCATGAAATTAAGACGACTTGAGATGAAAGGGAGTTCCATTAGAGAGACCAAGTGTGACAATATGACACATATTTGCATATTTTACACTTTAAATCTTTTCAGCACATCCAAGTTGATATATGGATGTAAACATGCATTGCCAGTTTTTAGCATATTATAAGCCCTCAAGACTTTGCATGCATTTTAATATGTTTCATTATTGCTGTAGATTTTAATTTCCAAACCGCACAGCTTTGATGGAAGGAAGCTGGAAGTCAAGGCATCTGGCCTCTGCCCTAGGCAAGCACAGCTTTTTCCTCGAATATTTTGGGCAGAAACCAATCTATTTATTTGTGGGGCAATGGGGGAAAATTCAGGAGAAAGATGTGGTAGTCTGCTTCTGTAAAGATTACACCCTTGGAAGCCCTATGGGGCAGTTCTACTCTGTTGCTATGAGTAGGAATCAACTAGATGGCAGTGGGTTTAGTTGGGTTTATTTTATTTTTTTTTTTTTCGGGGTGGGGAGGAAAATTAAAAAAAAAATGC
This sequence comes from Elephas maximus indicus, assembly GCF_024166365.1. Taxonomy (NCBI): domain Eukaryota; kingdom Metazoa; phylum Chordata; class Mammalia; order Proboscidea; family Elephantidae; genus Elephas; species Elephas maximus. Next base: position 48,014,290 of record NC_064829.1, on the reverse strand, counting down.
TGCCCAGAAGCATGCTTTGTTTGGTACACATACTAATTAAGTGTTAACCATCCTGGCAGGAAAGCTAAAGCATTCAGCTGTAGATGTGCCAAATGAGACAAGTTGTGCGGAGTTTTTATAATCCCTTTCTCCCTTCTCTCAGCCAGTCTGAGCTCCTATAGTTTGTATGTGAAGATTACTGAAAAAGATTAAAAAAAAAAAAAAATGAGTGTGAAACTGTTCTTTAAATTTCTGAAAGATTTTTAGTTACCCATTTTATTTTCTGGAACACAGAGTCTCTTGTTAATAGAATTAAAGATCTGTCCATAGGACTTACAAGTATACATTTAACCCAAAGAATATGGCACACAAATACTTCTTAAAAGCATTTATTTCTATCTGTCAAGTCTATATATTAAAATGACTAAAAGCCGTGCAATTGTAGCTTGCATGTTATCACCAAGGAAAAACTATGGTAATTTAAAGATAAGAAAAAAAATGAAGAGTTGTCTTTTTGTTAAACATGGGATTCTTATAAGATCCATCACTTCCACTCCTACATATATACCCCAAAGAACCGAAAGCAGGAAAGGAACAGATATTTATACACCAATATTAATTGCAGTACTCTTTGCCATAGACGAAGGTGGAACAGCCTAAATGTCCATCCACAGATGAATGAACAAACAAAATGTGGTATATACATACGATGGAACACTATTCAGCGATAAAGAGAAGTAAGTCCTGATACATGCTACAACACGGATGATCCTTAAATACGTTATGCCAAGTGAAATAAGTCAGTCACAAAAGGACAAATGTTATATGATACCACTTTTACGGAATATGTGGAATAGGCATTTGTATAGAGAACCAAGTTTATTAGTGCTTACCAGGTGTGGGTGTAAGAGAGAGAAAAAGAGACTCATTGCTTAGGGGACACGGAGCTTTAGTCAACAATGATGGAAACAAATAGTGATGATGGTTGAACGACATTACGAACACAATTATTGTCACTGAATTTTACATGTAAAACATGTTAAAATGGCAAATGTTTGTTGTATATGTATTTACTGCAATTAAAAAAAATAAAAAAGAGTTCTAAGAGACATATCCATCAAATGCAATGTATAGATCTTGTTAAGATCCTAAATCAAACCAACTATAACATAGACTTATAAGTCATCCAGGGAAATATGGACGCTTATTCAATTATTATTATTTTTATTGACTGCAACAATGGTAGTAGGGTTATGTTAAAAAAAGCAATAACTCTTACCCTTAGTGATACATACCCGTGTATTTACTAATGGGAAGGGGGAGGCAGGAACTGCCTTTCAGTTCATTGTCTTGGCCTTTAATGAAGACAGATGACTTTTAAAGATGGCGTGTAATGTTCATATCAGAATTTATTTTTATTGCTATTGAGCCATCTTATTTCACCTATTAGCTTCTCCCAAGTGTTCAATAGTATTTTATTTTAATTTTCAGTGTTAAGTTAAACCATTATGTTCAAGGAGTACTCTAGTCATTTATCTTCTCACAAATGGTGAAAGTATATAGTAATTATCATGTATTCAAGAACATATTTGAATGACCCGCATATACAAAATGCCATAATAAACATGTTAACAATGGAAAATAAATTGAAAGTTGCATTGCTACTCACAAGGAGTTTATAAACAAGTGAGAGGATGATAACATTTAAGATTTGAAAACACACTTTACCATCCTAAGAACACAAACATACATTTGCAAATAAAAAAAAATAATAATTTACTGCTTTGGTTTTCTCTGGTTATTCCTAGTTTTCTAAAACTTTATATATAAATACAAAATAACAAGAATAATGTTTCCACTAACCACCTGTGCATATATTAACAATAGTTCAGCCAGAAATAGTTGAAGCTCTCATTTCATTTTCAAGCTAACATCCAATAATATACTATTGCAGCAAAATAGCCTATTTACCAAAAACATTCCTAGTACTCAGAACACTGGAAAGTAAAAATGATTGCTCCCATTACTCTCTCCTCAGCGAACAATTTGGTGTTTATTTATGGCACATGGGTCTGAAGATGCTGACTTGCACTATGGAAGTTTCCAGGTGCTGTTTTGTTTCTCTTTGTTGTGTTATTTTTCAGTTACCCATATCTGAGCATTGTGTTGAGTAGGACCACAGGTGCACGCCCTATTTTCTGAGCCAAGTTTGACAGAGTTGGTAAGTTTATCAGAAAAACTAGTTCATAACATACTGCTGTTCCTTGATAGTAGCACACCAAATATTCTCAGTATCTGATGACATATGGATGAGTTTTAGATTCTGGGACTTCACTCTGTTCAAGAATGGTCTACCCCTTCGTACTGAGGAAGCCAGCATTTGTCTAAGGCAAGGTCATGTAAGCTCCATAGACACATCCAAACTCCCTGAGGGACCAAATTACTGGGCCGAGGGCTGTGGGGACCATGGTTTTGGGGAACATCTAGTTCAATCTGCGTAACATAGTTTATAAAGAAAATATTCTACATTCTACTTTGGTGAGCAGTGTCTGGGGTCTTAAAAGCTTATGAGCTGCCATTTAAGGTACTCTGCTGGTCTCAGTCTGTCTGGAGCAAGGGAGAATGAAGAAAGCTAAAGACACAAGAGAAAGAATAGTCTAAAGGATTAATGGGCCACAACTACCACAGCCTCCACCAGACTGAGTCTAGCACAACTAGATGGTGCCCAGTTACCACCACTGACTGCTCTGACAGGGATCACAATAGAGTATATCAGACAGAGCTGGAGAAAAATGTAGAACAAAATTCTAAGTCACAAAAAAAGACCAGATTTACTAGCCTGACAGAAACTGGAGAAATTCCGAGAGTATGGCCCCTGGACACTGTTTTAGCTCAATAATGAAGTCACTTCTGAGGTTCATCCTTCATCCAAAGATTAGACAGGCACATAAAACAAAATGAGACTAAAGGGGCACACCAGCCCAGGGGCAAGGGCTAACAGGAAGGAGGGGACTGGAAAGCTGGTAATGGGGAACCCAAGGTCGAAAAGGTAGAGTGTTGACAAGTCATGGGGTTGGTAACCAATGTAATAAAACAATATGTGTACAAAATGTTTAATGAGAAGCTAGTTTGTTCTGTAAACCTTCATCTAAAGTACAATAATAAAAAATGATAAGAATGGTCTATCCCTTCACTAGGCCATGCTTAACACTAAGCTTTATTTAGTCTTCTCTTTTTAATCTTGTATAGTAAAGTAGGCTTTTTCTCAATATGTGCCCCTAGAGCTGAATCAGCTCGGATGGTGTTCTGTTTCCTTGTGCGGTTCCTTTTAGATTTGTCTCCAGGGGGTTGGATCCCTAACCCCATGGCCCTAGCCATTGACTGGGAATTTGCCAAGAATAAATTGCTCTCCCAAAATAAGACATCATTCTGCTTGATTAAAATAATCACTGGTGTCACGAGCTGTGCTCTCTGCTATCATTGGGCTTTCGTACACTGAGCTATGGCTGAGTTTGCTGCATCTTTTGGAAATTTTGAAATTTTGGAAGAACATCATTGCCAAAACTAATCTTTTCTGTTAGCCTTATTTCCGTTGCTCTTCCAAGTTCCAGCCTTCTCTCCCTTTTCACAAAACCTCTGGTTTCCCGCTGTCCTATCCCAGAACTTGGTTCTGTTAACCCATCTTCATGTTGCACCTTTTGCGGCTCTGTTAAGAGGGCAAAACAGGTTCTGCAAGTGTAGCTTCCATTAGCAGTGCTATAGTAAGCTATGTGGATCACATTTGTCATAAATGAACAGAGAACATTTGCTGATTTATCATCTTTGAATATTTGATCAAATGAGTTAACTCACTAATTCACAGAATATCAAGTTCTTCTGAATGTCTCACAGTTCTTTAGGTGAATTAGACAGTGACAAAAATGGGTGACACCCCCCTCCCCCATTTCTGTTGTGTGGTTCTTTTGTGATATAACATCTTGTCTGCATGATTATTTATTTCCACTTTGAATCTTACATGACATTTAATCAAAAGCCACAATCAGAAAACTAATTTAACAAGGGTACATAACTCATGCTCGACCTCTCTACTTTAGTATGGAAACCGTGAACACAAAATAATAAAAAGAAATACAATATGTCATGAAAATAATAAGTACTTTTCATTGATGTTTACTATGAATTAAGAACTTTACCTGAATTATCACACTTGTCCCTCATGACTGCCTTATGAGGTAGGTTTGATTATTTTTATCCCCATTTTATGGAAAAAAAAAAAAAAAACAGGTTTAGGGAGATTAATTTGTACAATATTATACAGCTGGGACATAGATGTGTGTTCCTTTAGACTTAGCTATAGAGTCTATAAGTTTATGTTTTATGGCATCTGGTCTGTCAGTCACGGATAAAAGAAGAAATTCCTCTTTCATTTCAAGGATTGTAGAAATCAGGTCTCTTGTTGCTCCAATATGTGAATGGTGAACAGTGAAGCTTTAACTTTCTTCATACAAGCTTTCCTCCTTCTATCCCTACCAAGTTCCAGGTGCTGGACCAAAATGTTTTAAATGGTCCATGTTTACCATCACATTGTTATGGATTGAATCATGCCCCTCAACAAGATATGTTGGAGTCTTAATTCTTAGTACCTATGAACACGACCTTGCTTAAAAATAGGGTCTTAGAAGATTTATCAGTTAGCATGAGGTCACACTAAAGTAGGGCAAATCCTAATCCAATCTGAGTGCTGTCCTTATAAAAGAGGAGAAGAGACAAAGAGAAACAGGGAGAAGACCACTGTGTCAAGATGCATCTGTAAGTTAAAGAATGCCAAGAAATGTCTGGGGCTACCAGAAGCTGGAAGAGACAAGGAAGGATCTTTCCCTAGAACAGACAAAAAGAGCATGGCCCTGCCAACACCCTAATTTTGAAATCCTAGCCAGCAGAACTATGAGGCATTAAATATCTCTTCTTAAAGGCCACTCAGAGCTATGCTTTTTTTTTTTTTAAGAACTTTACCTTTGCCTTTACTTAGTCCTGTGTTTATTCATTCAGTTATTAATTATTGAACTTTTACTTATATCAGGCACTGATCTAGGCTCCGATAATAAAATAATAAGCCAAACTAAGCCCTACTCTTATTGAAGTAGAGACATGAGAACAGAGGCTAGAATAAGCAACTACAATAGACTAATGATTGCTATGGCTAAAGGAAGAACAGAGTAAAAGTATAAAGAAATTGTACAGGCTTTCTAAAGCAGGAGATAAAGTGAAACATATGAGGAGGAGTTGGGGAGAAATAAAATGGAGTCAGTGGGTCCGGATTTTATATCCTTTTGGGGAGTGGCTGGGAAAAAGTCCTGTGAGTCAAGCAAGGGACAACACAGTAAATGTCTTAAAACCACATTGAGAGGCTCAGGCACTATCTTAAGAGCAAGTGTTGTAAACAAATGGTTTAAACAGACATGAGAAAAAGAGAGGTGGAAAAGTGGAGGTGTGTGACATTGAGGACATTATTATATACAGCATTTAAAAAGATCTCTCAGGCTGATTGTGCCGAATGCATTGGGGAAGGGCATGTCTGAAAGTCAGGAAAACACTTGAAACAGTTGCTGTTGGTAAGACTGGGTGATGGCTCAAATAGGATGTTAGCAGTAGGGACCAGAAATAAATGGACAGATCCAGAGATATTTAGGGGATAGAAAATATAATAGTTGGCAACTGATGTGACATGGAAGATTAGAATAAATCGAGGAAATAAGGATTCCTCCCAGATTTCTGACTAAAGGACTTGGGTAGATATACCCAGTAGGGAAACAAGTAAGAGTAATAAGTACAATTCATACATAAATATCCATAATTACATATTTGTCCCTATCACAGGGTTTACAGTTGAACCATGCTTTCTATATTCAAGAAGATTGTAAAAGCCTAAGTCCAGGAACTGTTTAGTTTTATTTCTTCAGCATCTCCCAAATAGCTCAGCACTGAGCTAAACACTTAGTAAGGAATCAATAAATATTTTTCAGTAGTTAGCTTGATTCGTCCTGAGAGGTAAGACCCTGTATTCTGGCTCAGAGATGTTATTATGTGGTATGTTGTCCCCAATTATAAAATAACATTGAACCTTACGTGTATATAATGCTTTACTTTTATGTGTCATATCTCAGAATGGGAATCCTAAAACCTGCTTCCTAGAAGACACAAAATTACATAGTGAAGGTGGATGGGGGAGGGAGGGAGGCTAAATTATTGTTAGAACCAGGAAAGCTGGGGTATATTCAAAATATTCCTGTGAAATTAGGAGAGGTCGAGAAGAAATAACAAGGCTGGCCAAGCTTCTTTCTGTGTAGAAATTCAGTCAGGCATTGCCGTTCTTTTCCCCTGGGTTTGTACCTTTCCTCTCTCCATGACTATCTATCACTGCTTGTAAAACTCCTCTACTAAAAGATCTTAAAGTTCACAGTAAAGCAATGCAATTATTCTGAGTCATTCCTTCTTACCTTTTAACCTAATCTTCAGAGGTGCAGGGACTGAAGAAGCACGACTCCTGCCCAAAATGAGCCTGATCTTGTCTCTGAAAATAGCACTTCCTTGCCAAGAAGAACTTTCTCCTTTTGAATGGCCGCAATGATGAGAAAAAGGAGCCAGGCTTCATTAATGGCCCCGGGCATGGTGGGTGCTAAGTCAGAGCGCCCTTCTTCACTACAGAGAATAGCACTGCTTACTGATGGTTTTTCTTCTTCCTTTTTTTTTTTTCCTTTTTTATCCTTACCATGGCTGTTGGCAAAAAGCTTTGAAACAGCTCATGACTGATTTCTAATTCAATAAGCTAAAAAAGGTGAGATGGAGGGAAATGGAGGTTAAGATTTAGCTATAATTTTCTGGAATGCCTACTATGTGTGGCCCCTGTGTTAAGTGTTGCCATGACGACTCTCTGGGTTAGCGGGTATGAAAGGGTTTAGTAGTTAAAAGAGACCAGATCAGCTACTGTAGGAAAAACGTTCAAGCTTGGGAATTTGAACCCAGATCTTCAGATTCCAAATGCAGTGGTGGCCTCACCGCCTCTAACGTCTGACTCTGCCAGCTTCTGCTTCACTCTCAGCAAATGAACTCACTCCCTAGACTCCCAAGAAAATGAAGCCATTAGAAAGGAACAACATCTTTCTGTACCTATCAACTTTCAGGCAGTCCTACGGATTCATCCTGCTCCTGCTCAGGTGGAAATGGAATGTACAGTCAGGCATCACTTAATGTCCACTGTTCGTTCTGTGAAATAGGACGTTATGTGATTTGGATTTGAACATCGTATTACAGGCAGTTGCTGGGTTATGAATGTCTGTCTTACGGGCGGCTCGTACTTAAGAATGGTTTGTCGTAAGTCTATTATATTAAAAATTTGAGTTAAATACAGTGGTTCTTAATAAGAAATGCATACCCTACTTTGTGAAACTCATAAAGACATTGGGCAGTTTGGTAGTTTTTCTTAACTGTTTTATATGCATTCCACCGCCTTCAAGTTGATTCTGACTCAGAGTGACCCCACAGGGTTTCCAAGGCTGTAAATCTCTACAGAAGCAGACTGTCACATCTTTCTCCTGCAGAACCATTGGTTGTTTCAAACTGCTGACCTTTCGGTTAGCAGTCTATTGCTTTAATGACGGCATCACCAGGGCTCCTTTTTACATGCATAGAAAGGTAAAATATACACTATATACGAAGACAAACATTTGACTGACACTAAATAAGAACTACATGTACCTGTAACTTACCTACAAATTCAACTTAAAGACAGACTTAGGGATGGGTCTTGTTTGTAACTCGGGGACTACCTGAATATACTTAGCAAAGTTGTGTGGGACCATGAATGTGTATGCAGTCAGACGTTGCCTGAATGGACGTTATGAGACACATGACCGTATTGTAGTCATCCTGCTACTGGTTAAGACTCATCCCTACACCTAGGCTTCGTCATCCATCACTTCCTGCTTTCTTGATTAACTTAGCCTATCATCTCCTCTCTCTGCTGCAATGTATGATTCTTCACAAGTACTACTAATCGGCAGTTAATTTTTCTCAAGTCTCCCTCGAACTTGCAGAGTACATACTTACACAAATACGCTGATACACACACACATACACAAAACAGCCTCTTTGACCCTAATCTCACTGGGGCATCTCACTCCACTCTAATACCCCTTCAAACAATACATCTCACTGGATTAAAAAACATAAATAAACTCTCATGGGTCAAAATTTTGGCATATAGTAAAAACATAATACATTTGGTCTGCTCGTCCTCGTCTATTTTGCAATATATGAATTTCAGTCTTTATCTGCATTGATTTTGCTTTGCAAGACTCAGAATTGTAAACCAAGTTTAGGTATCTTTGGCGTTCTGACTTGCACCCATTTCTTGACTCATTCTGTAAGCTCTTCCTTGTTAGTGTCATCTATTGGTATGATTAGCAATTTGACAATGACCACCATTTTTTTTTCTACCCCAGAGTATGCATCTCCAAATTCATAATCTGATTATCTATTTAGATAACCAGAAGGGCTTCCAGCTCAGTTCTCTATTTTAGAAAGTCACTCAGGAAAAGAGGGGGGTAAGCCATCGGTCCAGAGAAGAATGAGTGTTGCTATGCACTAGGTTAGTGATAGTAAACATGGAGATAATGGCTGGATTCTAAAGATATTTATCAAGTTACAGGACTTGATGACTGGTGGTGTGTGGAATTACAAACAAAAATCTAAAAGCAATAAAGTAGACCTGTCTCCTTACAGGTGAGAGGAAGGAAAATGGTAAATATTGTCATAGATGAAGCTAGAAAGATGGATATGAACCAGGTTATGAAGGGTCTTGAAAGCATTTGGGCTATATACTAGTCACAACTGCACAATTGGGAGCCGTTGGAGAATTTTAGACAAGGAAGAGATATAATCAGACATGTCTTATAGGGAGCTTATTCTGACTGCTTTGTGGGGCTTACCATGCAGCTGGGTAAACAAAAGAGATGCATATGAAAAAAATAAGTAGAAGCTCTAATGATTAAGTTGTGCCAACATGATTAATGCAAGTAATAAATGTGGCTGAAGATAAGAAAATGGAAATTCTTTTAGGTTGCTAAGGAAAACATCATAGAGAAAGTTAAAATTGATAATTTGAGTTAAGATGTGAATGATGCATTAGATTTAAGTAGAAGAAAATTATAGAACTTCCTAGACAAACAGAATGAATATGGATATGAGTTATATGCAGAAGCTGAAAAACACAAATTATTTTGTTGGTCAGTGAACCAACCAACTTGCCTGATGCAGGCATTCATATGGAGGAGCAGCATGAGAAAAGGCAGGGACGATAGTACTTCTGAAAGGCACTGAATTCAAGACCGAAAAGGTCCTAACCTATGCAATTGGAAGCCACTTCAAGGTCTTGAACTGGGAACTTACACGACAATCTGTGCTTTAGAATAGCAGACAAGATGATATCAAAGCATATAGTTGAAACTAGAGGGATTAGAGACAGGAAACATGTCTGGAGGGGGTTTTGGAGATGTGAGGTCATAAGGTATTAAACTGAGGTAGCTTCAAAAGAAGTGGAATGAAATTATTAGATATGAGCATATCAAGAAAGAAGAAAAATCAGGAATTTTAGAACATGAAACAAATATTAAATGAATGGCTCTAGTTATCTAACACCCTTCCAAGTTGTAAGCAGAAGATACATTTGGTTCTGGTAGAATACGGCTCAGCACCACTCTTTACGGTGAGTGTTTGCATTCTATATGAAAAACGTGTGGTTCCTGTTCGTAATTTTTCTTCCAATCATTCATCAGAGCCTTTATCTTAGGCTTATAGTGCATTTAGGTTTAGGATGAATTGTTGAAAGATGACTGCAAGGACAGAAATATATCTATAATTCCAGTCAAATTTCTATTGAAAGTCTTCCAATATAGGGAATGCTACCAGGAAGGACAAAGACCAAGGGAGAAACATTGCCATTGTGATGGCAGATATGTAAGAGGGCAGAGAGAGGAAGTAGGGTTGACAATGGGAGAAGATTCTGTTTTAAGTATAATACATAAGTAGGACTTAATATCTTCCACTAAGCAAACCAAAACCAATCCCAGGGCACTAGTGTATTTGACTGGGTGAAATAACTTCTAGGAATAGTTATCACAGACATCAGGAGCTGCTTGCCAGCTTATGCTAAGACATTATAATTTTTTATATGTACCTTCAAAATAAATGAAAGAGAGTGTCAGGGCTGCTGTAACAAAATAAAACAAAGTGGGTGATTTTAAAGAACAGAAATGTATTATCTCACAGTTTTGGAGACTAGAAGCCCAAGTCAGGACACAGGCTCTAAGGGAAGGTCTTTCCTTGCCAGTAGCCCCGGGTATGCCTTGGCATGATTTGCCTTGTAGATGGATGGTTTCTCACATGACCTCTTCTCCCTGTGTATGTGTGTCTCTCCCTAGTTTCCCTTTTTAGGAGACACACACAGAAGGGATTAGATTTACAACTCACCCTAATCTGAAACGATCTCAATAACATAAAAAAAACGAAAATCTACTTCCAAACAGGGTTACACTTATAAGTATAGGAGCTAAGACTTCAACATAAGTTTCTTGGCAACACAATTCAATCCAAAACAGCAGATCATAGGTTGAGTAAAAGGAACCTGGATCTTAGGTACTTCTTATTGAAGCAATAAGGGAAATCAACTTGAAAGCACACAACAAAAACAACAAGAGTAAAATAGGACACAGGAAGGGGATTCCGTTATCTTTCCTAAGGTCAGTGTGTGACTCAGCGACACTCAGAGGTATGCACACTCTGCACCACCCAAAAAATCTTTGTTCTCCATTAGATACTTGGACCTTTAAAAAAGGCCAGAGGGTCATTCTCCCCTAATATTGTGGAAAGAGAGAAGCCAGGTACCCATTTGTGGAAAATATTTCTTTATGACCTCATCAGAGGGTTTGGAGAGTGACCCTCTCAAGGAAGCATTCTTAGAAAATAAAAATATGTCTCTACTCGTACTCCTCTACTTGCTATCCTTACCTCTTTTTGGAGGCCTGAAAATAGTTTTTATACTCCAGACTAGATAAATCCTTGGGGCAGAAACTGTGCTGGGAAGGAGTGGAGGATACTGAAGGGGTCTTGCAACTTCCCTCAGAGACATGAGCAGCAGGGGGAGAGGAGGTGGAGTGAGGGGAAAAGAATGGAATGAAGGAACAGGCAGTTGAGAGGCCAAGTTGGAGGGCCTGGTCCATCACTGAATACCCCATTGACCAGAGACATACCATTCAAAGCACCTGGACAGTTTGCAAAACAGGAATGGGGAAGGTTGGCTATGATGATATCCAAGATCTCTTCTAGGTCTACATCTTTGATCTATCTTTTTTTTTTTAGGCTTTTTGAGATAATCTCATTGGTGTTTAGACCTGTGTAGGGGGTTTAAGGATGAATCAGTATCCTTTTCATTCAGGAACCATTCCAACTAAACTCAGACAGAGGAAGCAAGAAATTCCAATCAGCTTGTGTGAATCTGTAACTTAGATACCTACATGCTTGTAGGCACAAATATTAAGCCCAACTACATGTATGCATGAACTCACATATGAGAGAAAATATCAAGGCATTAGGACTTTGGGATGAACAATATTTATATTTTTCTTGTGCTGACAAATTTTTTTTTCTCAGTGAACATTATTTTCATTCCTTCTTTCTCTTTTCTTCTTTGCTATTAAAATTTATTCATACTAATCATCAGATGTGTAGTATGCAAGCTTTCATATGCATTATTCTATTTAATCTTCATAAGGACTCCATAAAGAAAATAACATAAGATAGAGTTTTCTATATTTAACAAAAGAAAAAACTGAGACCCAGAAAGGATAAGTGATTTGGCTGTAGTCATGAGTTCATGAAGAAATGGAATTAGAACCTAACTCTTTCCGATTTATGATTCTATAAGTTTGCCGGTATACCATGTTGCACAAGGTAAAACAAAACATGTTAAACAATTATGTACATTTAAGTACATCTCCTTTCTTTCTGTAAACTTGTACAATCTCTTTGATATCACAGGAGAACAAAAAACAATGAAATGTCTCCCTCTCCTTCCATTCGTGTTTAAAATTAAAAAACCTTCCTGTAGCAGGAAGAACTGAGATGCTGATTTGACACATAGATAAATTAAATATTTTGCTTGTTAAAGTCCAGCAAAGTGGTTGCTTCTGTGGACAATAAATTCATCATGAGGCTCCACAGAGCTGATTACCAGAAGAGACACGCTGAGCTTACCCGTGGAGTTACATCACGGCACTGGACATCTTTTATTCTAAAAGAAAAATTTTACACTATACTTACCTTATATAACCACTTTTCCTTCTCTTCTCATTAAATGCCCTCCTCTCCAACACATACTTGGCAAAAGAAGCATACTGTGGATTACCTGAGCCATAACCTATCAGGAGGAAACTTGGTGGATGTTGAACTTATTCTACTCCATCAATGGAACAACAGCCTGGAATGGGCCAAGAAACACGATAAGCCTCCCCCCAACATATGCCTACCTTCCTTCTCATAGAGTCACCATCAAGAGCTGAAATTTTTAGAGGTTTACCTGCTCATTAGAATGCTATGTTAATAAAAGGAAAAACATAGCAACAGTGACTTAAAACAACTTTTGCCAGCAGTGGCTTCAAAGGGTCTTTTTCAAAAGAATATTTAAAAAGTTCTGGGGGGAAAAAAAGTTAGTCTTCTCAGTTCTTATGTACAAAAGCAGTGGTAAAATATGGGAGGGGGTGCTTTTCAGAATATATTCTCACTCTTATTAAGACAGAAAGATCTATAAATTTCAAGGGCTCTCAGATTGTATTCAGAAGGACTGAAGGTCCCTAAAAATGTATGCAGAATTTCTTATTTAAGAGGATTTTTTTTCCAGAGAAAAATTTATTACTTTCATAAGATTTTCTAGGAAGTTTGTGGCCCCCTTAAAAATAATATTTAATGTCTTCCATCTAATGATGGAGAACAGAGACAAATCATGGAGTCTGAACAGTAAGAAGTTGAGAGGCAAAGGTAACCCAAAAGTGGAATAGTATGAACCCATTTTCTAAAACATGCTTGACATTTGGGTCTATCTGAGGTCCTGCTCACATAGTTGAGAAGGGTTTAAATGGCCAAAGTAAAACAGACATCTATTTACGGCCTACGAGGCCTTTGGAGGGATGCAATACTTCACTTCTGGAAATTACCTCTTGCCCACAGTCTCTTCTTTACCACTATGCTCATTCTGTTACCCGTATACACACAGAAAGAATCCTTCAAAAAACATCTGAAAGCAGGCAGCAAAGTGTCAAAGCATTGGTTTAAAATTAGTTCTATTTAACTGCTGGGCCACTAAGACAAGGAATTAAAGCCTGGTTAGCCTCAGTTTCCTCAGCTGAAAACTGGAGATAATTTAATTTCTTTCCTCAGATGGTTGTTGTGGGAATAAATGAAAGAGTACAAAAAAAAAAAAAAAAAAAGATGTATTGTAGTAGTTAAAGGTAGTGGGTTGAATGCACTCATTAGCTTCCATTCCCTGCTGAAACCCCACTAAAATGACAATGAAGTGATCTTTCAAACTTACAAAGAGGAAAGGAAAAAATAGCAATAAAATTTTGGAAGCTGGGAAGCAGATGGGTATTAAATAACTTCTTGGGCCTACAAAACTGAATTCAAAACTGGCAGTTGGTAACGCCAAGAAGCAATTCAATTTACCCTGCAGAAACCTTAAAAATCTCAAGAATTGGTGGTATCTCTGGGAGGGAGTTGGTATAGGGATTTATAAGAAAACTAATTGAAAGCATGTTCAGAAATCACTTCTCAGCCTAGGAAGTCCATCTCCAAGGGGTGCTGAAAATATTGGAGGTCCATAGCTGGGTATGCCAAAGACTAAGGCTTTTTTTTTGGCATTTAGTGGGCTGAGGTCAGGGACGATTTACTCTCAAATTGCACACAACAGTCTCACACAACAAATAATTGCCCAGCCCAAAATGCCAATAGAACTCTTCCCATTGAGAAACACTGATTTAGACTCTTCTCAGGTTATATCTCTTAATTGGCACAGAAAAGTAACCACCACCACTCACTTCATCCGAAGACCTGAGTTTTATATCTGAAGAGAGTAAGCAGTGCAGAGTGTTAGCAACTATTAAGGCTCCTAGTCTTCTTTTCTGACCTCACCACCAGACTTTCAGCCAATATACTGTCCTGCAGGCAGGAGAATTGAAGAACCTTCTCTGGACAATATGACTAGCTCCTAGGAAAATTCTAAAAGTGCTGAGATAGATGATTCCTCAGTGAAACAGCCAAACTAGATTATCCTCAGTGAACATTACAGTTGATGATCCCACCCATGTATTCAGAGGTTCAAATTAGCATCTTAGTTCACACTCATAAATATAAGTAGACAGCAAATGGTAGCTAGGAGAGAAGCCAGAACAAAGAAATAAATAAGAGCAAATAAGTGGAAAAGAAGATTATGCAGGAAAAATAAAATTTCAAAAAATATCCTAAGAGAGATAAAAGAAGATCCCGCATACAGAACACCCCAAAGATATATAGAGTACAACTCATGAAATAAGAAAAGGGTAATCAAAAGAAAAAAAATCACAGGACTAGAATAAAACCCATTGCTGTCGAGTTGATTCCAACTCATAGTAACCCTATTGGACAGAGTAGAACTGCCCCATAGAGTTTCCAAGGAGCACCTGGTGGATTTGAACTGCTAACCTTTTGGTTAGGAGCCATAGTCACTACACCACCAGAGTTCTCCGAGCTAGAATTAGTGTTAGTAAATTAAAACTATTTTGAAGGAAATAAAAATTTTAATAAAAAGATTAAAAGATCAATTGGAAAAAAAAACTCAGAAAAGGAAGCAAAAAAAGATGGAAAATAATAGAGAAAAAATATGAAAATTAGAAGACCAGTTCAGGATATCCAACATCTGCAATGTACAGTCCCAGAAAGAATAAGCAAAGAAAATAGACGAAGGTATTCAATAAAAAAGTAACTCATGAACAATTCCCAGAGCTGAGGGAATTGAATTGCCAGATTGAAAGGGTCCATGAAGGGCTTAAGAAAAAGAATGAAAATATATCTATACAAAAGCACACCATCTTGAATTTTGGAACAGTGGGGGCAACATGTAAGTTTTCAGAGAGGAAAAAGATAAGTTTCATACTAAGGATTGAGAATCACAATGGCATCAGATAGCTTTACAAAAAAAAAAAGTGAAAATTAAAAGATAATGGAGATTCAGCAACAACAACAATAAAACAGTGTTGAAATAGAATAAAGAAGGCTTAAATAAATGGGAAGATATGCCCTGTTCCTGAGTTGGAAGACTCAATATTTTTCAGATGTCAATACTACCCAAAGCAATCCATACATTCAATGCAACCCCAATCAAATTCCTCATAGCCTTCTTTACAGAAATGGAAAAAAAAAAACTATCCTCAGCTTTATGTGAGTGGCAAGAGGCCCTGAAAGGATAAAGAATCGTTGAAAGAGAAGAACTGAGTAGGAGGACTCACATTTCCTGATTTTAAGACATACTATACAGCAATAGTAATCAAAACACCCTGGTACTCGTATAAAAATAAACTTATGGACCATTGAAATAGAATTGAGAGTCCAGAAATACCCCCACACATCTATGGTCAACAGATTTTTGACAAGGGTACTAAATTGATTTGATGGAGAAAGAAGAGCCATTTCAATAAATGCTGTTGGGAAAATTAGATTTCCACCTGTAGAAAAATGTCCACATGAATAGGATTCATGCTTCAGGCATGAAAAAAAAAAAAAAAATGGATTAAGGGTCTAAATATGAATACTAAAATCATAAAATTCTTAGGCAAAAATGCAGGGACAATGCTGCCAGACCTAGTTTTTAACAATGAATTGTCTAATATAACAAAAGTACAATCAGAAAAAGACAAAATTAATAAGACCTCATAAAGTTAAAAATTTTGTTCATCTAAAGGCTTTATCAAAAAAGTGAAAACACAACTTGTCACCTCAGAAAAGATCTTCAGAAACCAAACATCTGATAAGATCTAATAACCAAAATATATATAAAACTTCAACAACTTAACAACAAAAAGACAAATAGCCGAATCATAAAATGGCAAAAGACTTTAATAGACATTTTTCCGAAGAGGACATTAGGATGGCCGCCATACACATGAAAAAATGCTCAACATCATTAGCCACCTGAAAGATACAAATCAAAACCACAATGAGTTACAATTTCATTCCCACTAGGATGGCTAAGATTAAAAAAAAAAGAAAATAACAAATATTGGTGAGGATGTGGAGAAATTAGAATAGTTTTCCATTGCTGGTGGGAATGAAAAAATGGTACAGCCCTCTGGAAAATAGTATGGCGGTTCCTTAAAAAACTAAAAATAGAACTACCATGGGACACATCAATTCCACTCTGGGTATATATCCAAAATACTTGAAAGTAGAGACTTAGAGACTTGTACACCAATGTTCATTGTAGTACTATTCACGATAGCCAAAAGGTGGAAACAACATCAATAGATGAGTGGATAAACAAAATATAACACGTGCATACAGTGGAATATTACTCAGCCAGTAGAAGAATTTAAGTCTTGATGCATGCTACAATATGGATGAATCCTGAGGACATTATGCTGAGTGAAATAAGTCAATCACAAAATGACAAATATTGTGTGACCTTACTTATATAAAAAGATAACAAAAGTCAAATTATAGAGACCGAAGTTTATTAGTGATTACCCAGGGTGAGAGGGAAGGAAAAAGGAATTAATGATGATGGAAAAATTACACTGATTAAGAGTAGTTGTCGTGGATTGAATTGTGTCTCCCAGAAATATCTGTCGACTTGGCTAGGCCATGATTCCCAGTATTGTGTGATTGTCCACCATTTTGTCATTGGATGTGATTTTTCTGTGTTGTAACTACTGACTCTATGATGTTAATGAGGTAGAATTAGATGCAATTATGTTAATGGCAGGACTCAATCTACAAGATTAGGTTGTGTCTTAAGTCAGTCTCTTTTGAGATACAAAAGAGAGAAGCTCACAGAGAGAAAGGGGGACCTCATACCACCAAGAAAGCAATGCTAGGAGCAGAGTGCAATCTTTGGACCTGAGGTTCCTGTGCTGAGAAGCTCCTAAACGAGGGGAAGATTGATTACAAGGACCTTTCCCCAGAACCTACAGAAAGAGAAAACTTCCCTCTAGATCTGGCACTCTGAATTTGGATTTCTAGCCTCCTAATTTTTTTTTTTTTTTTAACCTGTGAAAGAATATATTTCTCTTTGTTGAAGCCATCCACTGATAGTATGTCTGTTATAGCAGCCCTAGATAACTAAGACAGTAGGGTTGCTCAGCCAATTATTATAATTAATGTCAATAAACTGTACACGTGTAGAAAGTTGAATTAACAGAAACTGTATGATAGATACATTTACAACAATGACAAAATAAAGAAGAGTAGCTGCTGAAACTGCTTATGTTCAACCAAAACTCTCATGGGATTTGGTTCTTTGGTTTTTAAGTTTAGGGTCATGGTTTTATGGGTCACCCCAGTTAATTAGCCTAATAATGTGTTTAGTGCATCTCTTCTACTTCCTAGTTCATTGCGTAGTTCATTGTGTAGTGCCTAGGTCTTAAAAGCTTGCAAGTAGCCATTCAAGGCATGGCAATTGGTCTCTATTCACCTGGAGCAACAGAGGAAGAAGGAGAATCAGGAATAGGAGGAGGATATAGAATGTATGGGTAATTGCTTCCATGAACAACTGCCTCCTTTGCCATGATGTCACCCAGCTACCATCACTGAACATTTTGATCCATAGAAGAGTCCTGATCAAAAAGGGGAAAATAGGAGAACAGAAATTTAAAATTCTTATGGCTTTCAGACTTTCCGAACCCTTGGGGGCTGGATGAACACCTGGAACAATTGCCCTGTGATAATCTTTAAACCTTAAACCAAAAATATCCCCTGAAGCCTTCTTAAAACCAAACAGTAGTTTAGCTGAACTAGTAAAAAACGTCTGCCTCAAACTTTATGCTTTTTTTAAGAACTATCTAGACGGGATTAGAAACAACAGCAACTTGAAGATTAGATGTAAACCTTAAGGGACAGTGAGTTTATGTTAATGGGAGAAGAACAACTCAGAAAAGGAGAGTGGGAATGTTTGCACAACTTGAAGAATGTAATCAATGTCACTGAAATGTACATGTAGAAATGGTCAGATTGGTGTATGTTTTGCTGTGTATATTCTCAACAACAATGACAAAATAAGTTTAAAAGAAAAAACAAAAAACAGTGAAGAAGTGCTTTCAAAACTCTGAGGTAAAATTTTTCCAACCTAGAATACTGCATTTTTATGCAAATAACGTGTGCCTCCTACATTTGTTTGCCAACCTGGTCCTCCCCCTTAGAGGTATTTTCATAAGAGTGCCATACTAGATTTTTATTTGTTTGTTTTTTACAGCAGCATGTAAAAAACAAAAAAAATGTCATAGCAGCACTTATGAAAGTGCCTTGCAGGGAGGAGGGCACAGTTGGCAAACAAATGTAGAAAGTGAGTGTTATTTGGGATAAAATATGGTAATATATCTAGCCAAGCTATTGATCAAGATTGAATGTAGAATATAGAATTTCAGGCACATAAGATAGTAAAAATTCCTTTCCCATACATCCTTTCTTGTAAAACAACAGCAGAATATGTTTTGTCAAAACAAGGAAGCAAATTAAAGAAGACATGGCATCATGGCTACATAAGCTGAGGCACAATGGAGAGGCAAATGAATCTCCTGGATGTAGGTGAAGGGAAATTCCAGAAGACAGCTGGGCAACAGTTCTAGAGATCAGTCAATCCAGACTGCAGCAAGTCAGAAGACTCCTGGAAAGACTGCCTCAAGAAGACAACACAGAGAGAATACCTAAAGTACCGTAATATTCCGAGGTAAGATTTCAACAAAAGAATGGTAGTTTGTGATAAATTAATGAAAATAAACAGTAAACTAAAAGGAAAATGAATAATTATTAACTTCAAGGAAAAAAAAAAAGCTGTCCAATGTGTAATTACTGAATATAGATGTAATCCAAATTATGATATAACCAATTTGGGAGGATGGGAAGATGGGAATACTGAATACATTTGGTGGGGAATGAGGTGCGAAAGGTTGTTAAATCCTCATCTTCCTATATAAGAGTGTTGTTTAGAGATGTGGAGGAAAACTCCAAACGATCCCATTAAAAAGCACAAAGTGGTTTGCTCTGGGTAAGAGTAAATGTGAGATGGACGTGGGGTCAGGAAACTGCTTTTTTTATAATGGATTCTACAAAACTTATTTTGCAAGTTTGTGGTTATTTAAAAATAAAAACCCATACGTGTAACCTTGATAAAATAAAACTATAGATTAAAAAAAAAATCGCGGCACCTACAAATTGTAAGCCTTCAATCTTTTTTCCTATTGGCTGGGGATAATTAAAGAATTGTAAGGGTTTGTTTTCATACGCACTTTAAATTTTCCTTTTTTCATATTCTTTTTATTATCCATTTGCTCAGGAAACATTTTTGTTTCTTGCCAAAGAAATAAATTCCAGTATACCACTATCTGAATTATCACAAAATCCCAGTCAATCCAAGATTAATTTAATATGTTTGACAGTACTGTACTTCATGTATAGTATAAAATGTTGAATTCAATTTTGGTGTGGTAAGAGAATAAGAAATGTATCTAAAGAAATAATGAGATAACCCAAAGCGTGACCATAATGTAAGGCTCATCTTTTAACAATCTCACAGAGAATAGTTAAAAGTACCTAACGATATTTCAGTGAACAAATGTGAGATCCTATATTTATCTCATTTAATCCTACTTTCTATTTTAACCACTAATATTCTTACAGGGTGACTATGAGTCGGAATAGACTCAATGGCAATTTTTTTTTTTTTTTTTTGCTTTGTTCCTATTCCAACATAGAAAGTACCAATAATTTAATTAGGTGACACTCATTAAATGTTTTCAATCTTCAGGATTCTAGATTACCTCATTTTAACCTACCATGCCATTTAACAAATGAGCAAACTTAGGTTCGAAAAGGCTAAATAATTTTTTCACGGTCATAGCTAACATAGAATGTAACCGGTTTCAAAGTCCTTTGGAGCCCCATGTGCTGTATTCTTAGACCACATGTATATTAATCCTACATTCTGGGGAACAAAATGAGTGTTCAGTGGACTCTAATACCTCAAACAAAACTGTGCAAATGGTTGCAAAAACATATACAGTGTTCTCAGCAAGATAATTGGGAAGTACAAACATTAGAATTTTGTCAAATTCCTTAGCTTTTGGGACTCCTCTAGCTTTCCTTTTGGGTATCTGTTGTCTGTTTTTCCATAACGAGTGTCATAAGAACCAGCATAGAAAAGAGGTTGCTGAGGAGATGGCATCCCACGGTCCAATCAATTTTGTTGTATTCAAATGCAAGTTAATCCAATAAAGTGAGGAAATTAAGACATGATGCATTGCTAAATAATAGACACATTTAAGATTCTTATAACTCCTAATTCATTTTGTCTAGTTCTGATTTCTCTAATTTCTAGGTGGATATATCCAACTATTTACTTGTTATCGCAACACAGTGTCTATTAGGCATCTCCAGCTTAGCAGATAAAACTCTTGCCTGTCCCTTTCCCAACACTCAGTTCTTTAGTACATCTATCTCAGGAAGTGACATCACTATACATTGAGTTACGTAGGCCAAAATTCTAAGGCTTTAGCCTCATCCCACTTTACTTCGTTTCCAAAACTGCATCTGATATTCGAATGATGCTGACAGTACACAAATCACATTTGAAAGCTGTTTATTGTTGCTCTCAGTAGCCGTTCACAAGCTTCACTGAGTTACTCAGTGACGATGGGGTCATTATCAGTAGTTCACTTCTTGCTGCTTTGGCAAACAGAGTGCATCTCTCCAGGGCCTCCCGCAGAAAATGTGCATCCGGGGCATTTTCTAGCTTTATTTGCTGTTGTTGTTTATTGTTGTTATTGTCAGTTGTCCTTGAATCAATTCCAACTCATAGCAGATCCAATGTGACAGAGTAGAACTGCCTGGTAGGATTTTCTTGGCTTTAATCTTTATGGAAGCAAATCACCAAGTCTTTCTCCTGTGGAGCCGCTGGGTGACATTGAACCTTCAACCTTTCAATTTTCAACGGAGTGCTTAACCATTGTGCAACCAGGGCTCCTTCTCTTTTATTTTAGGGAATGTTAGTGTATAGGAAACCTTGGTGGCATAGTAGTTAAGAGCTACGACTGTAAACCAAAAGGTTGGCAGTTCAAATCCACCAGGCACTCCTAGGAAACTCCATTGGGCAGTTCTACTCTGTCCTACAGGATAGCTATGAGTTGGAATCAACTCGAAGGCAACGGGTTTGGTTTTGGTTTATTAGTATATCAAATATCTGAGCCTTTTGATCTATTCCTCATCCATCTCTCACAGAAGTTTTGACATTCCTAGATCAGTTGATGTGGGCCATATTTTCCCTAAGCTTCTAAAAGCCATCCTAGTAATATATTAGGATTATATTCTACCCCACTGAATCATCACCTTCAAGATTTGTCCTATGTATACTCTCCTGACTCCTGCTTTATATGGAAGCTAGACCTTCCAGCTCCACAGTCTCTATCAAGCAAACTCTTCTCCTAGAAAATCAGAAAATTCTCTCTATGACTTATGCTGTGATTTAAGCGTAGTTGGCTGAAAACAAAGAAGTGAGATGAGATTTTGTTGTCTTGCAATGCAGAGGCCTCGACATTATATTTAGGCATGGGAGGAGTGCTAGCCTTAAATAGAGAAGAGAAGACCATTTTTACAATCCAGAAAGTTCAGAAGAATCTGGGGATTCAGCAGGTTTGAGTGCATTGACTCAAGTGTCCTCATCCCATTCTCATAGTCCTATTTACTTACTCTGCTTCTCTACTAAAGCTGAGAATTCAACTGTTTTTTACACATATATATATATTTTTTTAAATATCTTTGAAACAAGGGATCGCATGCTGATGTCAGATGGATCGTGACTGAAAGCAGAGAGTAGCAGAAGGATGTTTACCTGTGTTTTATTGACTATGCAAAGGCATTCGACTGTGAGAATCATAACAAATTATGGATAACATTGTGAAGAATGAGAATTCCAGAACACTTAATTGTGCTCATGAGAAACCTGTACATAGACCAAGAGGCAGTCATTCAAACAGAACAAGGGGACACAGTGTAGTTTAAAGTCAGGAAAGGTGTGTGTCAGGATTGCATCCTTTCACCATACTTATTCAATCTATACATTGTTGTTGGTAGGTGCCTTCGTGTCGGCTCTGACTCATAGCGACCGTGTGCACAACAGAATGAAACACTGCCTGGTCCTGCACCATCCTTATAATCTTTGTTATTCTTGAGCCCATTGTTGCAGCCACTGTGTCAATCCATCTAGTTGAAGATCTTCCTCTTTTCTGCTGATCCTGTGCTTTACCAAGCACGATGTCCTTCTCCAGGGACTGTTCCCTCCTGACAATATGTCCACAGTAGGTAAGATGCAGCCTCACCGCCTTTGCTTCTAAGGAGCATTCTGGTTGTACTTCTTCCAAGAAAAAATTGTTCATTCTTTTGACAGTCCATGGTATATTCAATATTTTTCACGACCACCACAATTCAAAGGCATCATTCTTCCTTGGTCTTCCTTATTCATTGTCCAGCTTTTACATGCATATAATGTGATTGAAAATATCATGGCTTGGATCAGGAGCACCTTGGTCTTCAAGGTGACATCTTTGCTTTTCAACGCTTTAAAAGGTCCTTTGTAGCAGATTTGCCCAGTGCAATGCATTTTTTGATTTCTAAACTGCTGCTTCCATGGGAGTTGATCGTAAATTCAAGTAAAATGAAATCCTTGACAACTTCAATTTTTTCTCTGTTTATCATAATATTGCTTATTGGTCAAATTGTGAGGATTTTTTTCTTTATGTTGAGGTATAGTCCATACTGAAGGCTGTGGCCTTTGATCTTCATTAGTAAGTGCTTCAAGTCCTCTTCACTTTCAGCAAGCAAAGTTGTGTCATCTGCATAACACAGGTTGTTAATGAGTCTTCCTCCAATCTTGATGCCCCATTCTTCTTTGTATCATCCAGCTTCTCAGATTATTTGCTCAGGATATAGTTTGAATAGGTATGGTGAAAGGATACAAACCTGACACACACCTTTCCTGACTTTAACCACTCAGTATCCCCTTGTCTGAACAACTGCCTTTTGATCTATATACAGGTTCCTCATGAACACAATTAAGTGTTCTGGAATTCCCATTCTTAGCAATGTTATCCATAATTTGTTATGACCCACACAGT
The DNA here is from genome assembly GCF_024166365.1 of Elephas maximus indicus. Lineage (NCBI taxonomy): Eukaryota > Metazoa > Chordata > Mammalia > Proboscidea > Elephantidae > Elephas > Elephas maximus. The sequence continues at coordinate 47,990,852 of NC_064829.1, read as the reverse complement.
TGAATGCCTTTGTGTCATCAATAAAACATAGTCAATCTGTATATTGAGCCAATAATCTGAGAAACTGGACTATATGAAGAAGAATAGGGCATCAGGATCAGAAGAAGACTCATTAACAAACTGCAATATGCAGATGACACAACCATGCTTGCTGAAATTGAAGAGAACTTGAAGCACTTACTGATAAAGATCAAAGACCACAGCCTTCAGTGTGGATTGCAGCTCAATATAAAGAAAACAAAAATCCTCAAAACTGGACCAATAAGCAACATTATGATAAACAGAGAAAACACTGAATTTGTAAAGAATTTCATTTTACTTGGATCTAAAACCAATGCACATGGAAGCAGCAGTCAAGAAATCAAATGATGCATTGCAATGGTCAAATCTGGAGCAAAAGACCCCTTTAAAATGTTAAAAAGCAAAAATGCCACTTTAAGGACTAAGGTGTGCCTGACCCAGGGCATGGTGTTTTCAATCACCTCATGTGAAAGCTAGGCAACGAATAAGGAAGACTGAAGAAGAATTGATGCCTTTGAATTATGGTATTGGCAAAGAATATTGAATATACCATGGACTTCCAGATGAATGAGGAAATCTGCCTTGGAAGAAGTACAGCCAGAATGCTCCTTAGAAGCAATGAGACTTTTTCTTGCATACTTTGGACATGTTGTCAGGAAGGATCAGTCCCTGGGGAAGGACATCATGCTTGGTAAAGTAGAAGGTCAACAAAAAAGAGGAAGACCCTCAAGGAGATGGATTAACACAGTTGTTGCAACAATGGGCTCAAGTATAACGATTGTGAGGATGGTGCAGGACCAGGCAGTGTTTCATTCTGTTGTACAATCAGTTACCATGATAATAACACCAGTAATAACATGCTTATAATTATGCTTAGACTTATTCCTCACCCTTTTCTCCTGCTTCAATAAGGATGCTACCCAGGCTTTACATTTAGTCTTTAATTGGTGATGAATCACCCTCAGCCTTTCATTACCTTTCTCTAAGGCATAATTTCCATGGCCCCTATAATTTTCAGTCACAATCGGCATACTCATTTCTACCAGCACACATACTCAGTTTAACACCTATGAAAATTTGAACAACTGCAGCATGCCATGTCTGAAGCTACCAAAAAAAAAAAAAAAACCCAAAACCAAACCCATTGCCCTCAAGTCGATTCCAACTCATAGTAACCCTATAGGACAGAGTAGAACTGCCCCATAGTGTTTCCAAGGAACGCTTGGTGGATTCAAACTGCCATCCTTTTGGTTAGCAGCTGTCACTCTTAACCACTACACCACCAGGGTTTCAGTCAGAAGCTACCAGTGCTTCTAAAACTGCTGTTAGTGATGAGGTTCTCATTGTTAGATGGACAGCAGCTCCAAAAGCAGAATTCTGAGTCTCATTTCTTAGGTCATTCCTGGTACCAAGTATCATAGACAGGCTTTCAAGGAAACAGACTCTGAAATGGAGATTTGAATATAGGAAGATTATCAGGAAGTGCCCTCAGGATTATACCTGTGAGCAAGAGAAGGAAGCAGGATTTGGCAAAAGTTGGCCTGCAATACAGTCATAAGTAATGCCTTAGATGGACCTATGGAGACCTCTGGAAATGGGATTTTTATGAAGAGTTGTCCAGATGTGCGGCGAATTAGGTAGTCTTTTGACAAGATATTGGATACAGTCTGCAAACAGAAAGGTGACAAGACCTTGGGTATCAGCCCAGGACAATTCACTAAATGAGTCTCAGTTGAAAACTGCCAGCCATTGACTATCCCAGGATCTGTATGACTAGAGGCAGTTGTGTTAATGAGACAAGTCACAATCTACAAGGCTAGGTTGTGTCTTAAGTCAATCTCTTTTGAGATATAAAAGAAAGAAGTTCTCAGAGAGAAAGCGGGACCTCATACCACGAAGAAAGCAATGCTGGGAGCGGAGCATATCCTTTGGACCCTATGTTCCTAGGCTGAGAATCTCCTAGACCAAGGGAAGATTGATGACAAGGAACTTCCCCCAGAACCAACAGAGAGAGAAAGACTTCTCCTGGAGCTGGTGCCCTGAATTTAGACTTCTAGCCTCCCAAACTGTGACAGAACAAGTTTCTTTTTGTTAAAGATGGCCACTTGTGGTATTTCTGTTATAGCAGCACTAGATAACTAAAACAAATACTCTGGTATCCTCTGTAAAAAAAAAAAAAAAAAGACAGAGAGACAGGAAGATGGAAAAAAAAGAGAAGAAAAACTAAAAACTCCTCTAAACTCACACACACACATACACACACACACACCCCTTCCAGCAATTTCCATCTTTCCTTGTTTTCTTCTGGAGCCCTGGTGACACAGTGGTTAAGAGCTTGGCTGCTAACCAAGTGGTCCTCAGTTTGAATTCACCAGACTCTCCTTGGAAACCCTATGGGGCAGTTCTACTCTGTTTTGTAGGGTTGCTATGAGTTGGATTTGTCTCAATGGCAACAGATTGCTTCCTCACACAACAAAATTCTTATAAGGCTTGCCTAAAATCTCTCTCCTTTTCCATCTCCTCTTTTTCATTACCTTCCCTCATCAACCTACTCTAAAGAGTTGATATTCCCTTCATGGCATTTAAATTGCTCTTATGAAGGACCCTAACAACTAACCTATTGCCTATATCAATGGTTATTTCTCTTAGTTCAATTAACCTTTCAGTAACACAGAAAACAGTTAAGTAGTTCTTCTTGAATCTCTTCTTTCTCTATAGTCTGTGATAGTCCATTTTCCTGGTTTTCCTTATATCTCAATAGCTATTTTTAAAAAAGTTTCCTATACTCACTAATCCTCTTGAAATGTACCCCTAAATGTTGAGATGTCCCAGGGTTTAATCTTGACAACCCATTAATCTAATGTATGCATTTCTTTACTAGGAAATGTCAACTGTTCATCTGCTTTAATTACCCTTTATATACTCTTAACTCGCAAACCTTATATACTCTTAACTCCCAAATCTATATGTTCAGTTCTGACTTCTCCTCTAAGCTGCACAATTTATTATTTTATCTGTTTGACACCTCTATTTAGATGTCTATTAGGCACCTAAAGCTTAACATGACTGAAAAAGAACTGTTGATACTGCTAAACGATCTGATTCTTCCTCAGCTGTTCCATTCTAAGAAATAGAATCACCATCTAAGAAGTTGCTTGAGACAAAAACCTAAGTGTAATCCTTTATCCCACTCTTTCGTTCACCTCCAGTGTTGAATTAATGACCAAGCCCACTTCACTCTTCCTCCAAATTACAACCTATTATCTCTCCACTTTTATGTCTTCTCTATGACCATCTTTGCTCAAGTCAACATCATCTCTTTAATTATTTCAGTGGTGTTTTTATCAGGCTTTTTTCCTCAACTTTTGTTTGCTTCTGTAAATTATTGCACACACAGCAGCCATGATTATTTTACAATTTTAAATCAAGCAATACTTTTTCTCTGCTTAAAAACTTCCAATTGTGTCTTCTTAGGACTAGAATAAAATATAAAGTCTTACCTTGGATCACACAGGTCTATATGATCAGGCAATGGTTATCTTCTTAATGTCATCTTTTTTACACCTCATTTCTCTTTGCTGGCTCCTGTCCAGTCAGAGTCACTCTGATCCTCAATCAGTTCTTAGATTACTCCATGCTCGTTCTTTCCCAGGGCCACTGAACTGATTGTTCTACCTGCTTTTAATGGGCTCTCAGTCTTGACCACTAGTGGCGACATCTTATGATTCAGGTTCTATTTAAATTCCACTTGATCAGAAAGAATTTCCCTGACCTCCTAATATAAAGAAGCTATTCCTTTACTCTAGAATTAAATACCCCATTTAATTTCTGCATTGCACTTGTTAATATCTAACTTTTTTTTTTTCCTTTATTCTGTGTCCTCTGATACAATATAAGTTCACTTGGCTGGCATCTTGCCAGACATATTTACTGTTCCATTTTCACTGCTTTGGAATGTATCAGGCACAAAATAAGTCCTCAGAAAATGCCTGGTGTACAAAAGGTTATAGAGAGGAAGGAAGGAGGGATTGACAGGAAAGAGAAAGATAAAGAAGAAAATAGATTCTTTACTAAATTTTGTCTGCTGAAACTAGTTGCAGTAAAAGACTAAAGTAAGATACACATCATTTCAGGTTTTGAAATACACTTGATTTTATCATCTTAATGTTTTTTCCACTAGAATTATTTTAAAGCTTAGCAAAATAGGACTGTTTCTGATAATTAACATATTGAAGTATTAATGTGTGTAAATGTTGTTATGTTCTTTGAAAGCCTTGGGTATAGAATTGCATTTAAAATGTCTTCCAGTTTAAAGTATCTATGTTAAAAGTAACTTCTTAAGTGTTGTGTTTCTGAGATAAAGGATATTAAAATTTTCTCTGTACTATTACAGTGCCTGATAAGAAAATATGCTTAACAAATATTTGCTTAGAAATTGAATGACTTATGCCACAATTGGGAAAAAAAAAAAAAAAAAAACTGAATGAATATGTAAAATCCCACACATTTTCCAAAGTCCACTTAATCTTTTTGAGAAACACCTTATATGGAGTGAATAATTTTTTTTTCCTTCCAAATTGATATATGAAGTTAATTTTCTAGTATGGTAGAATAGTCTGTAACAGACTGTCATTTTATTAACTTCTAGAATGTCTGGACACACCACACAAACACAATCTCTGAGATAGAATAAATTTTGAAAGGGAGTCAAAATTTAGAAGAAGGAGCCAGCATGGTGGTTTCCTATTACTATAGCTTTAGCAAAAAGGCACAGGTCAACTAAAACTCATTTGAAAATACTGACCTCTTACTGTTTTTTTACTGTTAGCAAGAACTAGAGGACAGAACTCAAGGCAACCACAGAGCTCAGAAAATGAAGAAGGAATCCTTGGAAGAAACAAATCACAAGTAGTTCACAAGTCTGTATATATACTCTGGCCTAGCCTCTAGCTGAGCCTGGAACCACAAAGAATCAAATCAGCTTGCAGCTGAGGCTAAAATAACTGAACTGAGCAGCCACCAACTGCAAATGAGAAAGTGTTTGCTGTTTGAGACTAACCAGTTTTATTACCATTTAAAACAAAAACAAAAATGTTCACGCCCATCAGAGGTATATAAGAGAATCTAGAGTCTCAATGCATAGCATTTATAATATACAGGACACAATCTAAAATCACTCAACATATGAAGATAAAGAACCAAGAAAATGTGACCCATTTCAAGTGGAAAGTCAACACAAGTCAACTTCTATGTGACACAAGAGTTGGCATTATCAAACAAGAACTGTGTAGAATCTATGTTACTTATGCTCAGTGAAGTATAGGAAAATATGCTTGTACTAAATGAAATGATAGAAAACCACGGAAGAAATGGAAAATAAAAAAAGTACTAAAAGGAAATAACGATCATAATAAAGAAACTTGCCAATTCAGAATTTTATATCTAGTGAAAATATCATTTAAGAAAAAGGATGAAATAAAGATATTTTCAGATAAAACAAAACTCAGAGAACTCATTAAAGGTAGGCCTACACTATTAGAATTTCTATCAGAAATCCTCTAGGCTATAGAGGAAATAATACAGGAAAAAACACTTCAATCTGTAGGAACAAATGAAAGCATAGTTAAATAACTAAGTAAGCATTTTAACAAAAATAATTATTTTTCTTCTTTGTTTAAAATTCAAAGGGCTGTGGAAAGCAAACTCTATATAAAACATTTTCTTGTGAGGTTTATAATGAATATAATACATACGGTAACTACAGAAAATGTGTGGGAAAGGGAGCTAAATGGACCAATATGTTTCAATGTTTTAATATTTCAGTTAAAGTTAGAAAAAAAAAGTTGCACAATATTAATTCAAAGTGGACTGTGAAAAGCTAAAGATATACACTGTGATGTGCAGTCACGAAAAACAAGGCAAGGGATTATATCTAAAAAGCCATAGATAAAATGTAATTCTAAAAATATTTAAATAATACAAGGGAAGGTGGTTATAGAAGAACAACAATGAAAACAGGAAGAAGAACATCAATGAAAACAACAACAAATACACAAGGACAACCAGAAAATAACTAAGAAACAGGACACCAAAATCCAGCTATACCAATAACTGCATTGCATATGCCATGCAGCAGAAACATGAAAAAGCCAGGAGTAGCTACATTAATATACAATAAACTAGACTTCAAGACAAAGAATAGCATTACATATAAAAAGGGGCTCTTCATAATGATAAAGGGTCCATTCATAAGAAAGCCATAACATTCATAAATATGTATGCACCAAATAACAGTGCTTCAAAACATATAAAGCAAAAATTGCCAGATTAAAGGAAATTTAGCAATCATAATAGAAGATTTTAACACCCTTCTTTCAGCAAGGGATTAAAAAAATAAACAAAAATAATCAGTAAATACGTCAATGATGGGAACAACATCACACATCTTAAGACGATTGGTAGTTATACAACACAACATCAAGAAACTGAAGTATACATATTCTTTTCAAGTATACATGGCATGTTCACAACCATATATCCCATGAAATGGGCAATTTTTTTTTCTTTATGATAATGGAAATATCATAAAATATTGGAGTGGGAAGAAAAATAAAGTGATAAAAATTGGGCAAACAAATTACAGTATGACTAGGAAATAATGAATGGGTTTAGTAGTGAAAAGTAAGCTGAATATATAGATATAAAAATTCATTCATCTGTATAAATCATTGGGCTCTATCTCCATATTGGAAGGAGGCTCTTATATTAAGTATATCAAATACAAAAAAATAACTGGCCAATAAAGCAGATATATTTCTATATGATCATTGAATTGCTAAGGACATGTTATTTTATTTTTCTCACTTAGTGTATCTACCATTTATAAGAGTAAAATTTATTCATCTAAATCTATCTAAATAGTCCATTTCTTTTTCCCTGGGTCTGTCTTTATACACAGCACTATGGGACTGAAGAGTTATTTGGGATGCAATGTGCAAGTATACATTTATTCCAGCATCTTTCACAGAGTAGAACATAAAGGACAGCCATACAGTTCAGAACAGACGGATATGTACCCCTTTTCATTTAGAATTTCTTTCCTTGCTGTGTAGAAACCATGATGGAGGAACAAAAATAAAACATATCAGGCAGGAGGACAGCTTTTTAAGTTTTTGTGTTAGTTTGTCTTATGAGAATGTAATTACAAAGTGTTTCTGAAGTCTGTTTATAATCTTAAGTAGAATGTCAGCTATTAAGAACATTGTAATATGACTGACCAGGAGGCTTTTAAGCCCACTGACAACAAGCTGTCCTCCAGATTTAAGAATTCTGCTAAGTATGACATTTATAGGAGCAGGTCTAGCTTTGCCCCATTTTTTTCTGTCAGTTCTATAGATAATAACTAATTGTTTATGTCCGGTCAAGAAACCTTAAATATATTCATCCTCCTAAATGAATAGACTTGCCCTTTTTGATAAAAGCATCAACCAATTACTAGACCATCTAGTTTTTCTTTGGAGATAAATAACAGATCTGTGGAGCGGATGGATCAATCAATAGATAGAGGCATATCTCATTTCATTGTGTCTTGCTTTATTGCACTTCACAGATATTGCTTTTTTTATAAGTTGGAGGTTTGTGGCAACCCTGCATTGAGCAAGTCTATCAGCGCCATTTTTTCAGCAGCACGTGCTCACTTTGTGTCTCTGTGTCACATTTCGGTAATTCTCGCACTGTTTCAAACTTTTTCATTCTTATTATATCTGTGATTCTTGATGTTACTATTATTATTGTTTTGGGGTGCCATAAGCTGCACCCATATAAGACAGTGAACCGATAAATGTCGTGCGTGTTCTGACTGCTCCATTGATCGGCCATTCCCCCATCTCTCTCCTTCCCTAAAAAAAAAAATACTGGGGGCGTCTCTATTCCCTGAGACATGACAATATTGAAATTAGGTCAGTTAATAACCCTACAATGGCCTCTAAATGTTCAAGTGAAGGGAAGAGTCTCACATCTTTCAGTTTAAATCAAAAGCTAGAAACGATTAAGCTTAGTGAGGAAGGCCTGCCAAAAGCTGAGAGAGGCCTAAAGCTAGACCTCTTGTGCCAAACAGTTAGCCAAGTTGTGAATACAAAGGAGAAGCTCTTGAAGAAAATTAAAAGTGCTACTCCAGTGAACACACGTATGATAAAAGAAGTGAAACAGCTTTTATTGCTGATGTGGAAAATGTTTTAGTGGTCTGGAAAGAACATCAAATCATCCTCAACCTTCCCTTAAATCAACGCCTAATCCAGAGCAAGGCCCGAATTCTCTTCAATTCTATGAAGGCTGAGAGAGGTGAGGAAGCTGCAGAAGAAAAGTTTGAAACTAGTAGAAGTTGCTTTATGAGATCTGAGGAAAGAAGCCACCTTCATAATGTGAAAGTTCAAAATGAAGCAGCAAGTGCTAATATAGAAAAAAAGAAAAAAAATTATCAAAAGATCTAACTAAGATATTTGATGAATGAGGCTACACTAAACAACAGATTTGCAATGTAGATAGAACGGCCTTATGTTGAAAGGAGATGCCCTCTAGGACTTTCACAGCTGGAGAGGAGAAATCAATGCCTGGCTTCAAAGCTTCGAAGGATGGGCTGATTCTCTTGTTAGGGACTAATGCAGCTGGTGACTTTAAGTTGAAGCCAATGCTCATTTACCATTCTAAAAATCCTAGAGCCCTTAAGCGTTATGCTAAATCTACTGTGCCTGTGCTCTATGAATAGAACAACAACACCTGGATGACAGTGCATGATTTATAACATGGTTTCCTGAATATTTTAAGCCCACTTTTGATACATACTACTCAGAAAAAAGATTCATTTCAGAATATTGCTGCTCAATGACAATGTACCTGATCACACAAGAACTCTGATGACGATATGCAAGGAGACTGATGTTGTTTTCATGCTTGTTAACATACCATCCCTTCTGCAGCCCGTGGATCAAGGAATAATTTTGACTTTCAAGTCTTTTTATTTAAGAAATACATTTCGTAAGGCTATAGCTGCCATAGATAGTGAGTCCTCTGATGACTCTGGGCAAAGTAAATTGAAAACCCTCTGGAAAGGATTCACCATTCTAGATGCCATCAAGAACATTCATGATTCGTGGGTGGAGATCAAGATATCAACATTAACAGGAGTTTGGAAGAAGTTAATTCCAACCCTCATGGATCACATTGAGGGGGTCAAGACCACAGTGGAGGAAGTAACTGCAGATTTAGTGGAAACTGTAAGAGAACTAGAATTAGAAGTGGAACCTGAAGATGTGAGTTTTGCAATCTCATGATAAAACTTTCACAGATGAGGAGTTGCTTCTTATGGTTGAGCAAAGAAAGTAATTTCTTGAGATGGAATCTACTCCTATGAAAATGCTGTGAACATTGTTGTGATGACAGCAAAGGATTCACAGTATTACATAAACTTAGTTGATAAAGCAGCAGCAGGGTTTAGGAGAATTTACTCCAATTTTGGAAGAAGTTTTACTGTGGGTATAACACCATCAAACAGTATTGCATACCACAGAGAAATCTTTCATGAAAGCAAGAGTCACTTGATGCAGCAAACTTCATTGTTGTCTTATTTTAAGAAATTGCCACAGCCTCCTCAGCCTTCAGCAACTACACCCTCATCAGTCTGCAGCGATCAACATGGAGGCAAGACCATCCACCAACAAAAATATTATGACTTACTGAAGATTCAGGTAATGGTTAGCATTTTTTAGCAATAAAGTATTTTTTAATTAAGGTGTGTACTTTTTTTTTTTAAACATAATGCTATTGCACAGTTAATAGACTGCTCATATAGTAGAAACATAACATTTATATGCACTGGGAAACCAAAAACTTTGTATGACTTGCTTTATTTTGATATTTACTTTATTGTTGTGTGTGTGGTGATCTGGAATCGAACTTGCAATATCTCTAAGACATGCCTGTAGATGGATAGATAGATGTTTTTATATATATGCTTATCTGTATAATTAAGGGGATAAGTGAGTTAGAATATCACATTTGCTGCCTAAAGAAACTCTCTAAACTTTGTGGCTTAAAACAACAAGTTTATTTTACCAAGATTCTGTAGGTCAGCAATTTGGGCTGGGTTCAGCTCTGTTGTTCTGCTGGTCTTACCTAAAGTTACTTATGTTATTGCAGCCTGCCGATTGCTCAACTGAAGGCTGGCCAGCTTATAAAAACTTCTTTCTACGTGGTCTCATTCTCTAGCCAGCTAGCTGAAGCTTCTTCACATAAGCAACACCAATTTCCAAGAAAGAGTAAAAGAAGCTTTAAGGTTTTTCTGGCCTTAGAAATTGTGCAAAGTAACTTTTACTACATTTTATTCATCAAAGCAGGTAAAGCCAGCCTTGATCCTAGAAATGGGTGAATGGACTGCACATCTTGGTAGGAGAAATGGCAGAATTACATTGCAAAGGGGCAGGTGCACAGGAGTGGAAAGAAGTTTTAAGCCATCTTTGCAATTTACTACTCACATAAATTCTATCTTTACACAGTCTTGGCCACCCTGGTATCTTCACAGGCCAAAAAGTTCATGTTCCCCAGAGTCAAAACCTGAGTGTAGAGTATATCTGTTGAATGGTGAAGCTCTGAAAACATGTTCCTAGCAAAGGACTTTCCAACCATGTGTGACTAAAATATTTCTTGATTCCAGTTGGATGGCACTCTTTGATTGCACCATTTGTGTTTATCCATTGGATTCATTCCTTACCCAACACCAATCTATGTCTCATTTTCTTTCTATAAAGGTTGGTCTACTTATTGGAAAGAATTTTCAGACATTTACTCACCAGTTTTTATAATCTTATTCTTCGAAAAAGAGTGAACGAACATACATTTACCATAAATTACATGGTCAAGATAAAATTATATGGTCAAACTGGTACAACATGGTCTAAGTTCTCAGGCATACAAAAACAGACATTCACCGTAAATATAGCAAGATTCAAAGCTTCAGACATTCAAAATCATTTTTAGCAGGGAGAATGTTCAAAGGGCTCAGAGGTTACTCCCAGGAGCTGGCCGAAGGCCAGGCCTGGAGACAAGTCTTTCTTTGTAATGTGCAGGGTTTGAGCTGCTGACTTAACCCTTTTCTGACCAATCGCTTGGAAAGAAAAGCTTACAAAAAAGTGATCAAAGGGCAATTTCAGTTGAAAACGTTTAATTCAACATCAAAGTTACCGCATAGTCTATTATCAAGAGCACATTCATCAGCACTCTCTATTCAGTAAAAAAACAAAACAAAACAAAACTCAAAAGTACTAATATTACAGAAATGGAGTACAAGGGTAGAGGATTGTGAACTCAAGGTGTGTGAGGGAGTTGGGAAACCAGTTAGTGTTTTTCTTTTTTAAATGTGATAAAACTTCTTAGTGAATTTGAGCAGTCTCATTAATATCACTTCCATTCTACTTACTTTATCTCATCAAATCTTGTTGTTTTCCATGTTTAGTGTCTTTTGGAGGATGGAATATTTGTGCTTAGCAAGCTGACATGTTGTAACTGATGAAAATCCAAAGCATGGGGTACATAAAATAAGCTCATTTGGCTTCAAAATGTGCCACTGTTAGCTAAATCCAAAGTATTGCCTTTGTTTTGGGGTCTTCAAAAATATACCACAAGTGGTGTTTGACAAAGAAAATATAGTCTAATTCTGTTGTGATAAATAGAGTAAGAAGGATTTACTGTCATTAATAGTTGTACATATTTTATAACTCTACAAATTAGAACTGGATTCTGAATTTAGTAAGACTTCAAGAAGAAAAATTAAATACAGCAGTTTTAAAGGTCATATTTAGTTTAGTATTACTCAGTAAATAAATACTTAATGCAACAAAATAAATGAAAATTTGTTGAACATCTAGAATACGCATCTTACATTTGATGTGGAAAAACAAATGTCCATGTAAGTTGACACCATTTTTTTCTAAAGTAATATATCTCCCAGTACAGAATAATAACCGCATCTGTTAGTTGAGGAAAATATAGAATAGCATAAAATTACAAAGTTTCCATTTGTTAATTTTATTTTCATTGTATTTTTCATATGTACACATACCCTTTAAAGTATATATAAATGTGAATATTTATATATACACACATATATATATGCCATACATACATTAGTTACTCAGTAGATACACATTTCGGTGAGTATACGGAGTGGCATGTACATGTAGCTTTTCCCCACGATTTCCCTGGTATCTAAAAATCAAAGTGTGGAAGCACTGCTTTTGATTAATCTATCTAAAGTGATGCTTTTCATCACTAACACTATTTAAACTTTAGTGCATCACTATTCCCTATTGCATCATTTCTTTAGTTAAATTAAGTTCTTTACTGTCCCATAAACACGTGATGCATAATACTGACTTCCTGGTCTATATTATGTTTTACTTCCATCTGGTATTTATCCTCTTCTCTGTGTAAATTCAGATAAAAGCTAACAGTCAAAGTACAGGTCAAGACCTTTCACCTCCATGATACCCTACCAATCTGTTTCAGTTTTCACTGACATTTCTTTAATTTGAATTCTTATAGAAGCTAGAGTTTAGAGCATGCAATTTAGCAATTGGCCCTATTATCTTTTTTAAGAAACTTACTATTATGTTATATGATTATCTTCTCTAAAAATCTAAAACATGAGTTTCAAAGTCTTATACTGTACCTTCTACTTGTTATGTCTTCCCTCCTTTAACATCCAGTTTCATTCCCAGTACCAAACATTGTTGCTTTTCATATTGTTACTTATGAGAAAATACTTAGAAGCAAAATTTTTGGTGTTGGGTATATTTATGTTACCGCATTTCCTTCATATCCTTTTCTTTAGAATTCCCATCACTTGGTGCCTGCTATCGCTAGAGGAATCACATCTATTTTGGCTTCTCTTATGGTAATCCCTTCCTTAGCCGTTGCCCTCCCGTCATATTTCTCATCTTCATTGTTCACATGAAACATTTGGAACTTTTATTGCATTTCATAATTCTGCATCTTTTGCATAGCAATTCTCTTTCTCTAGCTAGGTTAATATCAAACACAGGCTCAAAGACTGTTTTGTGCTTTTAAATATTACCTATAGCAAGTAACACAGTTATTTTAGGAACAGTGCACTCAGCATGTCAGTCAGTGATGATACTAATGAACTTGCCCAATAAAGCATCATGAAAATTATGTTTCATAGTTTATGAGGTGGCATTCGGTTGGGATTGACTTCATGGCAACAATTTTTTTTTTTGAGGTATCATTGCACAGTTTTTTATTAATAGCAAAAATTGACATGGCTATCTCTTCTAATCTTCTATTGGATGAGGCTATAGAAAAGAAAACATACAACCTCTTTGTAGGCACATGTTCATTATATAGTCATGAAAATAGGCAGTAAAAACTATAATTATTTCAGAGAATTATTCATATTCAATATTTGCTCAGGAATACCAGCATAAGGAGAAAGAGGGAAATCATTCCTAAAGATAGCTTTTGCTTCCTAAGTGATAACATAAGACCCTGCCAGACGTGGAAGCTGTTCTGCAGCCCTACAGATGATGACTTATACAAACGGGTATCTGCCTTAGAGAGAGCTATGACCTGAAGTCTCTGCTGAATAGGAACTGTGGCTTGCTAACGTCCTCATGGTTCTTCCCTTTTTCCGTATCTTTTTCAAACATCAAGATGGCTTGTCAGTGTGTTGCCTGGATTGTGTGTCAGGAGGCTCCTCATTACTGGTCTGCTTGGAGATGAGAAGGAAATGAGGGAGGCTGACATGGTTTGCATTAATTACATAGCTATCTGTTGTTCTTGCAGCCATTCAAGCATATAATAACTTAAGTAGAGTTTCAGTGAGTTAGAAGCTTCTGCCTCTTGTAATGTTTCAGCAAGTTGATTCCCTATTATAGCACAGTCAGTACTTTTGTGTAGTCTCGAAAAAGAGCAATGGGTGGCCACAGACCTTTGTTTTCACCCACCATCCGGTGCCACTAGGGTATTTTTAGTTTACCTATACGGTGAGAGAGAAAGTCACTGATTGTGCCTTTGGTTAACTCCTCTAATCATTTAAATCTCAGTACTAATGGATTCTTTTTCCAGCAAGAAATTTGATTCAACAAGAAATATGACATAGTAGGTATGGGAAAGAGGTCCAATAAGTCTAAAAATTCTGTTAATAAAAGTCTCCAATAGCAGTCAGTTACTTTCATATTCAAAGTATATAGTAAAAAAAAAAAAAAACCTTTGCCATCAAGTCGATTCCAACTCATAGGAACCCTATAGGACAGAGTAGAACTGCCTGTAGAGTTTCCAAGGAGCACCTGGTGAATTAGAACTGCCGACCTTTTGGTTAGCAGCCATAGCTCTTAACCACTATGCCCCCAGGGTTTCCAAGCATATGGTAGTAGCTCAAAAATCACTAGTTGACCGAAATTTGAGCCTCTGGGGCATAAAGTGTAGAACGCTACTCTTTTTCACTCAGAGCAATATTGGTACTTGCAGAATTTAGCACAGCGACAGCAAAGCATATTTCTTTCTAACAAGAAAGAAGGCAGTGCATTGGTCAATTTGGAAGGAAAGCTCTTTTTACATTTTGAAAATTGACATTTAGCTTCTTGCATTTTGCTTATAGCCTAAGTCATTATTGGGAGAGAGAAGCAAGAATATCACACCTTGAGAAAGAAAATGTCACCTTTGAAAAATGAGAAGGCTCAAGGAAGGAGGGTGCCAATGATATTCTACCTGGACCTAATAATAATGATATATGGCATTTGTATAGTGCCATCATATTAGAGAATCTCAAAGTGTTTATTAGATGAAAGTTAATAGTGATTAATTAACTCATTTTGCCATCCCTTCTCCATGGGTCTAAAAATTGAGCAGTACCTTCTCCATTAGAGCTATTTTAATTGCATTTATTACACTAATTAAACATTCCTTGTGCTTTAATTAAGTGCACAAATGTTGGTGCACAGCACCCCTCTCCTCAAGAGTGAGGGATGATCACCTACAAGCTTAAAGGCTAAACTTAAGATATTCACCAGCACTATAAAGAAAAAAGAGTTGAGTAAAGTTTTAAAGGGAGATACAGCAAATAGATTCAGACTCAGGTAAGTAATGAAAACTTCCAAACATATACATCAATCGAGAAATATTTATTAAAGGTCTATTATGTGCCAGCTACTGTGATGAAGAAAATGAGGAGGAAAGATAAGCATAGCTCACACCTCAGCCAAACTTTTGGAGGAGAAAATGCTAATTTAATTATTGCATTTATGTCCCTCAATGCATCCCCAAAATATACGAGGCAGCTTATAAACTAATGTGATCAAATAAAACAAATGAAGAAATGAAGACCTCTGGGGGCAGAGGGAGCTAATTTAAAAATATTTAAACCCTCTAGAGCCAGAAGGAAGAATATATGAAAAGTGTGAAGGAGTTGGAATCAACACTTCCAAGTCTGGATGTTTTATGAATGTTTAATTGAATTTTCCTCATATGGTTATGCTGGGGCACATTTGTCAAGAGTTCAGCAATTACTGGGTTTTGTGAGCCTAGCCAGTTATAATATGCAAAAACTAGCTGTCCCTGGTCTTGAGCACTGCAGGCTATCCTAGAATGGGAACATCTTATTCAATCATGATGTCAACGTTAAAATCACAGAACCTGCTTTAACATTTAAGGAAGTTTTGCCACAGTAACCATACGGAGCTATCCCTTAACAAGTACCTGGTCCTGCAGCACTGGAATTTCCTGGGAACTTGTTAGAAATACAAAATCTAAGGCCCCAATAAAGACCAAGTGCTTCAAAATCTGCATTTTAACAAGATCCCCAGGTGATTTACACTTTTACCTAGTGATTGCACTCCACAAACCATCACTTAGTCCCCTCCACGGGGGCTGGTAGGATTTATCTGATATAAAAACTTCAGAGAAGCATCTGAGCATGTTTGGCTTAGCCATCTGGATTGTTCTTTTGGGTACCCTGCCAGCAGAGAGGCGCTTTTTAGTCTGTGGCCCACCATGTGGTCAACTTCTTGAGGCAGGTTCCTCTTACTGAGGCGAGTTATAATTGATGAGCTTTGCTGGGCTGGAAAGTAAGCATTACACTGGAATAGCAGTGACTAGGATAAGCCAAGTGCTCTAATCAGCTCTACCAAAGAAAGTCGATAGCTTTATCACTATTTGTCTGATCCCTATGAATAATTTGGGTAGTGAGTGATCTCAAAAATTAAAAAAAAAAAAAGAAGCCTGAATTGATATTGTTACCAAAACCCTTATAAAGAGAAGAATTGGGTCCCAGATGATTGCAGCGATGATTCTACCAAATATTTGAAGAAGAAATACCACCAATTTTATCAAAACTTGTTAAGAAAGTAGAGGAGGACAAAACATGATACAACTCATTTTGAGGCCAGCAATCTCTAATAACAAAACCTGATGAAGTTATTACAGAAACAAAAAGCCATCTAATAGCCCTCATGAATATAGATATAAAAATCCTTAGCACAACATTGCCAAATACTATGAAAATCAACAATCTATGAAAAGATACAACATCATGACCAAGTAAGGTTTGTCTTAGTAATGAAAGGTTATTTTTTTCATTTGAAAACAAACCAGTGTAATATACCATATTCATAAACAGGAAAAACAAGAATAAACAAAAAAAGGTGACAAAATTTAACATCTATTCATGGTAAGAAACAAAATAAAACAAAAACCTGTCTGAAAAGCAGAAAGCTTCCTCAAACTAATAAAGGGTATCGATACAAACCCTATGGGTCAACTCTACTCTGTTCTATAGAGTTTCTATGAGTCAGAATCAAATTGATGGCTATGGACCTGGTTTGATTTTGGTTATATAAAACCAACAGCTGACACCATACTTACAATGGAAGAAATGGTAAAGAATCGGTATTTCTTCCTTAAATGTTTATCAGAATTCATGAAACCATTTCGGCCTACCACTTTCTGTTGTTTGGAAGGTTATTAATCTGATTCAATTTCTTTAATAGACACAGCCTACTCAGAATATCTATTTCTCCTTGTGTGAACTGTGGTAGTTTGTATTTTTGAGGAATTGGTCTATTTTATCTAAATAATAAAATCTGTGGGCATAGAGTTGTCCAGGGTATTTCTTTATTACCATTTTAATGTCAACAGAATGAGTAGTGATGACTACTTCCCATTTTAGTAATTTGTGTCATCTCTCTTCTGTTCTTCATTAGCCTGCGTAGAGGTTTCTCAATTTTATTGTTGTGTTCAAAGAACCAGCTGTGGGTTTTGTTGATTTTTCTGTAATGATTTCCTATTTCAATTTTATTGTTTGTTTTTTCCCTTAGTTTTTATTATTTCTTTTCTTCTACTTCTGTGTATTGCTTTTCTTTCTCTAGTTTCCTGGGGAGGAAGCTTTGATTACTGATTTTGGATCTTCTTTCCTAATATATGAAATCAATGTTATAAATTTCCTTCTAAATACTGCTTTCACTGCATGCTACAAATTTTCATAAGAGGTGTTTTTATTTTCATGTAGTTCAAATTATATATATATATATATATATAATTTCTCTTGAGACTTTTCTTTGATCATGTATTATCTAGAGTTTCTTTTTAATCTCTCAGTAGTGTGAAATTTTTCTAGGCTTTTTTCTGTTATTGATTTCTAGGTTAATTTCACTATGTTCTGAGAGCACACTTTGTATGATTTCTCTTCTTTTATGTTTGTTATTTTATGGCCCAGAATATGTCTCCTTTGGTGAATGTTTCATGTGATTTTGAGGAGAATGTACATTCCTGTTGTTGGGTGAAATAATCTACAAATGTCAATTATAACTGGTTGATGGATGGCATTATTCTGTTCAACTATGTTCTTACTAGTTATCTGATATTGTGGTTTAGTTTACATTTCACTAATACTAATATTGAGTGTCTTTACATACGCTTATTTACCATTCATGTATCTCCTTTGCGGAAGTGTCTATTTAAAACTGTTACCCTTTTTATTGGCGCATACATTTTATTATTAAGTTAAAAAGGTTTTGTATTTTCTGGATAGAAAGTCTTTATCAGATATAGATTTTTCAATATTTTCTTCCAGTCTTTTGGCTTGTTATTTTATATACATTTATTTTTTTTTCCTTTTTTTATTGTACTTTAGAGGAAGGTTTACAAGACAAACTAGTTTCTTATTAAATAGTTAGTACTCATATTGTTTTATGACATTGGTTAACAACCCTATGACGTATCAACACTGTCCCTTTTCAACCTTGGGTTCCCTATTACCAGCTTTCCTGTCCCCTCCTGCCTTCTAGTCCTTGCTCCAGGGCTGGTGTGTCCCTTTAGTCTCATTTTGTTTTTTGGGCCAGTCTGATGGGTGAACCTCAGAGTGACTTTATTACTTAGCTGAAAGGGTGTCCAGGGGCCATACTCTCAGGGTTTCTCCAGACTCTCTCAGGCCCGCAAGTCTAGTCTTTCCCTTTTAAGTTAAAATTTTATTCTACATTTTGCATTTTATTTTCTTAAAAGCATCCTTGGCTTCCATTACTGAACATTGGATCAAGGACTCTACAGAAGAATCCTGACCAAAAAGAGGGAAATGCAAAATAGAATTTCAAATTCTCATGGACTCCACACTTGCTAGATCTGTGGAGGTTGGATGAAGCCCGAAACTATTGCCCTAAGATAATCTTTAAACCTTAAGCCAAAAATATCCCCTGAAGTCTTCTTAAAGCCAAATGATTGTTTAGCTTAACTAGTAAAAAATGTCTGCCTTGAGAACTGTACTCTTTTAAGAACTATCTATATGGGGTCAAAGTGACAACAACAACTTGACAGATTAGATAGGAACCTTAGGGAGCAGTGAGTTTATGCTATGGGAAAGGAACAACTCAGAAAAGGCAGGTAAGAATGGATGCACAACTTGAAAAATGTAATCAGTGTCACTGAACTGCACATGTAGAAATGTTTGAATTGGTGTATGTTTTGCTGTGTATATTCTCAATGACAATAATAAAATTTGTAAAAAATAGCTTTAATTATATTGAAATCTCACTTATTTTTTTTTTCCCTTTATAGTTTTTATGTCCAACAGAAGAAATATTTACCTGAGGAAAACAAATATACTTTGTAATTTTTTCTTCTAGAAGTATTATTAGTTTTGGCTTTTTATGTAGGTCTATGACTTGGTTTTGTGGATAGTATCAGTAAAGGGTCAAAGCCATTCATTCACTTAGTGATGTAGATATCTAGATTTTTTTTTTAAATGTATTTTTTCCCTTAAATTAATTTTCACCTTTAACAAAAATTGATTGATTTGATTTCCAGTTTCAGCTCTGCCATGTAAGAAGCTTGGAAGTGGTACTTCTTTTCTCACAGAACAAACTAAAAATCAATGACTTTTCTTAGATTTATCAGAGACTTAAGGTCACAGGGTAAACCACCACCCTGAGATAAGTAGATGTAGAGGATCACAGCAAAGATCAACTTACTTGAAGCAAAACCTGTTGGAGCTAGTAACTGATAAAAAAAACTGATAGGAACACTTAAAAGGTGACTTTGACAAATTGATGCTGAGTGTGGATGCTGAATAGAGGCAGCGTGAAGGTATGGCAGGTAGGGTGCGTGCCCTGGGCCCTGCTGGAGGAGGGGGAGCTCTAAGGAGCAGTTTTTATTGGCCATCACAATTTCTCTTGCCAGCTGTGAGAGATCATTCAGTAATTTAAAACTAGTTGCCATGGGTGCTGTTTTCCATGGATGACCCTGATCCTGAGGATGGTCTAGCTTCAGAGTTAAAATGTCCTGGATGTCTAGTTTTAGAAGGGCCTCCACATGTTAATGGGTTTTATCTCTAGGAGCTCCATCAGGCTGTCATACTGCAGATCAGGAAACCATTCCCTTTTCTTCTGGGCAGAAAAAAAACACAGAGAGAGGAAAAAAGTAAGCCAAAGGCATCATCCATAACAAAGACTTGCCTTCATAGAGAAACTACTTTTTCAGAGCCTTGGTGGGAAAAGAAATTAGGCAACTCCAGCCCCCTCTAGTCTTCCTGTCTCACCTCCAAGAAATGCTTCTGAGTTCACAACCAGGAACTCCGACACAATGAAAAGCTGAGATTTAATTACAAGTTTACAGGACCCGAGACCCTTGATGATAAGTTGTATTTTTTTTTTTTTTCAATTTGACAAGAGTCTAGGATATGAATGAATGGTCGAGTGAATAAATGAATGAGTGAATTCAGTAGGTTTAATGGATTTCTCTTCCTCTTAAACTGACTGAATGTACCATTAGTTCCTTCTGTGTTGGCATATACAGACAAAAACTCATCCCTCACTTTACAAGTTGATTATGAGTACAATCATCAGGACCACAGACAAACCGCAGGGCTTAACGTCTGCCTCTTCCCACAAAAACCAGCAGTGTGAGGAGTTCACATTTCAGTGGTTCTTCTTCACTGAGCAGACATTTCAAAAAAGAGGATATTCAAAATTAGTTGGTTGTAATTTACATCTTATTATTCTAAATAAAAACATATCCATTATCAAAAGTAAAATTAAATGATCATCAAGTTAATTAGCTACTTTGTTGTTCTCATTGTGTTTATTGTTTCAATTGTGTTAGTGCAAATTAGCAAATAAAAACTTAATCTGTATAGAAATTAATATATTCATTTTGGCCATAATGTGCATGTATCTTCAAATTGATGTCATTTAAACAAAAAACAATAGCACAATGGGGCTTGGTTTTACTTCAGAGTTTGGAACCATAGAGCTTAGAAGTACAATCCTTTCCTCCTAAAAAACCAACCAGGCAACCAAACAAACTCGTTGCCGTCTAGTCGATTCTGACTCATAGTGACCCTATAGGACCCTTTTGGTTAACAGCTGAACTCTTAACTACTACACCATCAGAGCTCTCCTCTCCTTCTGGTGACCGCTAAGTCCAAAGGAAAGCTTGTTCAAGACCATTCTCGAGAGCTCTGAACTGGCTTCAGGAGAATAAGTCTTTGCCCTCAAGGATATTTACGTAGTGCTATCTAATTTATCTAATAAACACTAGGAAAAAATGCTAGTGGGGTGTTATTTAGAGAGAGAGAGATAAATAAGGTACCCCCATTTGCTTTTCTAAATAATAATGAATAATAATGCATGAGATTAGACAACTGGGTTTTGACTCTGGAATTTGGGTTCAGCATCTTAACAATGATTTAATGAATGGAGAAATTTTTTATTTATCCATTGTTTCCTCAAATATATCCTTCTCTTCCTCTTTATTGCCTATTTTTTACCATGAAGAAGATAGTTGAAGCTCCACCTGCTCTAAGACATCCCCTAACATCAATCCGTCTCTAAATGTCTCTTCCTTTCTAACTTTATAGTAGGCAGAATTTAGGAAACAAGGACAGCACTTAGATTTGTTTAACAGGTATTAAATGAGCAATCACTATGAATAAGGTGTTTTAGAAGGACTATAGAAACCAATATTCTGTGTTGTGAGGTAGTCTTTTCTAATTGATTTATCTGCTATATTGCTCCTCTAACATCCTTTAAGGGTGCATATCTTTTCTACTTCCACAGTACTTAGCAGAAGGATGAGTCTGGTTGAAAATCTATGATTAATTCTGTCTTCCCTGTCTATAGCTTTTAAACACTGGTGATGGTTCCATGCGTCTCACCACGGAGGCCAATTAAATGGCAGTGATAAATACCATCTCTTCTTGAAATTTTAATTTTTCCAGAAATAATCACTTGAATCACTTGACTTTTTTTTTTTCCCCCTACTATGGATGTCACTGTTCCTATGGCTTGACTATGCCTGACAGCACAGTGGTTAAGTGCTTGGCTGCTAACCAGAAGGTTGACAGTTTGAACCCACCAGTTGCTCCAGTGGAGAAAAATGTGGCAGTCTGCTTCCATACAAATTTATAGCTTTGGAAAGCCTATGGGGCTTGTCTACTTTTTCTGTTCTATAGGGTCACTATAAGTTGGAATCAACTTGACTACAATGTTTTTTGTTATGCCTTGAGTACATACTGGAGCCCTGCTGGCTAGTGGTTAAGAGCTCGGCTGTTAGCCAAAAGGTTGCAAGTTTGAATCCGCTAGCTGCTCCTTGGAAACTCTATGAGGCAGTTCCACTCTGTCCTATAGGGTCTCTACAAGGCAGAATTGACTCCACAACAACGGGTTGACTACATATTAAACTTTTGAATCTGCTTCTAAATCTCTCAGTTTTACTAACAAACAAACAAAAAACTCTTCTCCCACTTCTTGTTTTACTGAAAACATTTTCTGCACTGGGTTCTTTATGCCTCCAGTGTCTGGAGGCATCACAGATTGATTTAGGAACATTACCCTTTATCAAACCCAATCTATAAAATTTCCATTTGCTTGGTTAATCTTCACTGATAATATTATTCTACCAACTTCTACACCCCCAACCAGAGCAGAGAGGTTCAGATGTACAAATAGAAGATAATTATGCAATAAATAGAAGCCCATAATTTCATATTTTTATTAAACCTCAACTTTTCAGAAGAAAAGTATCATTGGCAAAAACCAGAATAAGATGCGTGGTGAATTCCAGGTCAAACAGTCTAAGTAGATGGTGGATTTATGTAAAGGATTTAGCAGTTAGTGTTGAAAATGTGGACTAGAGCCAAGTTATACAAATTAGGTAATTCTTTGTATAACCCATAAAAAAAAATTTGGTAAATCCTTTGTTCCTTGAGGCCCATTTCCTTTCTTGTGAATTTACCTATTATCTTGCCGTTTCAAACTGCCTCTATGGATCTTGAGGAAGAAATTCGAAAGTTTTGAATTACTTGAAATGTGGTTTGCTCACACTCCCCCTTCCCCGTTTTGAGTTCTAAGAGGGTGAATGTAATTCTTCCCTTGATTCACTCTCTCACACTCTTTCCTTGTTTTCAGAACAGTAGTTAATAGCTACAATGCAATCAATATAGCTTTAACCTGTATAGCAGCTCCCATATAGGCAATATTGAAAACTGCTTTTTTCTTTAAATAATACAGTAACCAAGTTAAATAATAAATAATAGCCCAGAGAGAGGAAAAAAATGGATGGTGTGTACAAAGAAGGAAAAATCAGCCTTTTGATATGATTTGAAAGTTTATGAGGTAGAGAGGTCCAGGAAGACGGTATATCATGGGAATAACTGCTCTCTGTTTTCAAGCTTTCTGGAATCATCCTAATTTTATGAAGGCAGTTTTGAAATGTCACCATGAGAAGATGGGCTTTTCAGGGAATATAAGAATTTGCCAATAAAGCAACATAGTGTTACTCCATGGTAAAAGAAATGGGGACCAATTTTAACCCTGGCTTTTGAGTATAGAAAATAGTTTTGTGAAAGATGCCAATTGTTATCTAAATGGCTACAAATTGTATGGAAGACTCTTATTTGAATAAATGTATTTAGGACCAAAGGATCTGATGAATATACTAAATACTTGGAACAGAAAATCAATATTGGTATCCTTCCAAAAAATTCATAATTGTTTAAAGTCATGGCTAAGGTTTTTACCTGTTCATTCTCTTATGCTAGTCTGTAATACCTACCCATTCCAGTTTCTGTAGAGCAAAATCCTATCCACCCTTTGTGCTTCTGTTCAGGTGCAATCTCCTCTGTTCTGATGCTCTCAACAAGGAGCACCTGTTCTCCCACCCTTGTACGTATTACTTCGTTTGAGAAATCTCTATATTGAGTTCTGTATGACTGCTTTTGTTTTCGCATTACCTCCCTGTTGAAGACTCATCACTAAATTCTCCAGAGTCCTTCATGCATAATCATGGCTCAATGACTCTTCATCCAATGAGAAATCAGCTAGAGATCATATAGAGTTCAAGTCCAGTAAGTGAAAATGTTATGAAGCCCTGAGAATGGGGGGTGGAATTTTAACCACAGTATCTACTCTTGCATTTTAAAAGGACATGAGCTGGTCCGAGAGTGTTGAGTAGCTATCGAATACAGTCACAAAAGGTGCATTTCCACTCGCACCATGGCTGGTTAGATGAAAAGCTAACGCATATTTCTAAGTCCTGATTCCTGGGTTTATCAAAAGAATTAGCCGAAGAGCTGACCTATTCAATATTATTGCATATCATCTGTGAAACATGTTATATATATACTTGGAAAGCATGATTTTCTCTCTTTCTATCCCCAAACAAGCTTCAGGAATCTTATCAACTTCTTAGAGATTTTTCCATTCAAGTGAGCATCTAAAAAAAAAAAGTCTGATATTCATCATCCCCAAGCTGCATATGTCATGAATCCTAAAAGATGATACTCAGTTTAAGGAAAATATAATTTACCCTTTAAATTTAGATACTCAATGTCAGGGTGTCCTATCAGAGGAATTTGCACTATGTTTGGCTCAACTAGAGAAGGTCTTATGTTCACTCATAATGTAGTGTAGGTGAAGAAATGGGTAATTTCTTTCCTTCAAGCACATTGGTTCTCAAGTTTCTTTTCATTTCAAAAGTATTCCCACTCAATTTTAAGGTCCTAAAGGTCAAAATCATACAATATTTAATTTATATTTTCAAGACTTAGAACAGAGAATATCACATGGTTGGTACTAAATATATGCTAATTGAATGAATGAATGAGTGAATGGAATATATAACTCTAGATCTCCACCAATTCTGTTATCTACTTCAAGGAAAGAGGTTGCTGGGAGTAGAAAAGAGAATAGTGTCTAGAACATCTAATGTACTCTTTTCTTTTTTTCCTAACGATTTTCTCATTGTGTCTATGTACAGTCTTTGGGTGAGCACAGGGAAAGGGAAAGCACCAGGAAAGCCACATGCATAATGTGAATATTGCTGGACTTCTAGGCCATCAATGCCTTATAAAACAAACCCAAACCAAATCCATTGCTATCCAGTTGATTCCAACTCATAATGGCCCTTTAGGACAGAGTAGAACTGCTCCATAGGGTTTCCAAGGAGCACTTGGTGGATTTGAACTGCCAGTCCTTTGGTTAGCAGCCAAGCTCTTAACCACTGTGCCACCAGGGCTCCATGTTAAACAACCAGGCAGTTAGGACCTGGGGCTATGTTAGATGTTACAGACTCCTTGGGTTCAAGGCACTCAGAGAAGGGAACTCTCTGTGCAGACTGTAGATGCAGGTAAAGCAGTAGTTTTCACTGAAAGATAGGCCAGCTTCTTTTAGCTCTAGGACTGTGTTCATTTATTGAACTCCAGATTTCTTTTCCTCAGCCATGAAAACAATGAAATAAAACTTGCTGGGCTAAGCTTTTAAGGTCGTATGTAGATCAGTGAGATAGCTTCTGTAACAGTACTTTGAACTGATAATAGATATTCAACAGATAAGAGATAAGCACTAGTAAGAATATAGTAAAAATTATGAGTAAATGTAGCTTCAGGGAGCATAAGTAGGAATCGAATAGGCAGAAAGAAGGTAGAAGCGTATTGGAAATACAAAAAGAAGAACTCAGAACAAATGTATGGATTTGCCAATAATTATGCAGGCATGCACGGTTTAGGAGAAAGGCGTTCTAACTTGTTCTGAGCTTAAGAAGGTTGTGGGGAGAGTGGAGATTATTTATCCATTTGCTCTCTTAACCCCTCCACTGTTGGAAGGCAGCCTAGCCAGACATACGGAAGGACAGTTCTGTCCCTTTAGAACATGGGCTCACTATTACTTAGTAAAGCAATTGCTTTGAGTCTTTTATCAGCCCTGGTTATTCAATCCTGCTGTATTCAAGGGGGGAAAAATGTGGAAAAGAAATAGTAGATTTTCCATCCTTGAATAGGTGTTTTGTCAAAGACCTAAACCTATGGCAGAACAGTTATAATGATTTCCCAAATCCACTCTGGGTTTTTCCATCAGTATCTTTTTTTTTTTTCCTCATATAAATGACTACCAATTCAAATAGATGCAGTTGAAAAACCCCCCAAACTAGAAACAAAATTCTGTCTGAAGACTGACCATACAACCTTTCATAATTTATTTTAGAATAAAAGGGAAAAATCTACAAAGCTTCTACATACATTTACTTGCATGGCAGAGAGATATATCTGTGGCACAATGACCACTAGTATTTTCTAAAAGAAATTTAGTTTTCTGTTGATAAAAGAGACCAGGAAGTGTGAATGTGTGTGCATATGTGTCTGTCAATAAGTGTGTGTATGTATGAGTTTGTGTCAAGTAATGGAGAAAAGAAAGAAGCAGATATCAGTTGCTAAAGTCCAGTGATTCCTAGAAAGCATAGAAAATGCCTCTAGTACAAAAATAACACACTGGTGATTTGCTGCAAACCCTTCGGCCAGCACGTGAGCAGATATGTAGGCATTTAACAAATATACAAGGCAGCCTAGCCTAGCAAGAGGGATGCCATGAAAATCCTAGAAGGATATCTAGTGGAGATCGTAGGTTAATCATTAAATCTCACTGATTTGCAGTTTCCTTATTTGTGAAGGAAACCCTGGTGGCGTAGTGGTTAAGTGCTACGGCTGCTACCCAAGAGGTCGGCAGTTCGAATCCACCAGGCACTCCTTGGAAACTCTACTGGGCAGTTCTACTCTGTCCTATATGGTCGCTATGAACCGGAATCGACTTGATGGCAGTGGGTTTTTGGGTTTATTTGTGAAATCACTAGTTTCTACTGTGATGTCTATCTTGAAAGGTTATTTTGAAGCTCAAGTGAGATATATAAAACCATTTGTAAACCGATAGTAGATATTCAAATTTTAAATATTGTTTCGGTGGGGTATATTTTCATTCACTGAAATTCCACTCACAATAATGTTATACGAACCTGGACCTTGAAAGTCAAAATGTCAGAAATACCAGCTCTATAAAAATTTGATGAGTAATCAGGTAGTTGTAGTAGCCAATTTCCAAAATGGCTCCCCAAAGTCCCCAAGTTTTGGTATTTACAACTTATTTAAACCCTGCTGGCATAGTGGTTAAGTGCTACAGCTGCTAACCCAAGGGTCAGCAGTTCAAATCCGCTAGGTGGTCCTTGGAACCTCTATAGGTCAGTTCTACTCTGTTGTTATGAGTTGGAATTGACTCGACGGCACTGGGTTTTGCTGGGTACAACTTATTTGTTTTTACACCTCACTCACTGAGCTAGGGTTGGTTTGTGCAACCAATAGAATATGACTAAAGTGATGAGATGTCACATCTAAGACAGGGTCAGAAAATACACTGAGAATTTCATCTCACCTGTAGGCTTTCTTTCAAATCAATTGTATGGGGGAAAGCCAAGTGCCGTGCCAGAAGAACATCCAAGCAGTCTATGGAAAGGCTTATGTTGCACAGAACTGAGGCCGCCAGCCAAGAGCCAGCAAGAAGCTAAGGCCTGCCAGAAACTACCTGACTGATCTTGGAAGCAGATCTCCCAGCCTTCAGATGACTGCAGCCTTAATCAACAGCTGGATTACAACCTTATGAGAGAGCCTGAACCAGAATCAGCCAGCAGAACTTCTCTCAAATTCCTGACCCCCAGAAAATGTGAGATAATTAATGTCTGTTGCTTTAAGCAATTGAATTTGGGGATAATTAGCTATGCTATGTTATGGATTGAATTGTGTCCCCCTAAAATATTCTTAAAATAAGTTTTAAATCCAAACCCCATGGCTGTGCATGTAATCCCATTTGGGAACAGTTCTCTTTATTACGTTAATGATGCCATATTAGTATAAGCCAATTACTTTTGAGATATAAAAGGAGCATATTAGGCACTGAAGCAAGAAAACACAAATGTGAAAAGACAGATGCCATGCCACATGAAGGTGGCCAAGGAACTGCGGAACAGAAGCTGAAAAGAGATGAGGACCTCCCCTCAAAGCTGACAGAGAAAAAAAGCCTTCCCCTAGAACTGGTGCCCTGAATTTTAACTTCTAGCTTCCTAAACTGTGAAAAAATAAATTTGTGCTTGTTAAAGCCACACACTTGTGATATTTTGGTTATAGCAGCACTAAGAAACCAAGGCATGTAGAAAAATGTATAATCTATCTTTGGGCCAAGTGACTTCAGATAAAGTTAAATGAGTATGAACAAAATCAGAAGAAAAAGAAGATGCGGGGAATTTAAACATTAAATAAAATGTAAATTAAGAATTTACTCTGATAGAAAATATTCATTGATAGTAAAAACATAAACACTAAACCACACTTTAACTTGTCCTCCATTTGAACTAAGGATGGAAGTTCAGCCTTACATACTACTAAATGATTTTTAATGAATTTGAAGAAGTGTGTTTTGTCACCAGGTGCAGATGCCCAGATTTGGCTGAATAGACTTGACAACTGAATAAATGTATTGAGGAAAGAAGGAAGGAAGGAAGGGAGTGAGGGAGGGAGAGAGGATGGAAAGAGGGGAGGGAGGGAGGAAGGAAGGGAGAGAGGAAGGGAAGGAGGGAGGGAGGAAGGGAGGGAGAGAGGAAGGGAAGGAGGGAAGGAGGAGGAAGGAAGGGAGGGGGAGGGAGGGAGGAAGGAAGGAAGGAAGGAAGGAAGGAAGGAAGGAAGGAAGGAAGGAAGGAAGGAAGGAAGGAAGGAAGGAAGGAAGGAAGGAAGGAAGGAAGGAAGGAAGGAAGGAAGGAAGGAAGGAAGGAAGGAAGGAAGGAAGGAAGGAAGGAAGGAAGGAAGTCTCCCTAAACCAAAGAATTTGTAGACTTCGATGCTCAGTCTTAAATCACTCATTTCATCTATTGCATGGTACTTGCCCATGCTGTGCCCTTCATTTTTTCCTTATGTATTCCCTGTGCCAGGCACCATACAGTGGAAATAAATGCAGTTTCTGTCTGAGCCTTTGAAGGGGAGCAGCAGATATTTCTTCTCTAGTGCTTCAGTCCATTTCCCTTTACCTCTTTCCTACACACCCCTTCACATAGAAATGTTAGCTCACTTGCAGGTGACTCCAAATTCTGCATCATCTTTCATTCTTAGGACTGGTCAGGTTTTGAGTGTTAGAAATGTCCCTCCTGAAGCCTCAGGACTTGAGAGTAAGATGTGGCTGCTCTTCAGAAAAAATAAAAAAGCAGCCAACACTTGCTGAAACTTTACTGTATGCCCAGCCCTTTGCTAAGCAATTTACAGGTACTGCCTCATTGAAGCCTGAAATCAACTTGTATGAGACTAAAACCAAGTCTCCTGTGCTTCCCCGTGCCCTCTCAATATTGGCTCTTAGTACTGAGTCTGTTAGCGGGTGCAACAAAGGGTCTCTATCCCAAATTATGGCCCTTCTCTACTAATTTCTGTCAAGCTGCTGAGGAATTAGTTCCAGGATATACTTATCTTCCTCCTTTCTTTCCCCCAGAACAAATGACATTTTCCCTTTATTGGTGTGTAAAAAGTAAAAGTAAAAATCACATTCAAACAATATAAGCACAATATTGTGTTACTTTTAATAAGAGGCTATTTATTCCAATAGGGATATTAAAGTGCCAGTGAAAGGTAAGGTCGCAGCTATTTGAGACACAGTTTGAGCTTCCCAGAGGATAATGCGCTCTTTAGGCTAATTCTAAGATAGAAAAGAGAAAAGAGCAGTGTGTGTGTGTGTGTGTGTGTGTGTGTGTGTTGAAATAGAGATGTACAAATACAAACACACATACAATAACTTTGTTCTCTCTTTGGGATAGCAAGCATGTGCACAAGTGTATGTGAACAGAGGAAGATTCATTGTGGAGACAATGGATGGGTCATGCTTCAAGGTGGAGTGTTCCAGGAGGTACCTCTTCAAACTTCATTTCTCAATTAAATGGGAATAGGAGAATTATAGGCATTAATCCTCTTTGAGCTGAGACGGGGATTAAAACAAAAACGTGTTTCACCTAGTCAGTTACCCTAGGAATCCACGAGACCTGAGCTGCTCATATCAAATTTATTTTGAGAGCTCACTGAAGTATTTAAGCTCCCCTTGATTAGATGTTGTAATGATCAGAGAGAGAAGTACAATGAGCTAAACTTCGCTGAGGGCCTGATGACATTACCTACTGGGTTTATTCTCAGACAGGTAGCAATTTCATTAATTTATTCATTTTAATTTGGAAAATTATTTTCTCTAGAAAAAAAGTTACATGAGGACTAATGTTCAATTTGTTTTTCATGTTCTTTAAATGCTAATGATATGTATTAGTTTAGAGGGCCTGCCCTCTCACTGATTCTCTTTCCTGTGATATATTATATAATTACAATGGCAATTGATCTTTGACCGAAAACGTTGGTAAAATGGAATGGAAGTCACTTTTCATGTGCCAAGGTTACAGTTAAGGACACAAGGAGCTTTGCTCAGGCTTGCAGATTGGCTTACAGAGCTTTGTCTAACCCCAGATATTGATTGCTTGCCGTTTAGAGTCATTGTTTTCACTCACCTGAAGACCAAGAATGGGATGAGGTACAGCAACAATGGCTTGTCATGAGAAGCTGATTAGGCAGTATCTGAGGGAGAGCAGAGGCAGGAGCAAAGTTTGTCAACAAGGTTTGATGTTGGAAATTGAGGAAAAAAGGAACCTGTGTGCAAGGAGCACAATAGTTAAGAATGACAAGGAGGCTTCTGGATTAGGGATAGGATGAAAGCCGCAAGTCAAAAGGTTGCACTCTACTTTGCTACTAGATGTTTCTACGCCTCTACTTCCTTTGCTCAAAATGGAGCTAATGACCTTCTACTCTCTCAAAGTACTTTTAGAAAAACTACCTTTTCCAGTGTTTTGCTGATTTTGCCTCTTTCTCTTATTTTAGGTCAATTCAAAGGAAATTTAAATTTCATCGTTATGGCTTCAATAATACAATGAAAACCTGAAGGCTTAAAAAAAAAAAAAGTTGCCGAGGACTGTATTCTGACTCATGTGACCCTATAGGACAGAATAGAACTGCCCTATAAGGGTTCCAAGGAGTGCCTGGCAGATTTAAACTGCTGATCTTTTGATCAGCAGCTGTAGCTCTTAACCACTAAGCCACCAGGGTTTCCCCTGCAGCCTTAGTAAACAGAAAATTCCTTCAGGAAGGTTGAAATGTTATCAGTCATTTATACCTAAGGGTTGACGCTTTTTTATCAATTCCCTCCTAACACTTAGTTCTGTTAGAGAAACCTTTGGAAGCACTGAATGCCTAAGGGGAGAGTGTTCAAAGGATTGAGGAGTGGTGGTTAACTGGATTATATTGATAAGGAGCACTCTGGCATGCGACCAATTAGTGGCTAGGTGGATAGATACCTGAATCTTTCATTGACCTTACATGAACTTTATTGAATAGTTGTATGGGGTAATCTATAAATTTCACTGAATATTGATATGTCTAACTAGATCACGCATTAAGAGGAGGAAGACAGTGTTGAAAAAGATTCTGTCCTGTTCCACCAGGCTGTGTGCTTGTCTAGAATAGTTGACAAAACATCCCCCATACCCACAATTAAAAGTGAAGGATGAAGTTAAAGAAAAGTAACAAAAGAAGAGTTACTAACTATATAAAACCAACCCAGGGCCATTGAGTCGATTCCGACTCATAGAGACCCTATAATAAAGGACAGAGTAGAACTGCCCCAGAGAGTTTCCAAGGAGTGCCTGGCAGATTCAACTGCCAACCTTTGGTTAGCAGCCGTAGCACTTAACCACTATGCCACCAAGGTTTCCACTAACTGTATAGCTTATGATAATATTGTCTGTTCAGCGAGAATACCACTATGCTGAATAAATACGCATCCAGATCTGTCCAAATCACTTAGATGAAGAATTTCAGGTTTTCTGAGAAGCACATAGTTTAACAGGGCAGCTGAGAAGTCAAGGGTAGTGTTTGCCTCTGTGGTACAAGACAAAGGCTTTGTCTTTTGAGCCATACCCAAAGCATAGATTATTACAGAGGATGTTATTGAATGTAGAATTTAACCCCACTTCCTCCACATACACATAGTGGCCTTCAACCTTCTACTCCCTCAAAGTACCTTTAGAAAAATTACCTTTTCTGTTTTTTTGCTGATTTTGCCTCTTTCTCTGTTGAAGAAGAGCTTGAGAACGAGCTGAAGGTCACCTCAGATTTTCCAAATCCATGATTCATTTAGCAATGTAGTCATGGCTTAGAAATGCAGCTGCAGCCTCGAAAATGAAAGAAAATAGGAGATTTCAGCAGCCCCAGTGGGATCAGAGTGAGCAGCCCACATTAGTCAAGAGCCTGAGCCAGGATTTGGAAAGACATGCCACAGAACATTGAGTAAGCCAGTTTCGTTTGATTAGACAATGAATGCTTACTTAAGAATATTTGTGCTAATGCTTCCTCTGATTTAAGTATGTTAGACCTGAGTTCCCAGCTCCCACTCATCTGTTTTCCAACAAATACCATCACGTAACAGGAGATTAACTATAATTCTTTTAAAAAGTAAAGACTATGGTTGAGAGGAGAAACATTTCTAAACTTTCTAAAATCATTCAAGTCCTTTTCAAAGTGTTCTGTTGTTAGAAAAAAAAATATTACTTTGTTACTTCCTGAAACATAGTCTGATTCTGTAGAAAGCCTGTATTTCATCACCCTTTCTGTAGTAGCCATATAAAAAAAAGTTCCTGGAGAACAACGGGAAAATTAAATATTAAAATTATCATGTTAGAAGTAGGTAAATAAATCAGAAGCACGTCATTCTTTAAACAC
Source organism: Elephas maximus indicus (assembly GCF_024166365.1). Lineage (NCBI taxonomy): Eukaryota > Metazoa > Chordata > Mammalia > Proboscidea > Elephantidae > Elephas > Elephas maximus. The sequence goes on along the minus strand of NC_064829.1, from coordinate 47,958,175 downwards.
CAAATACATAGTAGTGAGTGGTGACTCACAAAAATGGGCATGGAACATTTTGCAGGAAATAGCCTTTTATATAGTAGCTGGTATCAGTTTAGGATTGAAAATTTTCCTAGAAAGAATGACCCTAAAATGATGGTAATCAGCAATAATACTAAAACTAATAGCACAATTAATAGTTTCTATAATTCTCTCTTCTAGAGAAATGTTGGCTAAAAGTAATAAGTGGAAGTTTGTATCCACGATTTTGAGGAAAATAAAGTATTATGACTGTTGGAAAAAATCTCAATAAAATATTGTTGCTATGTACCCATTTCTAAAATACTTTAGCCAAAATTGTCCATATGCTTTAGTACTATATTGACATATGTACATAGACATGCACACACACACACACACACATTTTTGTTTTTGTGTGCCGTAGAGTCAATTCTATCTAATCCATAGCAACCCTATATGACAAAGTAGAGCTATATATGGAAATGAAATATGATGAAATAAATATTTATAACCTATTTATATATATATAATTATTTTATTTTTTATTTACAAAATTTTGCTCTAGATAATTCTAGATTAAGTGACATCTTCTGTCAAGATATCTCAAAACTTATCTAGGATATAAATAAGTATTTTAAAAATTTGAATGTGATATTTTATGAAGAGTACCTGCCCTGCCTTTACTAGTAAGTGCTCTTCTCCCTTAAGGTACTGGGATGTCATATTACATGATCATATCAGCCAGTTCCTTCACACTGTCAACCTCTTTCTTACAGCCATCTTATATTTTTGCCACCCTTCCTACCCTTCATAAATGTATAGAGGGTTCACTGAAAAGGCAACTAGAATTTAAAAAGGGCTAGAACTTGTTTCAACATGAACGATTAGTTCTGTTGATCTGATGAAACTGACATGTCTGTTAATTTCAGCAATAGATGGAGAGAAATGAACACAATAAAACCATTTTTGACTTAACTAAATACGTACTTGCAGTTACTCATGTCAGTCAACTTATTTTAATTTAAAAAAAAATTATTAGTGTGGCCACTTTGTGAAGCACCATGCTGGGCCTTCTGTAACACACAACAGAAGTATGACATGGGTCTACACTAAAGACATTTGTACTTTGGTTGGGGAACAAGGGCTGTATATGTGTAATAGAGAACAATATCAGGCAATATGCAATCAAATCCTAATAGATCTGGGTCACAGAGAGAAGAACAATGAGGTATCAGAAGAGACAACTAAGTTTGGACAAAGAATTCAGGGATGGCATCTCAGAGGGACTTTTTCATGACACTTTTGACACTTTTCCTTATGGGATCCATCCCTTGACCAGGTCTATCCACAGGTTTCTCCAGGAGCTGCTCTGTTCTGATGTAACCCAGCCTCATGACAACAGTAAACTGGTTGTTGGGTGAGCCTGTGATTCACGCTGGACTGATATACCTTATTTCTGTCACAAATGTTTGTACTTTGGTTCAAGAAGTTCCAGTTCCAGGAAGTCTGTGAACAGGGTCGAAGAGACTCTATCTTATACTTTGGAACTTGTTAGTCAATGTGCAGAAAAAGAAAGAATGAAGTACACACTAAAGGTTGAGAGGGAATCTGTTTGGAATTTGAGCCCCTCAAATAGCTCTCCCTGAGTTCTATGCAGTTCTCCATGTTTTTATGAAATGGCTTTGTCTTTTTAATTTAGACTGAGTGGAGATTCTTTAATTTGCCTCCAATAGCCTTAATATTAAAATGAATTGGGTTTTATTATTTTAAGTCTGGTTCCTTGTTCTCATTAGGAGTATCTTGATCTATGAAGATTGCTTGGCTGATGTGTAATTTTATGGTTAAAATGACAAACTTCCAGGCCACCTTTGTGCCTGCTCTGTACAAAAGAGACATGATGTATTTTAGCAACTGTACAATTACATAAACTCTCCCAAGAGACTAAATATGCATATGCCAGCATCTTCTCAGGGTGAACATCTGATGGAGAGTTTCCTAAGTCTGTTCTTTCCTTGAAAAGTGGAAAGACATCCTGTTTCAATGCAAGTCAAAAGAACAACAAAAAAACATGTCAATAGTTGATTTATTACTATCACAGAGGCACATATCTTTTTTTTTTAAATAAATATGTAGGATATTCCATGTTCCAATTACTGATAAGATGTTTATATGTATTATTACAACTTCTGATTTCAACTAAGAAGAAAGTCTAATTACTGTATTTTTACACAAATAACACACACTTTCTATGTTTGCTTACCAGTTGTTCCCTCCCCGCCCCCTTGACAGGTATCTTCTAAGCAAAAGTATGCCAGTGTTGTTGTAAAAACAAAAACAAATTAGCGTAGTGCACTTACAAAAGTATCTCATGGAGGGAGGGAGTGGTTGGCAGACAAATGTAGGTGTGTGTTACTTGTGTAAAAATACAGTGCTTCCTCATTGATAATGCTTATGCATATCTATACCTACATCTATATATTTATTCAAATATCTCAATTTAGCTTTACAATAACCTTATAAAATTATTATTTTGACCCATCTTTCAGATGGAAAGACATGTATACCTCAAAAAATAAGATTGCTCTAAGTTTAATAAACAAAGCAGTGACAGCTGTACCACTAGAATTTGGATTTATTAATGCAAATCCATGATTTTCACCAAATCACATTTCATTACTTCTTGAATTCTTATAAAAACTTAAGCAATAATCACAATAAAATAGGAGTAAAGAATAAGTATGTGATATTCTAATATGTAGCCTTAGGTCAGGAAATCAATCATACTTCTTATAGCATGACCATTGGTTCCAAAAATCAGAAAATGGCCCTGTTAGGAGTTACATTGGGGGTTTAGCTTCAATTTGTTCTTTTTAGAGATAAGAAACTAAGGACCAGGGCTTCTCCTATACTCTAAGCCATGTTTTTTTAAAATAATAGAGGGCTGGACACCTATGTGGAAAACTTCAGCATTTTCCTAGGATGTACATACAGGTGATGTCATCTCCCACTCAACCCTCATGAGGTTTGCTCCCCAGGTTTGTGACAGTGAATGATCTTAGCATAAAGCATTCATTCACCATGATACATATTATTATGACTATAAAGTTGGAAAATAAAACATTTAAGGTCAAATGCTTTTTATCAAAGCCATGTGTTTAACAAATTTCTAAGACAGTGCTAAGCCAGTAGGACTGGAGTTACCTCCAAATGTTGGCACAGTTTCTTGGAAAACCTCTTAGCATTACTGACTTAAAAAAGGTCTCCAAAACACTCAAGTCAATGGGTTCTCAACTCTAAACACCTTCCTACAACTGATAGCTGATTCATCTCAAATGTATGTGTGTGCATATGTGTGTGTGTGTTGCATATACTTTGTGCAGGACACCATGATAAGAGCTCCAGGGAAGAAAGGCCCATGTCTTCAAATGTGCACGGGCAAGGAACTGTGAGAAGTATTTAAAAGATGACAAGGAGGCAACTTTTTTTTCTGGAAAACAAGTAATATGTAGAAGAAAAATAAGAAGGCACAAGGAAAGCCAAGATGGCACTATATTTTATGGCCCTTAAATATCAGATAGAATTTTGTATTTAATTTGGTTTATAAACAGATAAATGATAGAGATGAATATCGAAAGATTATTTGAAATTGAGAAAGAGGTTACCTAAAGCAAGTAGATCAATTCTGAAAAGATTATGGTTGGTATAAGTGACCTCCAGATAGTTCCAGTTGCCATCAAGCTGATTTGGGCTCATGGAAACCCCATATGTGTCAGAGTAGAGTTGTGGTCCATAACCTTTTCAGTGGCTGATTAAGTAGATTGCCAGGCTTTTCTTCTGAGGAGCCTCTGGGTGGACTTGAACCTCAAAACATTCAGTTACCAGATGAGTTCATTAAGCATTTGCACTACCCAATGACTCCACACTTGACTTAGGTAATGTTAGTAGAAACAGAAAATATAGGAATACACATGAAAACTATTTCAAGGACTTCATAGGATTTGTCAAGTCCCTTTCTCCCAGAACCTTGCACTTTTTATGTACAGATCCAGAGGGAAAAAAACAGAAACTATAAAACAAATCACCCACACCACCAACAAAATACACCAACTATTTCAGCAGGCTTGCCTGTGTCTACAACTTGCCTATGTGCTGCTGTTTAGAGGCACTCAGGCCTAGAACTCAGGGTTCTAAACTTTTTTTTCCTGCACACTTTTCAGTGCTGTTTCTTCAAGGCTCCGATCTGTTCCTGCAGTTTTTCACTGTTAACATATCAAACTTTTTTGATATCTAGACATTTAAATTAAAAAAAAAAAAAACGTAATTCAACACCCTCCTGAGAGAGCTGAGCACTTCACAAACATTCCCTCAGAACAACCCTCTGAGAAAGGCAGCCAAGCTCTCTCCACCCTCCTTTGGATGTTAGCAAATAGAAAGTTACCTTTTATTCATCCCATGTCCTTTGAATAACTGTTTTGTTATTTCAGTAAAGGTCAGGAGGCTTAATGCACAGAGAAAGGTTTGCTCAGCTTTTCTTTTTAAAAAAGAACACAAAAGCAAACTCTGTTCACTGGTGGCAATGAGATACACAGGTACCTACACCAAGAAGCAGCTGTGGTTTTTAATCAGGAAATTAAACTGGAATACTCTCAGGAAGAGATCTAGCCTCATTTTGATGGTGCCTCCTTAGGACTTGAACCATTCCCAGGATGATGAATGAAAATGAAATAGTGTGGACCCTGTAGAGAAAATACACTCTTTAATGACTATTTTTATGTTGAGTTATAAATATTATGATGATCATGATGGCTATGTGGTTTCATCTTTTTATTTGTTTGTTTTCATTGGCTCTGTTTTATTTTTTAAGGTGAGCCCACAGGTCTTAATCCTAGGCTAGAGGATGCGACTTTCTCTCTACATAAGGACACAAAGTTCTTATAGGAAGGAGAAATTATCTCTATTCATGTTGATCTTCATAAGTTTAAGGGAAAACTCAAACAGTCTTTCACTCCCTTTCTGTATGTTGCTGGGCATTTTCTCATTCATGTGTTTAAGTCATGATTTTGAACATAACATTTAGCCTCTTTTCCACTCTGGCCCATTAGCAGACATGTTGTGTTTCAGGACAAGTTGAGCTATTTCCCTATTCTAACAATAAAAGGGAGCCCTGGTGGTGCAGTAATTAAGAACTCAGTAGCTGATCGAAAGGTCAGCAGTTCGAATCCACCAGCCACTCTTTGGAAATCCTATGGGGCAGTTCTACTTTGTCCTATAGGGTTGTTATGAGTTGTTATTAACTTTACCGACTTGTAAGGGAAGTCGCTATGCAATGTCAACAATAATATTAGCAACAGCAGCAGTGAACAGTTTATTGATCACTTACTAAATGCCAGGCTAGGTTCAAAATGTTGGGCAAGGACTGTCCCAGTTAGTCATCAGAAAAAACCTGTAAGGTGGTGTCTTAGTCATCTAGTGCTGCTATAACAGGAATACCACAAGTGGATGGATTTAACAAAGAGAAATCTATTTCTTCACAGTAAAGTAGGCTAAAAGTCTAAATTTCGGGCATCAGCTCCATGGGAAGGTTTTCTGTCTCTGTCAGCCTTATCATCAATCTTCCCCCGGACTAGGAACTTCTCTGCACAGGGACCCCAGGTCCAAAGGACGCACTCTGTTCCTGGAACTGCTGTGGTATGAGGTCCCCTGTCTCTCTGCTTCCTTCTCTCTCTTGTATCTCAAGGGATTGCTTTAAGACAGAATCTAATCTTGTAGATTGAGCTCTGCTTCACTAACACAACTGCCACCCATCTTCCCTCATTAACATTATAGAGGCAGGATTTACAATATATAGGAAAATCACAGGATATCAGGAATCATGGCCCAGCCAAGGTGATACACACATTTTGGGGGGAACATAATTCAATCCATGACAGGTGGGTATTGTTTTTGTTCCAATTTTGCAATTGAGTAACCTGAAAAAAAGAGAGGGGAAGTTAGGTAACCCACTCAAGGTTGTGCAGCTCACAGGGGTACATGTATTTTCTCCCTTATGCCCCATCTCTTATCAGCTGCTATGGAATCCACTCTAAAAGACTGTTGAGATGCTAGAAGCATCCCTACATGCCTGTATATTTCAAAGTAAGTATAGCTTATTGAGGAACACAAATTCATCAAGGAAATGTCTTTCCAAACGATGAAAAACTCTTTTGTGGACTATTTCTGGAGTTTATGTATATGGAAATATTATACAGTCAACTTAATTCCTAAACTGAAATAGAAAAAAGAAAAAAAACAGTGAAGGAAAAGGGCAGTTTAACATTCCTCAATTTAGGTGTAAATTTGACTGTTATTCAAGCTTTGATGCTTTCCTTTTTTTTTTTTGGTGCCGAAAACTGGGGAAAAGAACCATCTTTTGTTAGTTTTAAAGAGAGTTAACGACAATGCATTAGTTATTGCTTTTATGCAACTGATTGATGTTGTAATTTTGGACACTCCAGTAGCTTACTGTAAAACCTATCAGGACATAAAGGAAACTGATTTCTGGTCTTAAAAGTGTTGGGCAGAATCGGGAAAAAGAAAAAAAAAGTACAGCTTTGGATTATTAGTTTGGTCACAAACTCTCAAACTATGGAATTCTAATCCCATTTTTGGTTTTGGTTCTCTAGGGCTCCAAGCACAGATCAAAGGCTTTTTCTAGTGCTCATTTTTAATGGATTACTTATTAAAAAATAAAACCCACTGCATTCCTGGGTCTTCCACAAGAGGACTCTCCTATGATCTGACCCCAACTTCACTCCCATCACAAAGAGAGCTGTGTGTGACCTGCGTGTAGACCAGCTTACAGCCAGCATCACTCCGAATCTTGCGGCCTCCATTCTGCATACCTGCCCCCAATGTTCAGAACTTGAAAATCTACCAAAATGGACGCCAGTCTATCCTGGCGCCTGGTTTGGAGTTCTTAAGTAGGTGGCATCCAAGATTCTTTTTGGCAGAGCTCCACTGACTCCCTCTTGCCTGTGAGAAGGAACAACATATTTTCAGGATAAACAAAAGGTTAAAGCTAGTGGTTTTCCAATTTAAAAAAAAAAAAATTATTATGTTAGAAGTCATTCATCCTTGACAATGTGTGGCCACCTGACTTTAGTTATATAAATTAAAATAAGAGTTCAGCCACAGAGGAGACTAACTGTGGGACCCATAGGTATATTTGAATGTTTCCTTTAACCACACTTTTGTTTTTCAGTCCATTCTATGGTTTACCAATTTTTTTTTTTTTTACATTTTAAAATGTTGATTAGATTAAAGTACTTTATAAATTGATTATTCAGAAAAATCAAAACCTTGAAATGTGTCTTAAAATAATTCTCATTTTCCTGCACTTATTCTTTTATATGGAGAAATTACCAGGGAGTGAACTACAATGAATTGCAAACAACAAAATTACATGATTCTGTGTGTGTGAACGTGTGTGTGTCCAGATGGTAAAAGTTTCTTCTATTATTATAAACTGGTTACAGAGGCCAAAATCTGAAGCTACAGAAAGGATGGGGGGAAAAAATAAAGGGAAGAAGAAGAAGCATGACAGAATTCTATTCAGAGGCTTCTCTTAGACTCACATATTCCTTTAAAGTATTTATGTCCCAGGTCCAGCTGGCTTGTAGTTCATCAGGCAGAAAAGAATCCATTTTGGAGGTTCAAATCAACCTAGAGGCATTCAGAAGAAAGATCTGGAAATACACTTGCAAATAAGCAGCCAATGAAAACCCTATGGAGCACAGTTCTACTCTGACATGCAAGAGGTCACCATGAGCAGGAATTGAATAGACCTCGACTGGTTTACTGGTATGGCGTAGGCAGACTATAAACCTCTTTTGCTATCAAGTTTTTGAAAACCTGTTTCTTTTCTTCCTGAATGGGAGCCACTCCCTAAAGCTTACCATCTTTCTCCTACCTACCCACTGCTCAGGCTGTTCATCTGGCTGACTCCTTCTCATAGGTCAGAGTTTAGCTTAGTGCCCACATTCTCTGGAAATACTTCTTTGACCCCCTCCCATCCAACAAAATACTCCTCCTCTGTGCTCCTCATGTGCCCTATGGTTTCCCATCTGTGCCATTTATAATACCGCATTTTAATTGCCTATTTTCATGTCTGTCCAGCTGTTTGCACTAGCAAATCCTATGTTCTGTGAGTCAGAAACCATAGGCTATATTGTTTACCACTGATTCCTCAATATTTAGCTCAATCTATTTTTTTTATGATACATAGTAAGTGTTCAATAAATATTTCTGGTCCAAATTGGGGGAAAAAATGAATGCATCACACAGTTCATCTTAGAGCTGGTAATCTACCCAAATCACGTAGCATTTTTCTAGCTGCTCCTAGAAGATACTACTCAGCCTGAGACATTTCTCTATGTCTATTTTTATCAATTTACCACAAGTAGTTAAGATCCAGAACCTCTCCATTTTTACCATGCTTCATGGCTTTAAACCATTGCTTCCAGGGCCCCACACAATTCTTGATTCTTGTGTATACTACCGGCCCATCTGTCTGTGGGCTTGTCCAACCATCTGGCTGAGCTGCGCTATTTGAATCTTTGCTTCAGTGTCCCCTTGGTGAATTTCTTCTTCCTTCCCATTATGCATTTCCCCACTTGCTGTCATTTCCTTCAAACAGGTGCTGTTGGAGCCCTCCTCTACTGTCATTTGAAGGCATTACAAGTCTCAACCTACAATACTGTTGTGGGGGACATGGCTTGCATCATGCTAATCTTGCCTCAGAATGGTGATGGAACATTATTCAGGCCACTCCAGTGCTTCCAAGGGAGATTATCTTTTCATTTCAGAAAGATTTCAATAACATCAAATCCCTTCTTTACAGAGGTTCCAGTGAGGTGAAGCAATGATGCAAGGCTTTCAGCAACCGTCCCCTGACTCCCAGTCATACATAGCTCTGCTTACCTTGAGTGACAGCTTCCATGGAGATGCCAAGATTGGCTGGTCCCCAGAAAGGAAAGCTGTACATGCAGTCCTGGGGCCTGAATGAAAAATAGGAAGCTCCGCTGACATTTTAAAAACAATTAAGAAAAACAACTCAAATGTATTCTCTATAGATTTATTTCCAAATGAGTGAATACCAATATTTCTCTTTTGTTTAGTACGAAAGTTTCAGAGGAGGTACTGTTAGTATTTTCCTACATATATATAATTCACAAACACACACACACATATACACATGTGTGTGTTTATATGTATAATGAAATAGCCTATGCTTTATGAAAAGCCAGCCTATGTAAAAGACTTAATTCAGACACTATCGTGGTTTAGAGTTTATGAGATCATATTAGTGGACAAAGTATAGATATGGGAAACTGCTATTTTAGCTCTAGTCTCTCAAGACATAGCCTTAAATGGTTCCATGGATCATCCCTTAAATGGACCAAAATCAGTGCACGTAGAAACATTTATGCTAAGAAATGCTGACAAAGGCAAACAATGAAAATGTGGCCATGTTGTTACTTTCCTTAAAAACCTCCTTCAGGCTTCTTGGTCCAGAGAACAGTCTCTTACAGAGCCTTCATCTTCTTCTTTGACCTCATTTTAAGGCACCTTACTCTGGTGCCCTTTGCTCTAGCTCCTTTTTTTAATGGTGCTTTAAGTGAAATTTTACAAATCAAAGGAGTCTCTCATACAAAAACTTATACACACCTTGCTATGTACTCCTAGTTGCTCTCCCTTTAATGAGACAGCACACTCTTCCTCTCCACAATGTATTCCCTGTGTCCATTCAGCCAGCTCCTGTCCCCCTCTGCCTTTTCATCCCACCTCCAGGCAGGAGATGCCCACATAGTCTCATGTGTCTACTTAAGCCAAGAAACTCAACTCTCACCATCATCCTTTTATTTCTTTTAGTCCAGTCCAATCCCTGTCTGAAGAGTTAGCTTTAGTAATAGTTCCAGTCTTGGGCTAACAGAAGGACTGGGGACAATGACCTCCAGGATCCTTCTAGTCTCAGTCAGTCCATTAAGTCTGGCCTTTTTATGAGAATTTGAGGTCTGCATCCCACTGTTCTCCTGCTCCATCAGAGATTCTCTGTTGTGTTCCCTGTCAGAGCCATCATTGGTTGTAGCCAGGCACCATCTAGTTCTTCTGGTCTCAGGCTGATGTAATCTCTGGTATATGTGGACGTTTCTGTCTCTTGGGCTCATAATTACCTTGTGTCTTTGATGTTCTTTATTCTCCTTTGCTCCAGGTGGGTTGAGGCCATCTTAGATGGCCACTTTCTAGCTCTATTCTTGCTTGTAGATCACAAGCTACTTCTTGAAGTCACTTTTATAGGGCCCTCACCCTGCTACTTTAAAGCAGGTTAGCCCGTGTTGCTCTATACCTTTAAATCATACTGTACTTCTCCATGCCACTCAGCAAAATTGTAAATTAAATAATCATTTATTTGTTATTTGTCCTGCACTAGATGATAAAGCTCCTTGGGGATAAGGGTCCTACATATTTTGCTTGCCACTACATTCTCATCACAGTCAATAGTAGAAGATTTTCAATAAACATTTATTGAATGAATGAATGATCAGCCAAGTTATTGGAGCTTTATGATTTTTTCATGTTCTCTCTATTTTGTTCATGGTGTCACCATGGTAAAGATGGACTTCTCCATGTATCCTTCCTATATCACTATTAAGGTTCATCTTCAGTGTTGACAATCCCATGGAGCCTCACTTGCTCTTTCCTTCCAGAATAGTTTTGCTCTTCTCAAAATTATTTGTATATTTTGCACCATCTCTTAATTACTTCATAGTTATGCATTTTCTTTTCTCACTAGGCAATCACAGTGCTTTTTTGTTTTGTTTTGTCCCCATCTCAAATTTCCTCAATATCTTGTTAGGTAACTTTAATGTATTAAAAAAGGGAAATAAGGCATACACACACATACACACACACACACACACAGATGGAGTGTTATCTCGATGATTTTGTCTCATGCGTCTGCTCTGAATTTCACCCTAGCAATTTGTCAACTATCCTTTGAAGTTAGTTTTTACATCCGGGGACCTCCTTCTCACCCTCTCCTTACAATGGGGCTTTGGGAAGCCAAGGCCTTAATTACATTCAATCCAAATTTCTTCCTTTTCAGAAAAATAAGCAATTACTGCCACAATGAGTAATGGAAACCTGATGAATTTTGTGTGCTTGTTTGTGCAAGTTAAAGTAATTTGAAAAGTATGTGAAAGGACTAGTGTGTAGATGGTTCATGTCCATAGAAAGCAGAGCAGGAAAATCAGATCAAGAGAGGAATACATGATAAAGAGAACATTTCAGTAATTCATAAAAGAAACATGGTTTCACAGGAAGCAGTCTTCTGGTTGTTTCTGAGTACAAGTAGAATAATTAGGTTAAGATATTTAAGGATGTATTTACCGAGGGAAACCATAGATGTGAACTGAGTGTAGAGGAGTAAAAAAAGTAGTAGAGGACAAATCCAGATGTATTTAAAGCAGAGGATGAAGCTTTTAAATCCTCAAAAGTTTCCAGGTGCCATGAGCTGGGACAAACATCCTCTACACTGTAGACGAAGAATCAAGGAGTTCATATAAAATCCCTTGTGGCTATATGCAAGTAGTTGTCCTGCAAGAGGATTCCAATCTCTAACTCTGCTAATGCCTGTCATTCATTCCTCAGGTAGTCCATTCTTATTGAGTACCAGAAATTACTGTGCATACATTTTTCATCCAAAGGATACTACCGAATCTGATATATGTTCCCAGAGATTTCCTCCATTCCATTATCTTCTTCATTCTTGTTGATTTTTCCCAGTTCAGTTAAAAGTCAGGTATAATCTTTGAGACAATTTTACACAATAACTATAACTGTTGGTGTGCTTAATTTAAAGACAGACCTGTGGCCAGGTGGAGCTAACATTTCCCAACCTTGCCTGATATTGTGTGTTGTTAATGTCTCAAGTTTTCTAAAGCATCCTTCCACGTCCTTCAGAGAATTAAATTCTAAGTAACTCAAAAGAAAACACCACTGCTATGGAGTTGGTTCAAACTCATGGTGACCACATATATTGCAAAGTAGAACTCTTCCACAGGGTTAGTAACCCACTCATCCCAAATTCCAGTGTCATTTAGTGAAAATTAATGCCTCGTATTACTAGGTAAATATTCAACTGAAAATTTTGTTTTTATTATTTGTAAATCCCTAGTCAACTTTTTAAAATTTAGATAAAATATTCTGGGCCAAATTGGCAATGTTATTTGTTCAATAATCATTTATTGTGAAATTACTATGTACCTGGACTTGTGCTTGTTGGCTGAATAGAGGTGAAGAATGTCATCTTTGCCACTGAAGGGTTCACAACTCAGTTTGGGAATCAAACAAGTGATGTGCTTTAGTAAATTCGTGAACGAGGTGTGATGACTACACCGATGATGGTGGTGGTGAGAATAAAGTCTCACATAACATGCCCAGCTAATTTCTCTACAAGTCCCCAATAGCTGTGCTTCTTATTGTTGAAAAGTGAAACTGACTGGACAGACTAGGTTCCTGATACTTCTGCCATTACACAGGCTACTGTGAAAAAAAAAAAAAACTGTGAAGAATGGCTATCTTCTGCAAAAAACTGTGAAGAATGGCTATCTTCTGCTGTCCCTCTGAACTCTCCTCCATCTCAGATGAATTTCCAACCCCCCCCACCTCAGTTTTCATTTGCATTCACACTAGGATATTGCTTTCCCTCCTAGGTTTGTTTGAAGGAATGATTAAGAAAGGCAATGATTTTCATAGCAGAAGGACAAAAATGGATGATTCACAAATTTCCTGGCAACAGTTCTGCCTCTGTGGCCAGTGCCTTCTTGCCTGCAATTGCTTCCTTCTTTGTAATTCAACTGGTTAGGTTTTAAAAATGGGCATCTGTGTCGGCTGGACAAGAGAGAAAACCTTGACTGTGGAAGTGAAGTTTATGTCAAGCTAAGAGGCCAGGATAAGTGTGGTTTATACCCTGTTGGTTACATATTTTGGCCAAGATGAAAGACGGGAAGAGCATAATCAACATTCTGTGTAATTGTTGATTAGTAGTAGTGGTGGTAATTATATTCCTGAGATGATTGCAAAAATTTTATTCCCCTGGAGAAAGCTGCTTGGAAGTTATTTCGTCTAGTACCTATATTGATACTATAAAACAAGAAGTATGGGATATAAAAACAAGAAAATCATTATTTAATCTCAGAGATCTGTTGTTTCTTCTTCTTTCTTTTTTAATTTAGCATCAATGAAAAGAATGCAACAACCACGATTGAAAGAGAGTTGCCTGTGTTATTAATTGCCAACATCTTGGAAAGGCACAGTGTCCAGGAGTTCACCTGTGGCAGCTGGACAAAGGCTGTTGGCATCTTAAGTATCCTGCCCGAGAAAGCAACTTTCAAGATAAGGCTTGGAAGGATGGGTTTAACTAGTATTTATCTGTGGGTGGTAACTTAATTGTTCACTAAATCTAATGAAGCCTAGGATCTTGATGTTATCTCATGAACCCCAAATGCTATCTGGATATTTCTCTCTCTCTCTCCATGGTGTTTCTCTTCTCTGATGTACTCTCCCTCGACTCCCACCGATCACACCACTATATGCTGATGCACATCCACTCCACTCAGTGAAATTCTTGGATTCTGGCCACCAAGATTCTCCATTACTAGCATCAGTGTTTGCATAGTGCATGTTCCAAGACAATCATCCAGGAGCCCCCAGAGGAACTCCTTCACTTTCCCTTTAAGCTATCTAAAGTTTAGATGATTTCCAGTCAACAATCATTCCTTAGACACTTATCATAAGAGGACCACAAGTATGAATACAATATATTCCATTGGGTGTGGTAAATCCAAAGCTAATAATAATAATAGCAATTATATGCTTGCTCTGTGGTTGGTATTTTGTCATACATTACTGCATTTAATCACCACAACACATTTATAGGATAGTTCATATTACTACTCACAGGTAGTAATATGGATCCTAGAATTTTTTTCTCTGAAGTCCTTCTTTGGAGTCCCTATCCTTCACCCTTCAATACTAATTTACCTGGAAAGCTCTGATTTTTTTCTTCATCCGCTGCTCAATGGCAGTGGGTTTTGGGGTATAGTTTTGCTTTTTCCCGAATGTTACGCAAATCAAATCATGTACTATTTAATTTTTTCAGACTGGATTTTTAGACTCAACAAAATGCCTTTCAGATTCATTTAAGTTGTCACACGTATGAATAGTTCAATCCTTTTAATTTTGGGATAATATTCCATTATGTAGATGTACCTACACTTTGTCTATCTTAATATATTTCCTATATTTTATGGCTGCACATTCTTCATAAGATAAAGGTTTTGTAAAATTCCCTATGAGATAATTGAAAGATAATTCAGTCTTTCCTCTAAAATGATTAACTAAAATTTCATTTTTACTGTTGATAGTTTTTAAAAAGTGTCTTTCAAGTTCATCAATTCATTATTGGTAATTTGGAGTAAAATTTTTGGCTTTTTATCAAATTTGAGCAAGCTCTATCAAGTTTCTTCCATACTTGAGCAATAAAGTTTAGAAGAATTTTCTTCAGGTTAGATTTTGGCTCCATACATTTCAAACTGTTTCTTCTCCAGTCTCATCATCCTTGGGTTGCATGGCACATTCATATTGTGATGCAGCCTCTGATCCTGCATTTTCAGGGCACAACTCACTGTGAGTCACCTCAGTGAGTGATAGGGGTATTCTCAGAAACTAGAGCTACCCTGGGATGGTGAAAAAAAAATTTTTTTTTTTTTTTTTTGTGGTAGCAATGGCTTAATCATATATGGAAGGGCTGGAAATCACAGGCTATATCACACAAGTACAAGCCAAATGTATCCCCCAACTCAACTTCCCTTTGGTTAGATCCCAAAATTGTCTGCACTTATTCCAATGTCACCCTCCAAAAAGGAGAAAGTGTGTGATGGGTGAAGGAAGTCAAATTAGAAAAAGTGCAGTGAATTGCTTTTACAGGTTTGCATCGCTTAACGTCCATGATAGTTCTGTGAAATAAGATGTTCTGTGATTTGGAAGTTGTGTTGTCCCTGTGTCTATGGGGCATGGGGCTCCTGGGTGCACTGGCCTCAGGGCTGCTCTGCAGCATGAAGCCCAAGCAGTTCCCACTGCTGATGCCTCAGGTGAGTGCTCCACTGGGTTCCGCTTGGCTGTTGCTGCATTTTCTGCTAAGCTACCTGCAGGGAAGGACAGTTCACCTATGAGAACCTGACTGAAGGGAGAACAGTGTGGACCAAAGGGGCTGAAGAAGGTTGAGCCAGGGCTAGGGCGTCCAGAGGACACCAGGCAGAATGTGGGGAGTAGACATGCCAAGCTGCAGGTGCTGAGGGGAACTGGGGTTGGGAGTTTGGGCCTGGGCCTCCATTTCTGTAAACTAGGTGGCTTCCTGAACTTCGCATAGTAGGTGGGCAAATGTGGGGCTCTGATCTGAAGATGGTGGTTTGGCGTCCTGACAAACACCTGGGTGCTCTGGCCCGTGGACGTATATGCAGTAGGATGTTGCCTGAATGGACATTAAGCGACGCACACCTGTGTATGGTCTTTCTAGCCATGGTCTTGTAACTCTCCACAAAACGACTGGCTGGGACTATGTAGGTAATGTGTGCAAAGCTCTTGCAGGGATTGGACAGTTTACTATGACTATGCAAATAAAATGTTGTGGCCTAACAAGGAGATTGATCAGTTTTGCCATCCAGCTAGGCTTAAAAGGGCAAATTCCGCAAAGGTTCAGGGAAACTCACTACCATGAAGAAGAGTCTGGAGCAGAGCGTGTCCTTGGATGAAGGACCTACAGTCCCTACACTGAGAACGCCCTAGACTCAGAAGAAAGAGGGAATGCTGAAGACAGCAAGAGATAGCAGTGGTGAACCTGCCCAGCCCATGGAACGAGAGCTGGGAGCCTTCAGGTAGGAAGATTGCTGCAGGAGCTAAAAGAGCTGTAACACTTGCCCATACAGGGCAGAGGCCCAGTTGTGTCCCATGCAGGTTTGCACACCTTCCCCCCTGGGCCGGGGTGCTCAGGTAGCATGGAGGCAAGCGAAGCCCACAGGCCCATGCAGAGTGGCAGGAGCCAGTATCCTTGGCTTAGAACTGCCCAGTGACAGAAGTTCAGTAGGTCCTATGTAGAGGTCTTCCAGCTGGCAACAAGGCCCAGCAAGGCCCAGCAGCATAGCAGAAGCCTCAGGAGCCATGCACATCCCCCCAAGCAATGTGTTGGTAGCTGGAGGCAGAGATGATGAGAAGACAGAATCTGACCTGAACCACTGACATGCACCCGCCCAGTCAAATAACAATGGACATGGGTAATTTGGGGAAGGGTAAGCAGGAGCCCTGGTGGCACATTGGTTAAGTGCTCAGCTGCTAACCGATAGCTAATTGGTTCGAACTCACCAGTCGTTCTGTGGGAGAAAGATGTGGAAATCTACTTCCGTGAAGATTTAGTCTTGGAAACCCAATGCAGCAGTTCTACTCTGTCCTATAGGGTTGCTATGAGCCATTGAATCAACTCAGTGGCATGGGTTTGGTTTTTTGATTTAAGCGGTTCTCCCTTGAGAACCTGTTATTGTTTAATGTTTGCTTTCTATAAATAATAATAATGGCTTCCACTTTACCAACACTGTGTAAGCATCTCATGTGTCCAGCTCGATCACAGATGAACATAGCATCCATGGAATAGTTGATGTTAGTGGGTGGGCAAGCCTTATTCCTAGCAGTCTAATGGCTGCTTGGAAATTTGAGGCGCAGTCTGTCTGGTTGGGCAATACAGACAGACATGTATATACAATAACTAGTGGGAATTCAAATATGTGGTAAATTCTACAAAACGTGTGAGTATGGAAGGAAACTTTATTCATAGACATTCTGCTACAGCTGCCCTTCATAGATACTAAGCAACAGCATTATACCATGAGGTCCAGGTGGTTTTGGAGAACCCATTCCAACCCATATCACTCTCATAGCCCATGCTCCAGATGCGAAAAAAGACAAGAAGTGCAGAGCATGTAATAGGAAAACATCATTTGCCATCAAGCCTATTCTGACTCACGGTGACCTCCTCTGTGCTCCACAGGGTACTCAATGGCTGAGTTTTTGGAAGTAGATCAGCAGGGCTTTCTTCTGAGTTGCCTCCAGAAGAACTCGAACCTCATATGTTAACTGTCTGCACGACCCAAGGGCTCCATGTAATAGTATGTGTTGTTTTCCGGTTGATTCTGACTCATTCAAACCCCACGTATTACAAAGTAGAACTGTTCCATAAGGTTTTTTTTTTCTTTTTTATTTAGCTGTAATCTTCATGGAAGCAGATTACCAGGCCTTTCTTCCACAGTACTTTGGAGTGGGTTAGAACCCCAAACTTTTATATCAGTAGTTGAGTGTAAGCCCATATAATAGTAGGCCCTATCCTTTCCCTCCAGGGTCTTACGGTGTCTCTCAAGATAAAATTAATCCATGCACTCTGCTTTTCCAGGCCTCCCTTGCCTGAAGTTTGAACTGATAATAATACTTATATGGTTTGTTCCTTGCTACCTGCTCTTATAGTATCTCAGTCACATGTAAACCTTCCTTTTTTTTTTTTTTTCGCACTGAGAGTCTTCAGAATATTTTTCACGTGTGCTCTCAAATAAGTCTGGTCAGTTTCTTGAGAAAATACCCAAGGTACTCATTGCATCCTCTGTTGGTTAGCTCTTCCATTTATTAAAAAGGGAACGGTCTTGGTAGTCACCATCTAGCATTCAGCCAGAGGATCTGCCGCCTCTAGGAGGGACTTCTACTTCTGCTGGGTACTGCCACCTCCCCTGACTCTAGAGCTGTTGCTTCTGGAGTGTGTCCACAGTTGGAGCCACCTAAAAATTAGGGGTGCCCCTATTCTGGGATAAAGTTGAGAGACATCTTGCTCCTTCCCAGTGGGCAATGACTTGATTAACTGCTTTGAAAAGTCAAACTCACAAACAATAATACAAAAAAGCTACGGTGCTAAGAAACTGGAGGCTCCTTCTAGGGACAATATTTCCCTTCCCAACTGACATTTAGAAGTTAAAAGTACTCTCTAGAGGCAGTTCTTAAGTCTTTATTTCCCCAGAGGAACCTTCTGATTCTGGGAAGCCTCTTCCATGTATTATTAAGGTGGATAAAAAGTGGTCAGAATGACAGTGAATCTCTTTGCCCGGTGACTAACCACACACTGCAAGTACATGGACTTATGACTCTGATAAACTGAAGGTCTATAGTTGTGGTCTTTAGGACTTCTTGTGTAGTTCACCATGGAGATAAAGAACAAAATGGATTTCATTTTTGGAAGAGTCATAAGAGTGAAGGAAAGTTCAAAGGAATAATCAGTGTATTCTACGGTAGAGCCAACATTCCAAAACTGCTAATATTGTTGGACACAGTGATTCTTATCCCTACACATTGATTCTGAGGAAATAATCAAAATTGTAAATGATTATTTATATACCAGAATGTACACGCGTTATTTACTAAAGCAAATATTGAGAGAAAACTAAGTCAGATAACAGAAGACCCAGTAAGTTCATTACGGTACATCTCCTTGATATGCTGCAGCCATTAAGAATTCTAATGTTTTGTGAATATTTACTGACACAAGACAATGTTCATGGTAAAGAGCTAATTTTAAAAATGGGATATAAAACAATTTATTGTATAATCCCAATTTCATAGAAGACAGCATTAAAAAAATAATAATAATTTTGCCCCTTCTGCTCACAAGGAACTAACATTTTTGTCAACTTTCACGGCTAAAGTTTTCTGAGGATTGATTGGGAGTGCTTTGTGGATGCTCAGGTTAAAGTTCACATCCAAGGTGTCCTCCATGTTCTGGCCTGCCCTGCTGGCCATGTGGTCCCTTCTGCTGTCCCATTCAGAGGAACAGCTTTTTCCAGTGGCCACTGATCATCCTGGATGACAACACTGCTGACATTCTGCTCCAGGCCCAGCAGTAACCCTGCTCTGCTGCCTCTCTCTGCACCCAACATCAACCAACAGGTGCTTCCTGGGCCCAATGCTCCCCTGAGACCCTCCTGAGACCTTGCAGCACCAGTCGTCTCCTGGGGGTTGAGAGTTGCTCTGTGCTGAGGAGGGGAGGGGCCTTCCATTGATATTGGGGTTACACTCTGTTTCCAGTTGTGTTGTTTGAGCTCTAAAAGGATACAGAATTATAGGTAAAATAACACTTTCTGTTTCTAATTATAGGTCTCTGTTTCTTATAGCTCACAAGCATGAGTCAAATGGGGACTATGTTGGGAAACAGCCCAAGGCTCAGGCCCCTCTGAAGAATGTCCAACTAGTTCACATCATGATGCTTGGCTCCTCGTTTCCTCAAACTGAGCTCTTTCAAGAGGTATTATTGTCCTCATGAGAAAGAATTTCTTTCCCCAAGTGTAGCAGATATGTCAAATATTTACTCAGCCCCAAGCTGGGATACCTGATATACATATGTATGTGTTTACATTATAATTTAATCTAAATATTAAAAATTATTACGTGTACATATATCCACATTGTATACGTAAGTATACTTATTTATTTTGAAAAGAAAATTGATGGCTATTTCTTCTGAGTTGTGTAACTATGAGTGTTTAGTTTTCTTTTTCATGCCTTTATGTTTTTTTTTTAATAATCATTTATAGTTTTTCACTAATTTTTGGTAAATCTCTAATATATAAGAGAAATATAGTCAACAAAGACATAATAAAAGAGCAAAAGCTTCATAGACCAGAACTAATAATAGCAATCTTAACAGATTTAAACTTAAAATCCTAAATTTGCTTAAAAATTATTTGCACTTACACAGGACAGGGAAATCTGGTTTATTTTCGGGTGATATGCAAAGGTCCTGAGGTTTTCATTGTTCTGAGCGTTGACTCAGAAAGAGGAGACCCAATAAGGAATGCCAGAGTCTGAGCACAGTCCTCTGAGGAGAAAGTGAGGGGAGTTCTGGTTATCATTAACCTTAACAGAAGAGGATTTAATGCATCTTAGCTTCTTTAACACATGCAGTGGACTGCATCAAGGGACAAAGATTAGATTAGATTCATTGAATTACACGGATTTATCTGGAAGGCAAAACTGAGGTCAACAATATATTCTTCCTTTTGATACAAGTATATTGACCACCCACTGTATGTCAAGCAATGGAGATAAGAAAAATAAAACAAATGCATGCTAGCCAAAAAACAAAATTCTGACTCATAGCAACCCTACAGGACAGAGTAGAACGCCCCCACAGGATTTCCAAGGAGCGACTAGTGGATTCGAACCGCAGACCTTTTGGTTAGCAGCCAATCTCTTAACCACTGAGCCGCACATATATGCTTAATAAATTCAAAAAAAAAAAAAAAGAGCTCATAAAACTTTTTATCAAAAGAACAGATTGCTTTTAATTTAGTGAGAATCCAATCATTAAAAATGTTCAAAGTGAGGCTACATGACCATTTCCCGATGATGAAATACTAGGAATTTCTGAACCCAATAGTCTAGAACTGTGGTTCTCAAACTTTAGTATTCATCAGAATCCCAAGGAGGACTTGTTTAAAAACAGATTCCTAGGTCCAACCCCAGAGACTGATCCAGCAGGTCTGGGGTGGGATCTCATGATTTTTATTTCCCAGGTAATGCTGATGTTGCTGGTCCATGGACCACATTTGGGGTAGCAATGGCCCAAGCTAGGATATCCCAGACTCTTCTTCCTTCTAAGATCGGTAATCCTAAAATAACAGACAGAGAAGAATGCCTGCATCCTCAAATTTGTTTACCTCAGCTGGCTAAAAAAGGCAAGATGGCTGAGGGAAGGAAAGAAACACAACCTGATCAAAAGCAGAAAGTGCCCAAAGTGAGAGACCTGTTTCTGGGGCAGTGAGATGTTAGAAGACAAAGTTCCAAGCCAGCCTCCCCGGAGGATTCTTGTGAAATAGTTTCAAATATAATTTTTTTTCCAAGATCCCAAATTATACTCTACACAGCTCTTAGATTGCACTGACAAAGCTTTAAAAAATGATGCATTTACTCCATGCAGGCAGCAGTCTCTGGAGCCGAAGACTCCGCGTTAGTGACGTGTCACAGCTGGTTTCAGGGCTGCGTTGAAAGCTTCAAGCTTTGGCACGACTGAGTATTAACTCAGCATTAAGCAGAAGCTTTGACACTGGAGACTCCAGACTTGGATGGATTATATACACGTTTTGAATATCTCAAAAAAATACTAGCAGTAAAGGGGAGACAGAGGTTTTAAAAAGAAAGAGAGAAGGAGAAAGAAATTAAAAGGGTGCAATGTAAACGAAGAGACACCTCAGTCTGGCATATCCCACCTGTTCCTCTTTTACCTTCTGCTCCTTTCCCTTTCAGACCTTGTAGCATGTAGAGCCACTTTTTCAACAGTGATGGTTCTTTCAGCTTTTAGCCTAAGTGTGCACTACTGGAACACGGGGGAAAAAAAAAGGAAAGTTACATGGTAAATTCCTCTCTACAATCTTTTATTGTTTAAAAGATCCTGGTTGACTGCAGACCAGATCTTGGCCCCAGAGCAACAAAAAATCACCAATACCGTGAAGACTCAGCGTATTCAGAGAGGTTACTAAAATATAATAAGCAATAAATGCCATCTTCTAGCTTTACCGGGCATATAACTTGTTCAAAACAATTTCACAAATATTGACTCATTTGATTCTTACCATAATCCATGCGTTAGATCAGGATTATGACACCCATTGCCTTCCAAAAAGTAAATTGAGTATCTGAGGGATTTAGTACCTTGCCCAAGGTTATGTAGAGGATTCAAGGAAGTATCAGGGAAAATTTTCAGTTTGACTAAATCCAGGTTCTCAGGCCCCCACTCTCCCACCACCCCACGCATAAAACCATAGGTTCCAATTCCTAGTACTGCCATCATAAATCAATTCTACTCATATATTCTTATTTTTCAATTCACGTTCTTACAAGAACCTTATGATGATTCTAGAGAATCTCTTTCTGAAGATATAGCAAAATATGGTAGATGCTCTAGGGTGTATCTATGTGCATTCTAATGAGCTTAGGCAACTACCTTCTTCTCACCTCCCCTCATTTTAAGGCTGGTGGACACAGGTGACATCACCAAAATATTCCTGAAAGAAAAGAAGGTTTGGAGCCTTGGTTTATGAAGATGGGCTATTTTAACATGAATGTATTTCACAACTATGCCTCTTCACCCTGTCAGTCTAGCTAAAAAAGTAGTTTTTAGGTGTATTAAAAAGTATAATTCATGGGAAGTCCATTCACCCCCACTAGGCAAGCCCTCCATGGCCAGACTGATCCTTAGGAAGAAGATTCATCGGTTCATCATAGGAAGGACAGAGCCCAGTATCCGGATATTGAGTGACAGGCGTTAGACTGAAAGACTAAAACAGCTGAGCAGAGAAGAAGCTGGCTTCACAGAGGACTGGCGAGTAGCAGGGAGTGTAGGAGGCACACAGAGAATGGGCATGATGAAGCCTGGCAGCAGACTATCCCGGGCTATTCTGCAGGCCTTGGGAACAATGATAAGAACAAGACTAAGATTCAGCCTCAGAGAAATGGAGCTGGTAATATCATCTAATTAGGGAAAAGCCTAGGGAACCTGAGACTGGAGTAGAAAATTAATGTGTTTACTTTGTTCATATGGCATCTCGTGTTGTCTATGCAGTGGTTTTAGGAGGCAGATAGAATGTCCCATTTGGCAGATGAGGAAACTGAGTCTCAGGAAAACTAGAGGAAAAAAAAAAAAAGATAGTTAAGATAGTTACTGGAGCACTAGCAAAGCTAACATTGCTGAGTCACTAAAATCCAGCCGGAAGCTTTCCAGTACCTTCTTAAAAGACAAAAACAAAAACTGACAGGTCCTAGGCCATGGAAGGCCTGTAGATCTGTGTATGTGTGCACAGGGATGGCAGAGCCTTGTGTGTGTGCACACAGTATGTATGTGTGTGTGTGTGTGTGTATCTGCCTCAGAGAGGAATAAAAGGTGGGAAGGGAGGAATGAAGTCAGTCAGGTTATTACATTACCCTTTAGGATTTTAAAACATGGTGGCATTTACGACAATCATATTGTGATCCATCTACTAAAATATAAAAACTTGGAAGCCTAATCTCTCTAGGTTTAAGATGTAATTCTGTCTCTGCATTATCAAGTAGCATGGTATCGAATGCAAAGGCTGCCTCTGTCTGAGAACACTCAGGGAAACAATTTTCCACCACACCTTAGTGGGTCTGCAATCAAAGTCTGTGTGTATCTGCAATTTTTTTTTTTAATCCCTTCCCTTCTTTCTCCCTTTTTTCCTCATTGTGTCCCCACTTCCCCTGCCTCCCCACCATCCCCTGCCAAACACTTTTCTCTTTTTTTTTATGGAGATGGGAACCAAGAGGAAATTGATGCAGTGGTGGGTTTAATATGACATTTGAAAAGTGACTTTTTGATTTTCAATTAACCTTGCACAAAGAGGAAATATTGAAATTAGCCCCTTTGTTCTTGGCTGGATGGCAGACAGGCTGGTTGGGCCATGGACTGAAGGGGTTTGAGGTGGGGCCCTGGGGAAGGAAGAGGCAAGGAGAGTGGGAACTAGCCTGGCACCTTGCAAAGTACTCTCCTTCTATTTGCACAAAATGAGAGGACTGTAGTAATTACTCTCACAAGGGGGAAACAGGTAGGAGAGAAAATGCTCTTGTCATTTGTTTGACTTAATTGTATGCTTTTATGAGCCGTCTGGCTGGAAGGATTAAAGTTACTTTTAATAACACTTCCTTTCAGAAAGAATTTGATTTGAAGTTTCCCAGCAGGGCCTCCCAGTCAACAGCAGGGCCCCTTTCCCAATCCATGTCCCCTTCCTCCCTTCCCCTGTCCTCAACCCTCTCTCCTTCCCTTCTTTGAAAGCCCCTTTGTTCTGTTGGTAGAAGAAAGAGATACTACATTATAATATAATGCGTTAAACTTAGCGCCCTGTGTTTCCTCTTTCCAGATTTTCGAAATCGTCTTTACTCAAGGCAGTATGCCCCTGTCTCCTTTGCAAGAGGAAACCTTGACAATTATGTATGGAAAATGAAATAGCTTGATGCTTCGGACCTCATTAAGCTGCATGTGGAGACCGGCGTGATGGCAGTGACAAGGTTCTATAAACACACACATTGCACATTATTACAGTCTGGTTTCACGGATGGACCCTTTCAATTTGCTCCTTTCCCCCTTTCTGTTTCTGTTCTTGCAGTATTTCTGCCCTAGCTCCCTAGCTGTTTTCTCTCGCTTTTTCTTCCCTCTCACAGTTTTTGTCTGCGTTTCCTCTTGCTCGCAGGGCACTCCGCTGGCCTCCCCGGCCCCGACTGCGTCGCTGTCACCCGCGCAGGCGAGGGGCGTGGGGCTGTGCTGGGGCTCCCGGGGCTTCTCCGTGCACAGCCACCCTGACTGTGGGACAAGAACCGCGGCACAGCCCCGCAGGACCGCGCGGTTAACGCCGAGCCGCAAGCGGAAGACGCTTCCTCTCAACCCTAGATGGCAGCAGGGTGCTGAAGCTGGCGCAGCCCTCGGCAGCCCTTCTGGTCTATTTTCCTGAACAGATTGCCAGGGGATACAGCGGCTAAACAGCCCGCCGCCTCCCCGGAGTGCAGGTCAAGCAGAAGAGCAAGCGGGACAGACGCAGCTGGCGGGGCCTCTGGGGTCAGATCCTGCAGCTCAGGACACCGTGGCCTCTCCGCGCACACAGACGTGGTCGTGTAAAAACAGAGGGGATTGCAGCCTCTTGGAGACTATGTCCTGGGAAAGAGCAGTGATTCTGGACCGTGACAAAAGTCCTCAAGGCTCGAGAGCACACACACACACCAACACACATACACATGCACACACACACA
This sequence comes from Elephas maximus indicus, assembly GCF_024166365.1. Classification (NCBI taxonomy): domain Eukaryota; kingdom Metazoa; phylum Chordata; class Mammalia; order Proboscidea; family Elephantidae; genus Elephas; species Elephas maximus. The sequence continues at coordinate 47,933,248 of NC_064829.1, read as the reverse complement.
CACACACAGAGATGCACATAAACTCCTGGGCAAAGACTTGTCTTCCCTCCCCGTGTCCAAAGCAGCTATGAAGGAAGGCAGCCAGGGCTGAAAAAAAGAGTCTTTCGGTCTAGCTTCACTGCCATTCTGCTGTAGGCTGTGGCGAAGGTTCTTTCTGTCCCAGGGCCTCAGTTGCCTCATCTGTAAAATTGGGGTTATGATAGCTTTCAGCTTTGTGTATGTACAAAGATTGTTAGGATTAACAAGAGGAACAAAAGGAAAAATTCCCTTTGGCAGGAATAGTCTCACGGCTGCAGCAGTTGGCCTGGAACAGAAATTTTCCTTCAGAGGATGCGTCCAAATGCTGCTACGGTATTTATTTTGATCATCCTGGAATGACTTATTTGAAAACAAAGGGCAGGAGTTGTTTCACACTAAAAAACCGAGGACCTTTATCTCCAAACTACGTCGATTATCTACACCCCGCCCCACATCACTGGCCTTGTCATCCCCTGGAAATCCTATGCGTCAGAACTCGTTATCATCAGACACCACACATAGCAACTGGACAGCCAAGCCTCTGAAGGATCCCAGGAATAAATAGGAAATACAGAGAATATTCTGGTGTATGGTATCTTAGAAAAATCTCACTGTTAACACGGCATTCAACACACCGTGAGTCAGGAAATTTTCTCACCAGGGTCTGACTCGGAAAAAAAAAAAAAAAGAATCAAAGATGTTTTAAAGCCCTCGTATTACAGCACCCTCTCCTGTTTCCTATATGTCTTGTCCCCTTCAAACACCATGGCAACGTTTGTAAGAAAAGGGCAGGAGGACAGAAGTATCTGAGGCTCTATGTTTATCTTGTCTGGGGTTTTGTTGCCTTTAATCTTTCCTGATCTACAATTTCAGCAAAGAAACCAGGGCTAGAAATACCCTCTTCTGACCCTGCTCCCAGCGATTATGAAATACGTGTAAAATCTTAAATGCTGTCGTTGTTGTGAGCTGCCCTGGAGTTGACCTCCAACTCATGGTGACCCATGCACGCAGTGTGGAACTCTGTCTGGTCCTGCACCATCCCGTGATCAATTGTGGATCAAACCATTGTGATTCATAGGGCTTCCACTGGCTGAATTTCAGAAGTAGCATCACACAAGACCTCCACTGACAGACAGGTGGTGGCTGCGTACAAGGTGCACTGTCTGGAAATTAAACATGGGTCTCCCACAAGGAAAATGGAAATTCTGCCACTAAACCACCAGTGCTTCAAAATCTGGAATAACCTAGGTTATTTACACTAAAAAGAGCATAAGCTTACAGCCTACAACTTTGCTCACTGAGTGTTTTACAGGGCTTACAGGAAAGATATTCCAAAGTGAAAAAAAAAAAAAAAAAACTGCCATTGGGTCGATTCCGACTCATAGTGACCCTATTGGACAGAGTAGAACTCACCCATAGGGTTTCCAAAACTGTAAATCCTTACGGAAGCAGGCTACCACATCTTTTCCCAGTGGATCAGCTGATGCATTCTAATTGCCGACCTTTTGGTTAGCAGCCGAACGCTTTAATCACTGCACCACCAAGACTGTATTCCAAAGTGTTATTTGGGGTTAAAAAGGTAGAGGAAAACAAAAAGATATTAAACAAAAGTCCAGCTGTTGACAGTTATCTTTCCTTGAAAAGATCATCCGTGATCACAGGACAGGAGGCAGAGTCAAAAGATTTCTGTCATCTGAGTTCTCCCCTGTTCTCTTTGAATATTAGACCTATTTCGAATTATTATTAGACGCCTGTAGCATCAGCCATGGCAACAATATCATATCAGTAATTCCAACAATCTCGTACTAAACATTGACTTAGCACATAACTTCATCTTTATAGCTTCCTAACGGTCTCTCTAGTTGGGCTAGACCTCCAACCTCATAAAGTATTCCACTCAGTGGTCAACTACACTTCCCTGGAAATAATCTTCCTGTACTCCCACTCCCAGGTTTTCCAATAAACCTTGCCTACCTGAACCCCAAGATAAGTCACCTGAATCATTTTTACTGATACCCTCCATTTTTTCCTCTGGAGAAAACAAAACCATAGTCAGGAGCTTCTTGTGGGGTCTCGGAGTAGAGACAGATCAATACTGCCTTCTGCTTTCTCTCTTCCTACAGCCAGGAAACAGAGCATTATTGGTGAAAATCATCCAGCCTTTCTTATTTTCATCCCTAAATTCATACCCTAAATTCATATTTTATTGACCTCTGGTTATTTATTTATATCGGATTATTTTTCCTCCCTAGTATATTTAAAAAAAAAAATTTTTTTTTTTTTTTTTTAGTATATTTAGTGGGACCTTGGTGGCAGGCACAGTGTTTAAGCATTTGGCTGCTAACCAAAAGATTGACAGTTCGAATCCACCAGTCACTCCTTGGAAATTCTATGGGGGAGTTCTACTCTGTCCTATAGAGTCGCTAGGAGTTGGAATTGACTTGACGGCAGTGGGTTTGGTTTGGTTTTAGTATCTTTAGTGAGTGTTCCCAAATGTTGACCTTCTCCTCGCAGAAGAATTAACGCCATTGTGTAGAATGGATGTCAAATTCCTTCTCCTTATCTAAGCGTTTATCTACCTGTAGCACCAATCTTTACCTGTTTTCCTCTGGTCTCAAGGGAAAGAAGCCCTTTATAGGATGCAAGACACGCAGCCAAGGAATTTTCTTTATCTCATCTTTGCTTATTTCCTCTAGGACCTTAATTCATCAGTTACTCTCTCTCTCTCACCTGTATCTTTAACCACCTCTCTGCACCCCCTTATTTCTTTTTCTTTCTCTTCCCACTCCCTTCTCATACATGCATCAATCATCTGCCACCCTCTGAAGACATTCCAGTAGTGCTAGGCTGCTTCTAGAGCCACACACATGCCCCTCAGTGCTCAGCCACACCTCTCTGCCTTTGTTCATGATTGTCACTCTGCTGAAGAGTGACTTTCTTGCATTTTTTCTTTTCCCCTCATTTCTTGCTCATCCTTCAGTACTCAGGCTCAGGAACCATATCCTATGGAGTCAACTTTCCCTGACATCTAAAACAAACCAAGTTCCCTTCCTTTGTTTTTCTCTAGCAGAGAGCACACACCTCAATCACAGCAGTTATACACTGATTTTTCTTCTCATTGTGTGTCCAATTTTTGTTTAACCCACTAGGCTGTGAACACCTCAAGGGCAGAAAATGTGTCTTATTCATCTTTATTTTCTTAGTGCCAAATGCAGTTCCAGTCACATAGTATTAAACTTTGTTTTGGAAATATCAGTCATATTACCTTATATACCTACTGACTTCTAAGGAAAAGGTTTGCCGACATCACCCCTGAAGGAAAAAGAACCCTCTAAATTCTGCTCTGCGTCATTGGAACCAGGGATGAATTACCTAATATGCAAGGTAAGCAAGTGCTTAAGGCACCAACAAACAGGGGCACCAGTTGTACAAAGCAAAGACCCATAGAAGTCAAGCAAACAGGACACAAGGAAAAGTAAGCATCACAGCAGATGGGAACTGGCAGGGTACTAAATAAAACTAATACTATTTTGTAAATTTTGTATAGGATAACGATTATATTTTTCTTTTCATTTCTGCCTGATTGAGTACAACCTCACATTCAGTTCTCTCTGGTCAACCACATGAGAACGCGCCAGAGACACTATAATCAGGAGGCATATGAGGTGTCAGGTCCTGCGCAAAGCTAACCGAAATGCATCTTCAGATTGAGCATACCCTTGTATTTGTATCATGCTCTTCTCCAACGCTCTCACGCTCATCGAATATCAGCAGTAATCCAACGAAATGTGAAGATGCAGTATCAAAAGACAGAAAGTGAGTGCACATGTTTTTAAGTATTATTTCAAGGCAAGGCCCACCAACAAACATCATACAACAAACCAAAAAAAAAAAAAAAAAACCCAAACCCGTTGCCATTGAGTCAGTTTTGACTCATAAAGACCCTATAGGACAGGGTAGAACTGCCCCATAGGGTTTCCAGGGAGCACCTGGTGGATCGAACTGCCAACCTTTTGCTTAGCAGCCATAGCTCTTAACCACTACACCACCAGGGTTTCCGTACAAGTAAATTAAATTACGTCTGGCTGCCTTGTAAGTACTATTTCTTTTGACTGTCTTGGGCCTGAAAAACAAAATAAAATGTTCCAAATAATTTTTTTTAATTTGCTAATTTTCAAATATATTTTTTTCATTAACATCCAAATTTGAATGTCAATTTCATTTTATAAATTTTACTATTTTCAATGGTTAAAATTTATTTGCTACCATAGAATCAAATTTAAAAAGTGGCATCATTTTATATTGAGGTAAAATGAAATGGCAACAACTAAATGGAGCACAAAAGCAAAAACTCATAGACGATAAAAAGAAAAGGATTTGTGAATTCTTAAATTAAATTCCAAAATTAACTTCCTTTTAAAAATGTAATGAATCAGGAGAGACTTCTTCTGTTGAACGCTCAAGTTTAATGGGCGTAAATCGTTGTACTACTTCTGCTAGTGCTGAAATTACTAATGGCAATATGAATACAATAGAATTTGTTCAAAATTCTGCATCCATTCCTTGCTGCAGTAAAAAAAAAAAAAAGGAAAAATTAATAGTGGTATAGAAAGTGGCATTATTTTGGAAATACAGATCCCGCTTTATGGAATAATTTTTCTTCTAAGTTATTGGATTGAAAGAGGGCCAAGTGATTGTTAACGTCACAGTGTAACATTTGAAATATTGTGTTGAAAATTCCTGAATAGTAAACAAACAAGGTTCTGTAGCCAGAATATATTTCTAGGGTGCAAAGCTAATGGTGAAAAGCATAAGAGAGAGTGGCTGATGTATTCTCCATCAGTCAGGTCCGTATATTGCTTTGTTTGTAAACTATTCAGTACTAAATCATTTAGCTCTCGATTTGCTGAGGATGAATTTATCAATTGGTGCAACTCAAATATGATTGATAAACATGAAAACAGTTCAATTCACAGAGATTGTATGTTATATTATTTAAAGCAAAGACATGCTTTTGGCTTAACTCACGAACTGGAAACACAAATTAATGAAGAACATCAGTACTGGAAAGCCATTTTCCAACTCCTTTTTGCTGTCATTATAACAATCGCTGAACAGGGACTATCTTTTTGAGAAATAGATGAAATGTCTGGGTCCCCACGAAATGGAATTTTGGAGACTCACTTGAACTTCTTGCTCAGTTTGGTCCATTTTTAGCGGGTCACATTTCAAAATATGGTAAGGCAGGAAAGGATAACCCCATTGCATATGTCTGAAACAGCATGTGAAGAATTGATACATTTAATAAGTAATAAAGTTCAAATAACTATTTTCAGTGAAATAAGTATAGTTTGATATTTTAGTTGCCTGCAGATTTTGCTCCTGACCTTTCTCATACAGATCAGCTAAGCATTGTTTTAAATACGTATCTCCGACAGATGGAAAACCTGTTGAGCTATTTATCACATTCACCAGCTTAAAAAGTCACTGTGAAGAAATTGCAAACCAAGTAATTCACTATTTATGTGAAGTTTGAAAATTTTATTTTTCTAAGTGCAGAGGCCAGCCGTGTGACAATGCTACCAATATGTCAGGGCAATACAAAGGCATGCAACAGACAATTCCAGAATGTAATGAATATGCCATTTTCATACCACGTGCTGAGCATTCACTTAATCTTGTAGGATGTAGAGCGGTACATTGCTGTTTGGAAGCAGTTGATATTTTTCTACTGTTCAGTTACTCGACACATTTTTTGCAGCCTCTATTCACTGATGAGTAGTTCTTAAAACGTATTTAGACAATGATCCAATATTAAAATGTCTTTCTAATACACATTGGGAATCATATCCTGTAGCAATGAGTGCAATCCTGGAATCTTACACTCAGCTTCTGGATGCCTTAAAAAATATTACTGAAGACCAGACACAAAAAGAACACACCAAAAAGGAAGCTGAAAACATTGGCAACAAAATGTAAACACTAGAGGATTTATTTATGTTGGTTATGTGTAATAATATATTGTAGCATTTTAATCGGATGAGTCAGGGTCTCCAAGATTAAGAAATAAATTTAAAAACATGCACAGATATCTACCAGTCATTAAAAAGTGCTTACATAATGTAAGAAAAATTTGAAAACACAACAAAATGAATACTGCTAAGTACTGATTATCAAGCAATTCACTGTCTCAGAAGCATTAGAAAGAAAACAGTAAATGATGAAAGTGATCCGAAAGTATCACTGAGTGCCAGAGATCAATTTCATGTAACCACATACTAAACCCATCATTGATACCCTTGAGTCTTGGATGAAAAGAAGGGCAAAAATGTGTAAAGTTCTTTCAAATAGATTTTCCTTCTTAAACAATGTGAATATACCTGATGAAGAATGTGTGAAGGCATCTAAGAAATTAGTGCAGGCTTATCCCAATGACTTAAATATAAACCTTACAGAGAAGTGCCACTATTTCATTCTTACATGATAACTAAATTTACAGATTCAGGAAAGACAAATTTTACTCATGTAAGCATGTATGATTCCATAACAGAAGTTAAACTACAATGCATATTTCTCAATGTTAAAATTGATTTATGAGTATTCCTAACTTTAGTGATCACGAACTGCACAACAGGATGCTCATTTTTGTCCCTAAAGAGGCTCTAAAACCCTCAGCAGACAATAATGACTCAAGAAAGACTCCATTAATTATCCTTATTATGTATGAACGTAGATATTGTTCAGCAGCTTAATTGTGGGAAAATCACTGAAGAATTTTTGAGAGCAAAGCATAGAAAGAAATGTTTTTTAATTATAACATGTTGGAAATGAAAGCTCTATCTACAAATAAAATGTAGTTATTTGTTGTAATATTTGTTTTCTGATCATTAATTTTTCTTTTATTACATCTTTTCATTTGTTCATTTATAATTACAGCATTTATTATAAAACAAGCACCAAAATTGAAGTATGAGCCATTTAAAGCAAAGTTGGTGAAAGTCAATTTTTCTTTGTGGGAGATGAATAGAATTTTACATTTATTATTCAAACAACTAAGCTCACTGACTCATTTTCTTTGTTGTAGAATACGTGGAACATTCCTTTTGTAGGAAGTATGGTCTATCATAAAACCCTTAGTATCCCACATCCACTAGAAATTTTATAATCCAGTTCATCTCATTCCTCTAAAATGGCATACTCTATTTTGTGCTCAATCACTGATATTATACCAAACCAAAACCAAACTCACTGGCAGTTTATTCCGACTCATAGCTACCCTACAGGACAGAGTAGAACTGCTCCATAGAGTTTCCAAGGAGTGCCTGGTGGATTCGAACTGCCAACCTTTTGGTTAACAGCCATAGCTCTTAACCACTACACCACCAGGGTTTCCATTGATATTATAGTTGCATTTAAAAAGAAGTTACATCATGGCTAGCTAAGTCATACACACACACATAAGCAAAAAAACAAACAAAAAAAAACAAACCCATTGCCTTTGAGTTAATTCTGACTCATAGCAACCTATATATACATGTATACATACATAAAATGCAGGAGCCCTGGTGGCACTGTAGTTAAGTGCTTGCCTGCTAGCCTAAAGGTTAGAGATTCAAACCCACCAGCTGCTCCACAGGAGAAAGATGAGGCAGTTTGCTTCTGTAAAGATTTACAGTCTTGAAAACCCTGCAGGGTAGTTGTACTCTGTCCTATAGAGCCACTATAAGTTAGAATTTGACTAGGGAATAATGAGTTTTATATATATATAACTCACATATCCTGTTCTAATATGTGAGTAAGCAGAGGAGTGGGCATTACAGATTATCAGTGTTTAGGGACCTCACATGCCTTATCTGGCCCTGTTTAAACTATGATAAACACCAGTCTCAAAGCTAGCCACCTTATGAGACGGCCTCACAGAGGAAGGCTCCCATTAATTGATGTTTACCACAAGCCAGACTGTTACTACATTGCCATCATCATCACCAATATCATCATCGCCCTTGTCATCAACATGTATACTTTACATGTCATCAACATGTAAGAGCTTTCCATGTATAAGCTTATTTAATGTTCCCAATAACCCCTTGAGGTATTACTTACTATAATAACCTGAATTTAATAGGTGTGGAAATTTAGGCATAGAGGTTAATCAAACTGATTGAATCAAATACCAAGGAGTGGAAGCCTGCTGGATATACCTGCATTCAAGTGGGTTATCTTATGTAATTCTAGAAAGTAGTTTAGTAATACAAGCCTCATTTTAATAAGGAATATGAGGAATCAGTTGAGTATTGTGTGCTAGTACATAGTAAGACCCTCTTCTGTCTGATGTGAAAACCCATGCCTGGTCTTATTCCTCTGTACTACATTATGCCTCTTTTAAACTGAGTATTGAGGAGTGAGTAGAATGTTATTGAGTATGAGTCAGTAAAACTTCATATGGGATTGTTTTTGTTCCCATCTAAATAATGCTTTAAATCTTTCTTAGAAAATAACAAAATAATACATCAGAGAATAAGCCCATAGTCCCCAATCTGTTGTGGTTCTCAAACAGCACTTTGAAGAGGGCATTTTGCCTTTAGGATCCTCCTGTGCTTCGGGTACCCTGGTGTAGTGGTTAAGAGCTACAGCTGCTAACCAAAAGTTTGAAAATTCAAATCCACGAAGTGCTTTTGGAAACCCTGTGGGGCAATTCTACTCTGTGCTGTAGGTTTGCTATGAGTTGGAATTGACTCGAAGGCAATGGGTTTAATTTTTTTTTTTTTTTTGGTTTGGTGCTTTTTTTGGTTTTAGCTTCTTATCCCTTCTAAACTCCCCAAATTGTCTGTCCAGAATTTTTCTTAGTTAATAAAACTCTTCCTCCTTTAGCAATATTTTTGCATCAGGGTGCTTCCTAAGCCTGAGATTGAACAAGAGTTCTTTGAGAAGAAGACAGTAAAGCCATTCCAGCCTCTCCTATATTAACAGTGAAGATCACAAAGTAACCTGAAGCAGATCTAAGGTGGTCAAAGAAGAATCCCTGCACTGTCCCTTCTCAATAAATAAATAAGAGGCAAATGTTCTAACACAATGCTAGTGAGAAACAGCTTCTGTTCTAATGAGAAGATAAACAAATCTGCCAGTGGATTGGTTTTATAATGAACCTATGATTCCTAGAAATGGAGACCAGGCTGATCTTTCTATCAGCTCAGTAAAACAGAAAGCCAAGCTGTGCCCAGAAGTAAAATTACTGGAAGGAATGAGAGCTTAGGCTGGTGACCCAGGTCCAGTACAAGAGCTTAAGATTCTTGGGGATGTCTGATTTTGCTTTCTACGTGAGCTTAGTGGTTCATCATAAAACTGTTTGGTAGGAAAGAGGGAGGGAGGAAGGAAGAAAAAAAGGAAGAAAGCTGTATAATACAAGACACTTTGGGCAACTAGGCAAGGCCTGGGCTACAAGAGTGTCCTATGAGCATCGAGAGGGATTCACTGAATTAGGAGAACCAGTCTTAAAGAATGACCCTGTTGCCATGAAACCAAAAATCAGAACTAATCTGTCTCCCATTGGTCATTTGGAAGAAAACTGAATCCGTTGGGTGGATAAATTCCCAGGTTCTTAAGAAATTCAAGAGAGGCAGGCATTCCCAAAACTATTTGCTCTTAAAGGATTTAGACAGAGGAGTTTGATCAACTAAGATGAATCAAGAGTTGAAATGTATAGAGGTTCTGCATTTGTGGACCAGGTCATATGGGTTGTGTATATAAATCACGAGTGTCCCCAGTTTACCAAGATAGCTTCGAAATCCAAATGGATGACTCTCTAATGATAGGAAAAAGAGTTGTAGGCAGGAATTCTCAAATCACATCAGAGAGGAGGCCAATCCATCTACTAATTTCTAAAGCCTCTAACTATATCAATCACTCACTGCCTTCAAACCATAACATTTCTCATCAGCAGCTTTGAAAGTATTTCTTGGTGTTTCTTCTCATAGTTATTTTGTAAATGACTTGTTTTTACAGCTGGAAAAATTAAATCTTACAGTTATGGATCGAATTGTGTTCCTCATTCCCCCAAAATATGTGTCAACTTGGCTAGGCCATAATTCCCAGTAATGTGTGGTTGTCCTCCATTTTGTGATCTGATGTAATTATCCTATGTGTTGTAAATCTTAACTGCCATGATATTAACGAGGAAGGATTAGAGACAGTTATGTTAATGAGGCAAGATTTAGTCTACAGGATTAGGTTGTATCTTGAGTCAATTTCCTTTGAGATATAAAAGAAAGAATTGAGCAGAGACAAAGGAGGTCTCATTACCACCAAGCAAGAAAAACTAGGGTGAAGCATGTCCATCAGACCTGGGGTTCCTGCACTGAGACACTCCTAGACCAGAGAAGATTGATGACAAGGAACTTCCCCCAGGGCCAACAGAGGGATAAAGCCCCTCTGGAGCTGGTGCCCTGAATTCAGACTTCCAGCCTCCTAAACTATGACAGAATACATTTCTGTTTGTTAAAACCATTCACTTGTGGTATTTCTGTTGTAGCAGCACTCAATAACTAAGAAAGAATTTGGTACAGGGAGTGGGGTGTTGCTCTAACAGACAACTACAACGTGGAAGAGGTGTTGCAAAATTGAGTAATGGATAGAGGTTAGAAGAATTTTGAAGTACCTAATAATAAAAGCACAGATTGCCTTGAAGAGACTGTTGGTGGAATTAGGGACATCAAAGGCCATTCTGGTGAGGGCTCAGAAGGAAGTGAGGAGAGCTTTAACACCAGAGATAGCATAAATGGTGAGAAGCAGCAGCAAAGAAATATTAGCAACAGAACCAGGAGACTGGTACCAGACAGCATAGAGGCCAACTCACAGAGCAAGAGAGCTGAGTGACTTTGGGGAGGAGGCTTCTTGGTTGGGGAAAGGTGCCTCTGGTCACTTATTGGTGGATAGGCCTCCTGACCCATCGAGCAAAAGAGCTGAGTACCTTCTGGCCAAGGTTTACTGGCAGAGTGGTATGCCTCCAGGCACTTATCTGTAGAGCTAAAGAGCTTTGGAACATATTTGCCCAAGCAGGGCAGACACCAGGCTGGCCCAAGAGGCCTGAGAGGCCAGGGACCCAAGGGGCCAAAATTCCAAGGAACCAGGAAGTAGAAACTGAAGAGACAAGGAGCACAGGAATCAGAGTTGCCTCAATCTGAAAGGGCAGGGTCACAGCCTCTAGGGTTCTCAAAAGGTAAAATTGGCCTGCTGGGTCTCAAAGGGTGGGGCCACAGCCTCTTAGGATTCAAAGATCCATATCGTCATCAACTCAGTTCCAGTGTGTGGGGCTGCTTTTCACTAGTGCCAGCAGAATGGGGCTGGATCTGCTGCCAAAAGTTAAGCGGGCAGGGCTGACATGACCAAGGCACAGAAGAACAGGGCCTGTCAGGAGTGGGGGGGGGAGGGTAGAGTAGCCACTCATACAGACTAGGAGAATGAGGCTGCTCCATTTCAAGGAAGCATAGTTGTGCCCCAGTAGGCCTGGAAGGTGGAGCAGAAGCCCAGGGCCGAGGGCCCTCCACCCAAAATGTGGAGAGTGTGGCCAACACCCAGAGTCTGGAGGGCATGACCATTGCCTAAATGGTCTCGGAGAACAGAGGATTATTTATAAGCATTGAGAGAAAATGTTATGTGTTCTGCTGACTTGCTTGGTAACTGTTATCCCTTCTTTCCCTCCAATTTCCCCCGGTTTGTGATGAAAATATCCACCTTGTGCCTGTTTCACCATCGTACTTTGGAAACAGATAACTTGTATTCTAGATTTCACAGATTAAAAGGAATTTTACTCCAGGATGGAATTTGGACTTGGAGTTGACTTAATACTTTTGGAATGGTATGATGGGATGAATATGTTTTATATGGGACAAGGACATGAATTTTTGTGGTCTAAAGTATGGAATGTTTTGAATTGAATTGTATCCCCCAAAAATGTGTTTCATTATTTGGTTGTCTACCATTTTGTGATCTGATGTGATTATTCTATGTGTTGTAAATCCTAACGTCTATAATGTTAATAAGGCAGAATTAGAGGCAGTTATGTTAATGAGCCAGGACTCAATCTACAGGATTAGATTGTGTCTTGAGCCAATCTCATTTGAGTTATGAAAGAGAGAATCGAGCAAAGAGGAGGAGGCCCTCATTACCACCTACCACCAAGCAAGCAGAATCAGGGGTGGAGTGTGTCCCTTGGACCTGGGGTCCCTGTGCTGAGAAGTTCCTAGATCAGGGGAAGATTGACAACAAGGACCTTCCCTCAGAGCCAACAGAGAGAGAAAGATTTTCCCTGGAGCTAGTGACCTGAATTTGGATTTCTAGTCTCCTAAACTGTGAGAGAATAAATTTCTGTTTGATAAAGTCATCCACTTGTGGTATTTCTGTTATACCAGCACTAGATAACTCATAGGGCCGCTATGAGATGGAATCAACTTGACAACAATGCATTTCTAATGGGTTTAGAGAACGAAGACACTTATAAAGGCTGAGAAAATTGTCTTTCATTTCAGCAGTCACAGCTCCTGACCTAGGAATGGTATTGGTGATGTCTGGCTCAAAAAGCTCAGTTGGACCCATAGGCAAGCTCACGTTTTATAATACATTGATCCTAAAACATACTTTCTCCATGAAACTTACCCCAAATTTAAGATTTCATCACCATTGGGCCATTTTTCTCCATAAACTCCTATAAGACTTGTTATCTGTACTATCCATTTTGTTAGTCTTCATCAACTATTTTACTCTGTGGTTTGATAGCATGCTTAGTGAATCTTATATTTAAAGTTATTTGAGAAGGGTGCTTGGTACAATGTTTGTCAAATTTTGTTCCAAGGATGACTGAAATTTAATGAGGAATTGAAGGGTGTTTTATGCAGGGAAAGGGGGAGAAAAGGAGTCTTTAAAGATTTTGGACAAGTCCTGTATTTAAAAATCAGCTTAATTTAATTTTGCTTAGAAGTTGGGAATTTTAGTCTTTGTGTGTTTTTTTTTTTTTTAATCCACAGAAAAAGAGATGGGGGGGAAAAAAGCTGCTTTAGTGGCTTTTTGAATTACCCAAATGAAAAGTTGTTCAGAACTTCTTTATAAGATGGAGAAACCGTGGCTTGAGTGAAACATGGTTAAACAACCGTATCTGAAAGAATGTTCATCAATAAAACATTGTCAACCTGGAGAGATGTCATTTGGTTGAGCCATGGAGCTTTACACTTGGACATTTCTGTTCAATATTCTTATGAGTTTGTTAAAGAATCAAGGATTGCTTATCAAAACTGTAGATAGTTCATAATTATGAGGGAGAGCTAATAATATCTACTCATTTCAAGGCACTACATCTGTATTGGCTCCCAGATATATGAGGTGCCTGGTCAGTTATTGATTGTGATTGATAGCATGTTTATTTTAACCTGGATCAGTGTACATTGCAGTAGGACATACAGGTGCATAAGGCAAAATGTGTCATGTGTCATAAGAAGGTATCCTTTTTTTTCCTTCTCATCCATTATTCTATCTATTCTCCACCACACTAAGGTTGCTGGATTCCACTTCTTTCTTCCAAAATGCCGAACAATTTCCTGTTTCAGGGGTTTGACCTAATGTTTCCTTTCTGTAAAATACTCATTCCACTCATTTAACCCCTCCACCCCCGCAACACATTCTACCCCATCAACACACACACAAACATTCACGTATACTCTTCAGATACATTCTAGCTATCTTCCAGTGCTTACCAAAAATTCCACCATCCAACTACCTCTGTTCTTTGTTGTCATGAAATTTATAATTATGAATGAATTTGCATATTTATTTATTACCCAGCTTCTCTATTAAACACTATGGTAAAAAAGAACAGAGAAACATCTTGCTTTGTTTATCACAGTGTGTTCCATGACTGGCCCAGGACTCTGAGCATGGTAGATAAGACATTTCTCTATGAATGAATACATAAATGGCGATGTCCACCTCTCAGCTGGGTGAAGATGATATTTGTATAAAAGTGGTGACATTTGAGATGAAACTTGAAAGTTGGGTAGGATTTCTACAGGTAGAGCATTGAGGAAACTCATAGTTGCACTATAGTCTCCAATATCTAGCCCATGACTCAAGGATTTTATAAAGTTCTGTCACTTTCCAAAATGGACATTGCTAAACCGGAGTGCACAGAGAGAAATGCCATCTCCACAGTAAAGTGCAAGACACATCAGATGAGACATTGCTGAAGGAACTGGAGGCTTAACCTGGAGAAGAGAAGGCTTGGGAGGCATGTGATGACAGTGTTTCACAATTTTACTCATGTAGAAAGAGATGATAATTACTCTTTAGAGCACCAGAGCGATCCTAGACTACGGCTAGTGGTTAGACGTTATTGGGAGACAGATTTGGGCTCTATGTATACAGGTCCTTCTGATGTCTACAATGAGTAAAACACAAAAATGGCTATTCTGTTATATTCTGGAAGTCCTGGGTCTGAAAGATTTCACATAGGGACTGGAAGATCTTCTGCCAAAATGCTATATAGGGGAGCATTGATATGGGTAGAAGATGCAAATAGATGATCTTTAATCTTTCATCAATCTTGTAAAATTTTATGATGCAGGGAGACAGATGATATGAATGTTTTGCTCTCTTTTCTCCCTTGTAAAATGGGAATGATGGTGATAATACTAATACCTATCTTATAGAATTGCTAAGAATATTAAATGAAAGAAAAATATAAAATATAGTTAGATATTACATGAGATCCCAACCCAGGACCCCAGTGTCGTCGAGTTACATGAGATACAGGGAAATAACAACAATGATAAACAGCATTTAACAAGCACTCAGTTGGGTTTTTATTAGGGTTAGGAAGGACCCCTGGTGGCATAGTGGTTAAGAGCTTAGCTGCTAACCAAAAGCTTGGCAGTTCAAATCCACCAGTTGCTCCTTGGAAACCACATCAGGCAGTTCTGATCTGACCTATAGGGTCGCTATGAGTCAGAATTCACCAGACACCGTCTAACAACAACAACAGGGTTAGAGAAGTCCCCTGGTGGTGAAGTGGTTAAATGCTTGGCTGCTAACCAAAAGGTCAGCAGTTCAAATCCACCAGCTGCTCCTTGGAAACCCTATGGGGCAGTATGAGTCACTTAATATCTATGATACATTGCATACATTCTGTAAAATAGGACATTACGCGATTTGGATGTTGTGCGAACACCATATTATACACGGGTCGTCCCCCGGTTATGGGGTTATGGAAGTCTGACTTACAAACAAAGTAAGAACAGGTTTTTTTTAGGGTTAGGAAGGAACCCTGGTGGCACAGTGGTTAAAGTGCTTGACAGATAACCGAAAGGTTTGCAGTTCCACCCTACCGGGCCTTCTGCGGGAGAAACACGTGTCAGTCTGTTTCCATAAGTATTTATAGCCTTACAGGGTGGCTATGAGTCAGAATCAACCTGATGGCAATGGTTTAGTTTGGGCAGGGTTAGGAGTCCCTGAGGGATGCAAACAGTTAACACACTTGGCTGCTAACCAAAAGATTGGAGGTTCAAGTCTACCCAGAAGCACCTCAGAAGAAAGGCCTTGCAATCTACTTTCAAAAAATCAGCCATTGAAAACCCTATGGAGCACAGTTCTACTCTGACATACACGGCGTCATTATGAGTTAGAATCAGCTCGACTGCAACTGGTTTTTATGAAGGTTAAACATCGTGCTAATCATATTTTGCTCTAAAAAGGGCTACCTGTTGAATTGAGCACGTTAAATTTATTGTTGATATTAATGTTTCATAATAAAATGACTGGATGCTCTCAACTGAGTGACAGTTATATCTGCTGTATTAAGGTAGACTCATTCTGATTTTTTTTTTTTCCCAAATGTCATTGAGCACTGAGTAGAGGAGTCATCCATTGCAGTTCTTCCTCACTGAGGGAAGCATGCTTGTGTCTTTGAGACAATGTTGAAAAACACACTGTAAACACAGCATAGCCATACACACTTGCACAGGCAAGAGTTGTCTATTACATCTCACATATAGAAGTTGGCTCATGGTACGATGATTAAAAAGATGAGCTAGAAATTGGTAGAACTTGATTTGTCACATATCCTCACAGGTTGTTTGTGTACCTAGAAAATAAGAGCTATTCATTTTTTACTATTTTATTTCTATTGTCTATTTTAGAGCCAGTGTTCTTAAAAGGTGATTCTCTGATAGCACTGAACAGTTAAAACTTTAAATGTGTTCAAATAAGAATCTAAGAAGCCAGCCAGTGAATTCTAGGATTGGGGGATTGGAATGGCGACAAATTTATGCAAATGCGACACAGAGAGTAGATTGGAGAGCTGAGTGCCTTAAGAAGAGAAATTATAAGACAAGGGAAGCAATCAATTTTGAGAAAACTCTCTTCCTCATTGGACAAAAGACAATAGGGTTTCTTATAGATAAGGGGTTCTGTGGTTATGCGTAATTTTTATCTATTCTCTTGTCCTGGTAGAAGCTAAATATAATTACAGGAGCCCTTTTCTCCCTTAGCTTTTAAGGCAGTTTTAAATTTTTTTTTTTTTTGCTAGGAAATGTAGCCTGTGGTAGTGGTACAGGAGTATGAGGAGGAGGCTCTGATACTAGAAGATTCCTGGGGAGCTTTAGCAAATTGCCGGAAAGGTTTAATGCCCAATACTTCTCACTAAGATAGTTCTTCTCCACCTTCGTTACAGAACCATGGTTAGAATAAGGAGTCATTGATCACAAGTAGGAAAAAAAATAATGACTTGGTATTTGAATAGAAGTATATCCAGTGAGCAAGAAGAAAGAGAAGGAAGATGAAAATTGATTATGACTGACTTTCCATTTTGTATTAGTTAGTGCTTAGGAACTTCCTAACAATCTTAGGACTGAAATATTCACATATTGTTAACAAGAGGAAACTGAAGTTCAGAGAGGTTAAAATCTTCCCCAAAGACGTGTCACTACTGAGGAGCAGAAACAGGGTTTAAGCTAATACCTTCCTGTGCCTTGTTCTTCCCCCATGCCATTTCAATATAGTACTTTTTAAGTACATTTTTAACAGCGATGCTTTGTGTTTAATATAAGGTTCAATTGCTACAGGGAGAGGCATCTAGTCTTCATTTCTAAATTAAACAAAAACAATTTAAATTAGTCATTTGGACTGCAACACCACAACCAAGGCATTACCTATAGCCTAGTACCAGAATTAACTGATTGCCAATCAAAGTACATAATAGGGGGAAGAAAAAAAAAAAAAAAGAACAAATTTATCCTTTTGGTTTATTTTCACTTTTCTTTCCCTGATTTGGTTATTTGCATCAGAGTAGGGCTATGGCATTATTATAGACTAAAAAATCTTAAAGCATTAAATTTGGAAGGTATCTAAGTGATGAGCTTGTATTCCCAGGCTATCAATTAAAAATTAAGGAAAATGATTCTCAATGAATCTAATTGCTCTGATCACAGTGACACCTGTAGTTATAAAATCAGCAAAAGAACTCTGGTGGGCATTATTCACCAAATATTTATTGAAAGGCAATCATGTGACAGACATTTTCCCAGGTACTGGATGTACAATGATGAACTATAAGGGCAGAAAATCTTGTTCAATTAGAATTATAATTTACTGATAAGTACTACACAGAAAATTAAAACGAAGAACCCCTGAATTGTAAGAATCAACCAGCCATAGAAAATGAGGGAAAAATACATTCCTGGCAGAGGAAACCTCAGGTGTAATGGGCCTGAAGGTGGAAACAAGACTGGTATATTTCAGGTACAGAAAGATGTGCACAAGAGCAGAATGAACACTGTTTCTTGAGTGTGTTGGTCCAAGGGAGAGGGCTACCTCAGGGAGGTAGGCTGAGGCCAGCTTATGTCAGTCTTCATAGGCTAGCATCAAACATTTAGATTCTATTCTAAATGCATTGAGAAATTGTTGAAAGGATTCAAGCAGAGAGACATGATCTGATTTACCTTATTTCCAGACCACTCAGGTGGCTGGGTGAGAGCATGGACAGAGTGAGAGCAAGAAGATCTGTCAGGAGGCTCCGCAACACCTAGGAGAGAGGTAGTTAGACAGAAGAGGTGGCAGAGATAGGGATGGATGAACTGAGCAGATCCCAGATAGGCTTTGGTGGCAGAATCAGCAGTCCTATTTGTGAATTTTACGTCAAAGGAGAGGAAAAGAAAAGAATCACAGTGCCTTATTTTATTTATTTCTTGGCTAGAGTAATCAGGTTGATTGGTTCATGGACTAGTTAGCAGAGATGAGACAAACTGAGGAAGGATCAGGTGGAGGGTGAGGGATGGAAAAGGTAATGAAGAGCTCTGTTTTGAACATGGGAAATTTGAGATGCATATTAGACATCCCTTAGAGATACTTGCCTGGAGATGGGGGGAGAGGTCAAGGCTAGAGATACAGTTTGGGAGACATTATCATATAGATGAATTTGATGCCATGGGAGTAGACGAGATTACCTATGGAGAGGAGATAAAGGATCCCAGGAATGAGTCCTGGAGCACTTCAAAATTTTTGAGAGTAGTGTTTTCCCTTAAATAAGCCTCTTTCTATTTAACTAGTAGATTAATTTCAGAAGTTTTCTATTTAAGGGTAGTAAGCCAAAGCAAAGCAATCATTATTTTTTCCTTAAAATCTTCTCTAATTCCCATGCCCCAAAGGCCATATATAAAGTTATAAATAAATATAATAAAAGAAATAGAGAAATGCAGACAGTAACACAATTTGTTTAAGGGGGAGCTTCTTGATCATTGCTTTGCATTGGATAGCATTTCTATCTTTGGATATCACCTGTCATCATTTAGCATCTCCTCATAATAGATTGTGACTGTGCATGTTATACCTTTTCAAACTCAGAAGGAAGCATTATGTTCCATGAACTGTACCGTCATGGGTTGAAACCATCAAAAGTATACTCAGGGTACTGCTCCTTTGTCACAGAGCTATTGCAGCTCAGTATTACTAAAATCTCTAAGCTGCTCATTGAAGAGTAGGATGGTGCCATTTCCATCCAGAGGAACTCCCAGTTCTGAAGCACAGTGTTATTATACTGTATCAATTCCAAGGCCTGCCAGCTGCAAGTTTGAAATAGCTGTACTCCATGAAACCCAACTTTTAAATCCCAGGAAAGGGGAGATGAACCCTTTCTTGTCCTAAAATAGACCAATGTGGTATGGCTCAGTAAGGGGCCCTTCTAATGGTGCCTTCAAAATTACCATCCTCAGTGTTCTATGTGGGAAATAAAAGTCCAAAAGAACTTTTCACAAGCTGGTTTTTGTCCCAAAGCTCTTGAACAAAATCTTTTCTGTTCCTCCCTCTCTGTACACAGACATTCTGATCCATGATTGACCAGAGAAGAGACTTTTTTCTTTTATGAAGGTATATGTGTGTTTTATATGCTGGGCTACATCCAGTGGTTGAAATGCAAATGTGGGTTATGTCAGTGTTAATGGAATTGGTTACCAATTCTTAAATATCTAAAAGTGCTATGTAAAGAATAACATTGCCATGATTGCATATGAGAGAGTTTAGAAAACTGAGCTGTTCAAATTTGTGTCCTGAAGAATGACTTCCTGACCCCCACCTGCCCATCCCCGGTCTCTTTTCTGACTGTTTTCACACACATGCACTTGTCTTACCTTTGCCTTTGGGGCTGTTCATACCCAGCACCTCATTCTGGCTCTAACGAGAATTGCTGGTTTACCTTCCTGAATTCTGTTCCGGTTCTGGCACATGGCATACACTTTCCTGGCCCTCTGAACTGCCCTCCACATCAGCTTCCTGTTCTGGCTTCTAATACTTACATGACCTTCATATCTTTCCTGCCTGTGTTCCTAACCTGCTTTCAGGTCTGACTTCTGTTTTTTGAGAACTTTCTTACTATAGCCTGGCTCCTCTGGAGGCCCTTCCTCTTTGACATCCACTTCTTGCACCTTTAGGTTCCCCATTATCTCTTATTTTCTCATTTAACTTAGTTTTATGGTTCTCCCATCTCCTGCAGATAAACACAGTTGTATGTCTGGCTCCAGCAAGTTTTCCTTCCAGTCAGCCAAAGTCCTGCAGAGACGAGAAGAACTCTCTTCATGTCCTTTAGGACACTCACTTCAATTCTCTTTCAATGAAAATGAGAACATCTACGATCATTTTTTTCCCTCCAAAGTACAAACATTAACGCCATGCCTGGCTCTTTATCCCATTTAGTAAAATAAGTATCTAAATGGATGTTTTTCATTTTACTACTGTTACCATTTTAATACTGTTTAATATGATTTAGGTTGTCTTTTGAGGATTAGCTGGCTTAAAACAAGAAAAAGTCTTGAGCATCTCATTTGTTTGTCCTTTTTTACATTGACCTCTCCAAAGTAGGGGCGATGGCCTATAGCATTTCTTCTACACTGACCTTCCACTTCCTGTGCCAGTTTTCAACTCTTTACAAGTGAAGAAGTTAATAAAGGAAAGAGAGGGGACTTTGATGCTGCCAACTCTAAAGCAATTTAAGCTGTGACTTTACTAACCTTAAAGTAAATGAAGCCAGATCCAGTAGCTGCACGATCCAATGCTGTTACGGGATAATTTAGTCCAAGTGAATATTACGGTAATGGGGGGAAAACGAATTCTGTGCACACTGAAGTTCCTGCTTCTCCAGGAGAATTAAACTGCTGAATGCTCATGTACCCCACAGAAAGAATCTCAGGTATATCTCAGCCTGCTGTGTGAACACGAAGGTCAAGTCTGTTGACCTAGCTTTCTGGAATAGATCTCCAAGCTACAGTCACCTATTTCACTCCTGTGTTTAAAAGCCCAAATGTTATCTGTCTAGCACTGGAGAACAAATTTTATTTCATAAATGGGTTATATTATGACACATAAATTATTTTCTTCAGTTAGCTTTATGATTCTAAAGATCCTATGGAATTTTGCAACAATTACCTGACATGGAACTGTAGACCATATATATGTTACGTTATTAAGCCAGTGAGAATTTACTGTAAATACTTGTTCACACTTCTTCTATGCAGTGAATGCTAAGAGTTTTATACTTTTATGGAAATATATTGGTTCCAAGAAACATGTGAAGTAAAGGATTGTGAAAGAAAAAACAACGAATGCCTATCTTATGGTTGGAAACTCTGGTGGTGTAGTGGTTAAGTGCTACGGCTGCCAACCAAAATGTCGGCAGTTCAGATTCACCAGGTGCTCCTTAGAAACTCTACAGGGCAGTTCTACTCTGTCCTACAGGGTCTCTATGAGTCAGAATTGACTCGATGGCAATGGGTTATGGGCTATCCTATGGTTAAGTCAACTAGTCCATATTGTTTACTTTTCTCCAAGCCACTGGGCAAGAAACTGCCAGCACCAAGAAGTGAGAATCTATCTTAAGGGAGTACACAGACTAGGAGAAAATTTAAAAAACATGGTCACCAAACACTATAGTTTCAGAAAATGTAGTCCGTGGGAGTGCATAAAAAGAGAACCTCATATTCATGTGGTAGGGAGAGGCAGAGGTGGAGAGATTAGAGGTTGGCAGAGTGCGGGATTTAAGATGCGTTCAGAAAAAAATGGTAGAACCACCAAATGTAAGAAAAAATATGAGAGAGGTGGAAGATACAGAAAGCATTTCAAAGATAGAAAATATCTTAGTCATCTAGTGCTACTATAACAGAAATACCACAAGTGGATGGCTTTAACCAAGAGAAATTTATTCTCTCGCAGACTAGTGGGTTACAAGTTCAAATTCAGGGTCTCAACTCCAGAGGAAGTTTTCCTCTCTCAGTCGGCTTTGGAGAAAGGTCCTTGTCATCCATCTTCCCTTGGTGTGGGAGCATCTCAGGCACGAACCTCAGGTCCAAAGGACGTACGCTGCTCCTGGTGCTGTTTTCTTGGTGGTATAAGGGTCCCAACTCTCTGCTTGCTTCCCTTTCCTTTTATCTCTTGAGAGGTAAAAGGTGGTACAGGCCACAGCCCAAGAAAACTCCCTTTACATTGGGAGGTGACCTGAGCAAGAGTGTTACATCCCACCCTAGTCCTTTTAACCACAGTCAGAGATTATGATTTATAACACATAGAAAAATCACAAAATGGAGGACAACCACACATGGCCTAACCACGTTACAACACACATTTTTGGGGGGACATAATTCAATCCATGACAATATCTAATCTAAGATTAAATTTTGTTGGTATTTGCAGGGTCTCATTGCCATTTATATTTCTATTGCATAGACATTGTCCTTTCCATTCATCTATGCACCCAGCCATCTATCTACTCATACATCATGTCTACTGAACAATCCTTTATCGAGAACCTGCCATTTGCCCAACACAGTGCTGGATGCACGAGGACTTATTACAAAAATACCCTGAATGGCTTTTAGCCTCACAGGACTTATCATCATTTTCCACATTTCATATCAAATTCTCATTTTATTTTTCATGACATGATTATAATAAGTTTTTCCTGGACATTATTTGCTTTCCCTAAGAGTTACTTTGTTTTCATTCCATCCACTTGCCACCGTGCTTACTTTACATCATAATTTATGTAAAGTAAGGAACCCCAGTGGCTCAAAGGTTAAAACACTTGGCTGATAACCAAAATGTTAGAACTCACCAGTGGCTCTGCAGAAATAAAGACCTGCTGACCTGCTCCCGTAAATATTTCAGCCTAGGAACTCCATGGGGCAGTTCTACTCTCTCATTACGGTGTCCGTGAGTGGGAATCAACTCAATGGCACACAACAAGAACAACAACAACCTTTCATTATAACTAGAAACATCACTGTTCACACATCATTTTAGCAACAAAAATCCCTCCTCATGCTTTTCATTTCCTGCCCTTTTTTTTTTTAGTCTCTCTACTCTCTACAAAAATACATATCCCAAGTTCATTTATAGTTGGATGCTTACGATTAAAATGCCACTGTCCCTGTTAAGTTGCTTCAGAGATGTCATTCTCTGCCAAAACTATGGTAGCTGTAAATGAGGTTCGAAACTCATTTCCTTCACAGACCAAAGGAAACCTAAATTTATGTGCACAATTGGTGGCCAGTTTTTTTTTAACCGCTGCAAACAAGATGCAATCAAGTGCCCAGGGACACATGTCTCCTTGATTTCCATCTTCAAGGTGAGGAATTGCTGCCCTTTTCATCCTTTTTGTCCTCTGCTATGTTTTGTTGACTCCTCTGAGCTTCTCATCACGATCACCATCATTGCTATTAGTTTCAGGTCTTCTGAGTTTAACTGAAAAATTCAATTTGTCCCGACACAAAAGCTACCGTGCCTGCGACTATGTCACCTTCTGTCTTAGCCAAGAAAAAGAATAAGGGAGAGAAAACGTGTAAGTTGAAAAGAAACACTAAATGGAGTGCTTATTTAAACATATTCTAAAATATGTTTGTCTACTTGACCTAACTACTGACTTAAATGCAATAAGAAGGCATTTTAACACCATTAGTATCTGGATTTCTGCCAGAAAAATCTCCTTGCTTTATATCCCCTTAGGCTGTACTGATGAAACTACGTAAAAATGGGGTTTAATAGCACTTAATTCATTTTAAATGCTAAAGCAACCAGTAAAGTGTATCAGATGATGAAAAAAAAAAAATAAGACTCTAGAGGTTAAAGAAAGTATTTCAGCGGGACTTGCTTGTTTATGTATAAAAAGTGACATATTTTCTCTTGGAGTCATGGTGAGGACTGTTCTTGTACCAGTTTTGCTCCAATAGCAGCGATGGTGCTGTTTTTCCTGGTGGGTTTTGCTAGACATTATAGTCCAATTTTGGCTGCAGATGCGGCTAGTGTTGCTGGCCTTGGTAGTGGAGGGAATAGCAGCACACTAAAATTCCTTCCACGCAATAAAATTAAGCAGTCCAAATTTCAGATGCAAACTGCTCAGGGACAAGATGCTAAGTGCTTCTAAGTGTTTTGTGGAGATCCAGTTTTTAAGTAAACATTACAAATTATGGTTGTCTAGTAAATAACGTGGACTGAAACCCCTGAGAAATTTATTATTCATAATATACATCATTTTGTCAGCTGGATCATGTAGCTTTTTTACTCAAAGAAATTGACAGAGGTTTTGGGTTGATTACTGGCACGGAAGAGTAAGTGCTTTTCAAAGACTCAGACATGGCCAGGTCTTAAGAGTCTCCCAAGCTGAACTTCAGTCAGAAAAGGCAGTCCAGAGAGGCCAATCCTTACTGATTGTGCTTTGGCAAAAGTTCTTGGTGTTTGATCAGTTCGGAGGCAGCATCTTTGAAGGGGTAGGCAGTCATCAAGGCCTTCCTTTAAAATGTATTTGCCATGAGGAGCCCAATAGAAATTTTTCCACAGGGCTTGAAGATAAGCCCTTTTGGGACAATTTTGGGATGAAAGTATTTCTTCCCTTTCAAGTCTTCATGTGTGAATGTATGTGTGTACATACATGTGTTTATATGTATACTTAACTGAAGTAAAGTGTAACACGTAGTTGATTCTCAGCACTGACTAGAGAAAGTAATGGCTTAACTCATTTTTCAGTTTTTTTGCCTTGCATAATACCCTTTCCGTTTGTGTTTCAGTTCAAGTATGTAAAATTATTTGGCTTTTATTCATTAATTTCTTTTTTTTTTTTTCTTATGCAATAAATATTCCTCAAATTCCAACTGTGAGCCAGCTTTGTGATGGGCCCAGAGAATAGTAGGGCAGAGATGTAAGCTCACAACTACAATGCCATAATAGAAGTAAGACCAGAGTCTATGGGGAACAGAATGAAGAAATGCTTGTTTCAGTCTTTCTGATCCGGGAGATGGTCCTGGAGAAGGCAACCCTTCAGCTGAGTCTTTAAAGTAGGGAACATACAGTGAGGAGAGTGAGGTGTTCCAAGCAGGAAGAGGAATGTGTTCAAAGTCACAAAGAAAACAGACACCATGCCAGGGTATTGCATTTTGTTGACTCTGTCTGGAAATGTTGTTTGCATGGGGGTGAGGCAGAAAATAGGATGTCAGAAAAGATGAAGGATGCTAGCTCTGGTGTTTGGAGGAGAGGAATAGAGTTATCTGTGGCAGAAGTGACTAGAAAGCACTTTCTTAGCTCCCTTTGTGGGGACAGGGAAATCAGTTTTCAGTTTTCTCATGTGTAAAATGAGTTATTTGGACTCTACAATCACCAAGGCCCTTTCCAGCTCTAAGATTCTGTGATTCTATGAATTTTTGGTACCTTGCAGGAAAACATGAAAGCATTCATGAACAGATGAATCAAGATTCTCTTCTGCAGGAGAAAGCAATTCCATTATCCAAGATTTATAAAGTTGCCATTGTATTAGTTGTGTTTCACACCCCATGGTATCATTTGACTACGAAAATTGCATCTATTGTCAGCATAAGATAAAAATGAATAATTTCAAATATTTTACTTTTCTTTATGGTGTCATTCCTAAAGAAAATGAAGTTTTTCAACTTATGCTTAAAATAGCTTTGCAAATTAAAAAGTCAGCTGAATTAAAAAGTTTCCCGAAACAAAATGCAAGATTTTCGAGTTGAAATGCAGTAGTGAAAATTCCAGTAAACTTTTCATCATTATTATTTTTTAATCAATGTAGAAATTAGGCCAATATCATTTAACTCTAGAAGTATTGATATGAAAATAAGTCATTTTTGAATTTGTGAATTTTTTTTTTTCTTTTTTGCTCTGCAATGGGACTTTATTAATGTAATATTTCCAGGCTCACTATTATTAATTTCTACCTTTTCATCAACCACAATATCAATCAACTTACACATGATATAGGCACATACGTTCAGACATGCACTCTGTTTTTTGTGGCCAGAAACCTGTAATTACTATAAGATTCTAAAATGACTACTGTCTTAGTCACCTAGTGCTTCTGTAACAGAAATACCACCTATAGATGGCTTTAACAAACAGAAGTTTATTCTCTCACAGTCTAGTAGGCTAGAAGTCCAAATTCAGAGCATCTGGTCCAGGGGAAGGCTTTCTCTAACAGCTTTGCAGGAAGGTCTTTGTCATCAGTCTTTCCTTGGACTAGAAGCTTCTCCATGCACGAACCCTGGGTCCAAAGGTTGTAATCTGCTCCTGGCACTACTTTCTTGGCGGTATGAGGTCCCCTCATTCTGTTTGCTCCCCTTCACTTTTAGGAATTGACTCAACAGCACTGGGTTGGTTTGGGTTAAGGTAAAAGGTGGTGCAGGTCACACTCCAGGGAAACTCCCTTTACATTAGATCAGGGATGTGACCTTAGTAAGGATTTTACAATCCCACCCTAATCCTCTTTAGCATAAAATTACAATCACAAAATGGAGGCCTACCATACAATACTGGGAATCATGGCCTAAACAAGTTGACACATATTTTGGGGGGACACAATTCAATCCATGACAGCTATTTATGAAATTAATAAGCTTTACCTTACAGCTCTTTTCCTAACCCCTTTCAAAGAGTTGGCTCAAGATGCTTTTTTATTTGAATATTTCAATAAAAAAGATGAAGAGAGGATCAGAGTTACTTACTCAGAATCACACAGCAAGCACCAAGACAAGACGAGAATAGCATTCATGACTCAGAGCCATGAAATTGCACAGCTGTTTAGACTCAACAGCCCTATTGAACTTACTAACGTTGGTTTCAAGTTAAGAGCTCCATTTTATATTAGCTAACCTCAAAATTTTCAGATAATCACTTTCTTTAGTTTTAGTAAAAATAAGCAATCTCATGCATTCAAAAAAAGTATTTGTAATGTAACTAAGGTTTGCCAGTGTCTTCGGTTGCTTGTTGTTGTTAGGTGTTGCCCGGTCAGTTCCTATGTGCAACAACATGAAACTCTGCTCGGTCCTGAGCCATCCTCACAATAATTGTTTGTACTTGAGCCCATTGTTGCATCCACTGTGTTAATCCATCTCATTGAGTGTCTTCCACTTTTTCGCTGAACCTCTACTTTGCCAAGCATGGTGTCCTTCTCCTGGGACTGATCCTTCCTGATAACATGTCCAAAGTATGTGAGACATAGTCTCACCATCCTTGCTTCTAAGGAGCATTCTGGCTGTACTTCTTCCAAGACAAATTTGTTCATTCTGTTGGGAGTCGATGCTATGTTTAATATTCTTTGTCAACACCGTAATTCAAAGGCATCAATTCTTTTCAGTCTTTCTTGTTCATTGTGCAGCTTTTGCATGCATATAAGGAGAATGAAAACATTATGGCTTGGGTCAGGGGCACGTTAGCCCTTAAAGTGACATCTTTGCTTTTTAACACTTTAAAGAGGTCTTTTCCAGCAGATTTGCTCATTGAAATATGTCATTTGATTTCTTGACTGCTGCTTCCATGGGCATTGATTGTAGATGCCAAGTAAAATGAAATCCTTCAGGATGTCAATCTTTTCTCCATTTATCATGATATTGCTGATTGGTCCAGTTGTGAGGATTTTTGTTTTCTTTTTGTTGAGGTGCAATCCAACCTGAAGGCTGTAGTCTTTGATCTTCATCAGTAAGTGGTTCAAGTCCTCTTCACCTAGTTTGCTAGTGATACTGTAGCAAAAATACCACATGTGTGTGGGTTTAACAAACAGAAATTTATTTTTCTCGACGATTTCTGTTGCCATTGAGTCGATTTGGACTCAAAGCGGCCCTACAGGACAGACTAGAACTGCCCCATAGCGTTTCCAAGGAGCAGATGGTGGCTTTGAACTGCTGAATTTTTGGTTAGCAGCTGAGCTCTTAACCATTTCATCAGCAGGGCTTCTTTCTCACAGTTGCCCTATAGTGTTTCCAAGGAAAGGCACGTAGGTGAGAGGCTAGAAATCTGAATTCAGGTAACCAACTCTAGGGGAAGACACTCCCTCCATCTGCTCTGGGAGAAAATCTTTGTCTCTTTCAGCTTCTGTTCCTCCATTTCTTGGTGATCTCCTTGTGGCATCTTTCTCTCATTTGTGAGTGGTTGCTTCTGTGCCTAATCTGCTCTTTCATATCTGAAAAGTTGTCAGGCTTGTTTAAAAGCACACCCTACAGTGACATGGCCTCATTAACAAAAACCCTATTCCCAAGTGCGATCACCTCTACAGGTATACCAAAAAACTAAACGTATTGCCATAGAGTCAATTCTGACTCATAGTGACCCTATAGGACAGAGTAGAACTGTCCCCACAGGGTTTCCAAGGAGCAGCTGGTGGATTTGAACTGCCGATCTTTTGGTCAGCAGCCAAGCTCTTAACCACCATACCACCAGGGCTCCCCTACATGTATAGGGCCTACTTTCCACATTCATTAAAAAATATTCATGACAAAAGTTTACTTGAATAATTACTACTGCATTTCAACTAAAAACCTTACATTTCATTTCAGAAAACTAGCTTCAACTCACATTTTGATTTGCTAAGAAATTTTAAACCTAAGATGAAAAACCTCATATTTTCATTAAGAATGAAACTGTAAATAAAAATAAAATATTTAAAATTATCTATTTTTTTCTTTATATTAACAAAAGATGCAGTTTTAACAGTCACATATTTTAGGGGAACACAATTAAATCCAGTAACAGCCAGGCATGGGATTAAGTATTGGATTTATAACAGCAAAGGTAAGCTGATCTGTGTTCCCAAAGTGAATAATACCATAGAGAAAAAAAAAAAAAAAAATTTTTTTTTTTTTGAAGCCACCCATAAATTAGCAATGACAAGATTTGTAACAAATGCAGGTATAAGAAATCAGCTTGAGGAAATCTGCTCCCAATTTGTGTAGTCTTTTGCTGTAGAACCTTGGGCCAATCAGTTAACCTTTCTCAGCTTCCAAGAAATGGCTTAATTTTTTTTTTTTCCTTAATTTTTATCTTATGAGTCTGACTGTGTTTCCCTCTTTGCCCTGGGCATTAGGAAGCTCAGAACTAAATTTGTAACCAGCATCCAGGCACTGTGCAACACCTTATGAAAAAAAAAAAAATTTTTTTTTTTTTTTTAGAAGGTCTCCAGAGGACTAATTTCCAAGGTGAGATCTGCTGGAGAAGAAGCAGGAGTTAGAGAGGGAGGAGCTGAGATCCTGAGAAGTATCTGCATTTACAGACTGGGGAGAGGAAAGGAAGTACAAAAAATACCGAGCTGAAGCAGGGAAAGGGATTATAGGGAATTTTGGCAACATTGTTTGATACAAGCCAAGAGAATAGAGAGTTTGTAGAACAGAATGGTTGTCAAAGTCAAAGGCTGCAGAGAGGGAAGAAAATGAATACAAAGCAGATGATGAATTTAATAACAAGGGTGCCATTACTGTCTTTGGCAAATGTTAATTCATGAAAATTTAGGACTCTTCGATTTTGAGGCGAAGGAAGACGAAAACTTAAAAAAAAAGAGTATGTTCATATAGATAAAATAAATAATAGGTTGGAGAGAATAAAGTGTTTGTGATTTTTTTTTTTTTTTTTAAATATCAGGGCCTGGGCATGTTTAAATACCAATGGAAAGGAATTGTGAGCAGGTATCAAGTAGAAAAGGGTTGAAGAGAAAGCATATTTGACAAAAAGATGGCTGAGATTATAGGGTCCAATGCACATAGTGAGGGATTAGCTTTAGATGTAGAATGGACTCTTTTAAATAGAAAGGATGGGGTGTTGGAAGGTTAACTTATAGGTAGGTATTGACAGTTGATGGAATCTCTATCTACTCTCCTCTATTTTCTCTGTGATATAGCATATACAGCCACAGCTGCCGTGGAGGGAATAAGGTATTTGAGAAGAGACATTTTGAAGCCTTGTTAATATGGCACAATTATTTAGAAGTGCTAAGGGCTTATTTGTGTCTGAAAATCCTAAATGTAGGTTAATACGATATTGAGTGATTTTCTCAACAGTGTTTAGAGAACTGCTCCAGAGGGAGGGGGGTTCCTAGGCGGTGCAAATGGTTAACATGCTAGGCTGCTAACTGAAAGGCTGAAAGTTTGAGTCCACCCAGACTTGTTCCCTAGGCCTGATAGTTTACTTCCAAAAAATAAGCCATTGAAAATGATATGGAGCTCAGTTCTACTCTGACACCCAGGGGGTTGCCATGAGTTACTGCTGATTTGATAGCAATTGTTAATATAAGAAGGAAGGCTCTGGGATGGATAGAAGCATTGGTGTGTTGAACAACAGGGGCCAGGCCGGACTATAAAGAACAAGGAGATTAAAAACCAGACAGGTGAACACACTGGCATCTCTATGAGATTAAAGTTTAGATATATTTGTGATGATAACCTAGTAAGAGAGCTGAAAGACAGGAGATAGAAATGTGATAGAATTTAATATTTCGGAAGTGGAGCAGTTGAGTTATTTGTTAGTTCTTGTTTGGTGTAATTTTGGTTTTATTGACAAAGCCTAGATTTTTGTCCATGGGCTTGGGCGACTAAAATAATGCAATTGTTTCTTGGGATACAAATGCTAGGGAACTAAAAAATGAGTAAGTTGGGTAAATGGCACTGATGCCATTTGGGATTGTAACAGAACTTGGGAAGGACAGAAAAATGATGAACTGAGATGACTGGCAAATTTGCTTGTATGTTAAGGCTCATAACATCTTACCCACGTACACACACCATTCTTCTGTCAGCCACCACTGTTCACCCAGGTCCCCTCACTCTGCCCTGTTGTCTAACATAGTACATAGGCAAAATATTTGAGATGAAGGTGTGCTGTGGGATAGCAGAAAGGGGACTAAATCTTCTGAGAAAATACATCCTATTTTGAAGAAAAATCTAGGGGAGGATAGATGACTGGAGGGACTTAAATTTGTTACAGGGGGCATGATGAGTGAGATTAACTAGCCAGTACTTTCCAAAAAAAATCAAGTCCTGCCATTTCCACATTCTCTGTGGAAGTGGTCATGAGTGGACCTGCCTCGATGTGGCTTCTGAGACAATCCTATTCTGACTGAAATTGCAGGCGTTAGGGTTATTTACTTCCCAGGATACTTACCAGTGTCAGTACCAGTTGCCATCAAGTTGGTTCTGACTTACGAAGACCCCAGGTGTGTCAGAGTAGAAGTATGCTCTATAGGGTTTTCAAGGGCTGTTTTTATTGAAGCTGACCACCAGATCTTTCTTCCACGGCACCTTGGGGTAGACTCCACAACCTTTCAGTTAGCAGCTGAGTGTGTTAATCATTTGTACCACCCAGGGACTCCCCCAGGATACTTATTGTGTGTAAATTCTCTTTTCTTCTCCCTTTTAACTCATCCCACCCTCACCCCATCCCTCCTTCTCTCTTTTCCTCTCTCCCAGCCTTCCTTTTTGTTTTTTGATCAATCTTCTCCACACTCTCTTCTCTCTATTTCTTATCTCTTCCCCCACCAGAAGAAAAATAAGATTCAATAAGGTACAGAGATGCAAAGCTGTAGCAGGGGAATCTGTGGAGATTTTCTTTGTCTGCTGGAGGCACTGCCTTGGAGGGTCACATAGTGCTCTCTCTGTTGACCCCTGACTAAAAAGAGGTACTCGTCCATCTCCAGGCCAGCTGACTCTGCTTCTAAAACAGTCCTTTATGCACCCAGTTCCCTTCACTCTATTTGGCTGTGACCTTTCATCGAAATGTAGTTCTGCAGAGCTGACTCTGGTTCTTTATTGCTTGATCTGCACATAACATGTAGACACATATAGATGTGTTCTCATGTTCAGCTGTGCCGTCTGGGCTGCCCTCCTCCAGCTTCTGCTGCTCAGCATTTGCTCCTTGACTGCTTGTATGTCCCATTGGAATGGCTTATAGCCACTTCCCTCCTAATAAAAGAAACCTATTTCCACATATGATTGTCAAATCCCGAAGGCCCTGGCCAGCTGGAGGTCACCATCAATTGCTGGGCCGCCACTCATTTCATTGTATGACATCACCCTTTCCTTACTTCAGATGAAGTAGCAGCAGGAGGGAATTGGCAGGGGTGCTCTCCTTTCCTCCTTGTGGAAGAGATTCAAAAAAAAGAAAACAGAGAAAGATACCTTCATGAATCATGCAAGTTGTCTCCTACCATGCCAAGGAAATTATCTTCTCTACACTACCCATCAATACCATTGACCTTTGTCATAAAAAGCAGGTCGCTTATATCTATATCCCATTAAAAGGCATCATCTTACAATCACTTCTTCAGTACTATTAAAGTCGTGTCAAAAAGAATCATTGACTTATTGTCAAACACATCCAAACTTCCACATTAATGTACCTACAGACACCTCACTAATCAGCAGGCAAACAATGCAAGACACCCGGGAAGCCCACTGCAGCTAGGGGGAAAAGGCCTCTGATCTCACCCTCCAGGTCTGACCTGAACATATTCTCTTTAGCTTGTACATTGGTACAACTGATGATATTTCATTTAGTACTTCAGTTCTTATATGTTTAGTATGGCTATTACTTTTTTACTTTAGATGTCTAATATATGTTTGGGCAGAAATTCTACAGTCTTCTTCCAGAGATGCAAATAGGTTTTTATATCCCATATGACAAAAATACCGTGCTCAGCATTAAATGGGTACTTACTGACCGCTTGTTGAACATTTTTTGTTATAATTAACAGAAGCTTAGGGTTGTCAGTTTGTGAGGGGAAGTGAGGGGAATTATAAAAATGGTGGCTTGTATAGTTGGGTGCATGTTGGTGGTGAGAAGGCTTATTTTGGAGTGGGAATCATATCTGAAGAACCTTGAATTGCAGGAACATATCTTTTGATTTTCTCCAAAAAGAAGAGAGTATTTTTGGAGGTTTCCAAGCAGATGAAAGGAAAGGGAATGATTTAGAATTATTCTTCAGATAAACTGGATCCATCTGAGGTAAATGAGACTGTGGCAAAAACTGCCAGAGTGAGGAATGGACACCTGGATTGTACCTGAAGAGGGATGAGCTTGAGAGAATTTAGAAAGGATTTAGTCACTGAACCTGCTGGATTAAGTCATTATGTACAATTTAGAACCACGAGTCTATTAATGACCTTTAATTTCCTTCCTTTCTTCTTTCTTCCCTTGCCTCCTTCCACCCCACTTATTCTTTCCTTTTCTTTTTAAGACTATCTTTTGATTGCTAAAGGGAAATTGGCCATATCCATCAGGTAGGCTGAAACTTGCTCTTCCATCCTATATAAAAGGCTACTAGTTCCATCAGGAAGTAGAACGACGTAGTGGAAGGAACAGACATCATAGAGTCAGAAAGACTTGGGCTGAAGTCCTGCCTTCACTACTGCTTTTTTTTTTGGTCACTTTGAACAGGACACTCAATAGTTCTGTGTTTTGGTATTTCTGATGATTTTGTACCCATTATCTCTAATCTTCAGCCTTACGTTGTATGTATGTATGTGTATGCATGGTTTACATGGATCCATCTCCACATTTCCAAGTCTCATAGTTGTGCAGCACCATTCAACTCTCTCAACTACTCTCCTATTTGAAACTTTTTTTTTTTTTTTTTTTGCTTAGTTTCTTCATCACACACTTTAGGCTTCTCCTTAACCCAATGGTCACACCATTTCAACTTACATGACTGGTTCTTCCCACTCTGGTTAAATATTAAATGTTAGAGGGCATAACGGTTAAAGCCTGGGATCTCTTTTTTATTGTTATTGTTTATACTCTCTCCCTAAGTATTCATACCCACTTCCATTTATATGCTGATAATTTCCAAATTTATATTTCTAGCTCTTACCTTTACTTAGAGTATAAGATGCCTCTTGGGCATCCCTTTTCATCTCCACCAAAGTGAAACTCGTTACTCTACCCTCCAAAATCTTCTGCCCAACAAGTCCTCCCGTCTTATTTAATTGAGACTGCCATCTACCCAAGAGGCCTTGGTGGCACAGTGGTTAAAGCACTCATCTGCTAACCAAAAGGTCAGCAATTCAAAGCCATCAGCTGCTCCTCTGGAGAAAAGACCTGGCGATATGCTCCCATAAAAATTTCAGTGTAGGAAGCCCTGTTGGAGAGTTCTACTTTGTTCAATAGGGTTTGTATGAGTTGGAATCGACTTGATGGCAAATAATGACAGCATCTACTCAGTGACCTCAGCTGACAAATTGAGAGAAATGCTTTCCTCTTTTCTTTTCTTTACCTCTTACAGCCATTTCACCAACAAGTGGAAACAGAGCAAAACATTTCCTGAATCTATCTACTTTTTCTATCACCACTGCTATGGTCGTGATCTTATCCACCATCATTTTTCATCTGGACAAATGCAATAGACTTGCATCTTCATTCCTACTTTACAATCTATCCTCCACTCCATGCCCAAAATGATCGTTGAAAATGTAAAGGAGATCATATCATACCCTGCTGAAACTGCAATGGCTTCATCTAATGTTAAGAATAAAATCTAGTTCCTTACCCTGGATTTTGTGGCCTGACCCTGCCTCTTTTTCTTGTTCCTCTTAGCTTGCTGAGCTTCAGGCACACAGGCCTTCTCTCCACTCCTTATACCTGCTTATCTCTCCCTTCTCTTAAGGTCTTTGAAATAACCCCTTCTTCTGCCTGGAATGTTCTCTCAGTGTATTTTCAATGACTAATATCTCTTTGTCATTGATTTTTCCACTTAACCATATTCTCATCAGAAAGAACTGCCATGCCCACACAACCTAAAATTGCTGCTAGTAAATAGCTAACTACTTGGCATTCGAAGTGTGTTCCAAGGACCTGCAGCACTGGCATAACTGGAAGCTTGGTAGAAACGCAGACTCTCTAGAACCACCCTAGGACATCTGAATCAGAATTGGGATTGTGACAAGATCTCCAGGTGATCTGTGTGCACATTAAAGTCTGAGTTGCACTGACCTATCACATGACTCTTAACATTTCCAGCTTTTCTCTTGTTTATCTCTGCATATTTGTATGATCTGCCTCCGTCCTCTAAATATAAGCTCCATGCCAGCATGTATCTTGTCAGATTTGCTCGCCTCTAATTTTTAACATGCTCAGGAACAAGAGCAGTGCTTGACACTCAAATGGTTTGTTGAATGACTAAATGAAGTATCAGCCACCTTTGCCTGAGGCTTAGTGAGGTTAAGAGGTTTGTCAAAGGCCATGCACTTGAGGAGATGAGGAGTTGGAACCCAACCTCTTTCCATTCACCTCACAATTCCCCATTCCATGAATTAAATTTAGGTAGCTGAAGGATATCCACAGTTTAAAAGGTGATCCGACTTCAATCTGAATTGGGAAAGAATGGAGTGGCAGGTCCCCCTCAGCTTCATCACGCTAAGATAGCTGCAACATGAGGGCTTCTGAGCACTGTCCTCTAGGTTCCCATCAGAGACTCTAGCCCATCAGTGGCCACAGCTAAAGCTGAAGTTGTGTTTACCCCTCTGGAAAGACAGTTACTTCACTGAGCTGTATACATGCAAAGAATGAATTCTAAAAGGAGAGACCACAGACTGGATCGGTAGTGTGGAGAGCAGACGAGGAGAAAGAACAAAATGAAGGAGGATGTCTGGAAAACGGGTGGCCAGAAAAGTGAATTCCTCCAAAGCAATAAGTACTTTTATGGAGGAGGATGCACTTTTCTTTCCTAAGCATTATTTTTATTTGTTTATTTATATTTTATCACATGCAAGTAAAATTTTGCTAAAGATAATTCAAAAATTGGTGCAGCAGTACATTGATAGTGAACTGTCAGAAATTCAAGCCTGAGCCAGAAGAGGACTTGGAACAAGGGATATCATTGCAGATATTGGATGGATCTTGGCTGAGAATAGAAAATACCGGAAAGCTGTTTACAAGTTGGTTATTGACTATGCAAACAGATTCAACTGTGTGGATTGTAACAAATTATGAATAACATTGTGAAGAATGGGAATTTCAGAACACTTAATTGTGCTCATGCAGAACCTATACATGGACCAAGAGGCAGTCGTTCAAACAGAACAAGGGGATACTGCATGGTTTAAAATCAGAAAAGGTGTGCATCAGAGTTGTATCCGTTCAACAAACTGATTTGATCTGTATACTGAGCAAATAATCCAAGGATTTGGACTATATGAAGAGAAATGCTGCATCAGGTTTGGAGGAAGACACACTAACAACCTGCTATATGCAGATGACACAACCTTGCTTGTTGAAAGCTAAGAGGACTTGAAGTACCTACTGATGAAGATCAAAGATTACAGACTTCAGTATGGATTATACCACAACATAAAACAAAAATCCTTACAACTGGACAAAAACCAACATCATGATAATAATATTGAAATTGTCAAGGACTTCATTTTATTTGGTTCCACAATCAATGCCCACGAAAATAGTAGTCAAGAAATCAAAAAATATATTGCACTGGGCAAACGTGCTGCAAAAAACCTCTTTAAAGTGTTAAAAAGCAAAGATATCATTTTCAGTACTAAAGTGCCCCTTCCCAAGCCATGGTATTTTCAATTGCATCACATACATATGAAAGCTGGACAATGAATAAGGAAGACTGAAGAAGAACTGACACCTTTAAATCACACTGCTGATGAAGAATATTGAATATGCCAGAAGAATGAACAAATCCGTCTGGAAGAAGTACAGCTAGACTTCTCCTTAGAAGCAAGTATGGTGAGACTGCATCTCACATACATTGTACATATTATCATGAGCTACCAGTCCCTGGAGAACAGCATCATGCCTGGTAAACCAGAGGTCAGCAAAAAAAAAAAAAAGGAAGACCCTCAATGAAATGGATTGATACAGTGACTGTGACAACAGGCTCAAGAATAACAATGGTTGTGAGGATGGCGCAGGATAGGGCTGTGTTTCGTTTTGTTGTACATAGGGTCATATGAGTCAGAACTAACTCAGAGGCACCTACCAACAACAACGGTGTTTTGTCTCTGCATGATCATATCCCATTCTAACATATTTCTCCAGACATGACAAATAAGATCATCTAAAGGGCCAATCATTGTATCATTTTATACTTTCATTTTCCCAAGCAGTGACTTCAACTCTGCAAATAGTGCTAAAATGTACATATTTTCATTTTCTCTTTTTCTTATTTTCTCTTGCACCATTGCCTCCTTTAGTTTCTCACATGAAACTCTTTATTTCTAGATAGCTTGCATCTCTACAAGGGAAAGGAACTAACTAGCACTGTCCACAGACTTAGAGTCAGTATGTTTGATAACTTAGGCCAATGCTCTTCTCTATCATAAAAACAAACATAAAGTCAATCTGAGGTACAAATAAACACAAAAGAATCTCAAATACGAAAGACAATTTCTAGGGAGGAAAAGATTAAACAGAATGTCATAATCCAGGGGGTGGGAGGAAGAAGGAAAAAAAAAAAAGGAAAGTTATGAAGTTCAGAGAAGAATGTAGTATTTGTTTTTTGAGCTTATGGTTCTGACCTCCCCAAAGAAATTCAGTTGTTCTGCCCTAATCGGGGTCTTTGTTTCAAACCTGCAAATATCACCAGGCCCACTTTTCAGTTAGAATGCATTGGGAGATTTAACCACGGCCATCAAAGTCATCCAGAGTGAAAATCAATTACCTTTAGCTTGGAAAGATAATTTGGCTATCTACACATCTTCATACAGTTTAAAGTCAGGAAAGGTGTGTGTCGGGGTTGTATCCTTTAACCATGCTTACTTAATCTGTATGATGAGGAACTAATCCAAGTGGCTGGACTACATGAAGAAGAATGCAGCGTTAGGATTGGAGGAGGACTTATTAACAACCCTGTGATGTGCAGATGATACAATCTTCCTTACTAAAAGTGAAAAAAACTTGAAGTACTTACTGATGAAGACCAAAGACTGCAAACTTCAGTCTGGATTACACCTCAGCATAATGAAAACGTGAATCCTCACAAGTGGACTAATAAGTAACATCATGATAAAAAAAGATTGAAGTCGTCAAGGTTTTCGTTTTACTTGGATCTACAATCAAAGCCCGTGGAAGCAGCAATAGAGAAATTAAATGATGTGTTGCATTGTGCAAATTTGCTGCAAAAGACCTCTTTAAAGAGTTAAAAAGCAAAGATGTCACTGTGAGGACTAAGCATCTGACTCAAGACACAGTATTTTCAATCACCTCATATGCACGAGAAAGCTGGACGATAAATAAGCAAGTCCAAAGAAGAATCAATGTCTTTGAATTATGGTGTTGGCAAAGAAGATTGAATATAACACGGACTACCAGAAGAATGAATAAATTAGTCTTGGAAGAAGTACAGCTAGAATGTTCCTTAGAAGCAAGGGTAGCAAGGCTTTGCTTCACATACTTTGGACATGTCATCAGAAGAGACTAGGCCCTGAAGAAGGACATCACACTTGAGGACAGAGTAGAACTGCTCCATAGGGTTTTCAAGGAGTGGCTGGTGGATTTGAACTGCTGACCTTTTGATTAGCAGCCAAATACTTAACCACTGCGTCACCAGGGTCCCACTGGTTGAGGGTCAACAAAAAAGAAGAAGACCCTCAATGAGATGGATTGACACAGTAGCTGCAACAATGGGCTTAAACATAGCAACGATTGTGAGGATGGCACAGGATCAGGCAGTGTTTCATTTTGTTGAGTCAGGACCTATGAGTACTCAATGGCCCCTAATAACAACATCTTCATGATTTGTTTAATTTACATTAGTATTAGAAAACTATTTCAAAATGTCTTGTCAAATGATTGAAGATGTTTGTAAGGATACTAACAAAATAAAATATGGATAAAAAAACTAAAAACAAAAAAAAATTCTTTTTTCAAAAATGTAGTCCACATGATTCCTCCCACACACCTCAAAGCCCTTACAATTTCAGCTAACTTCACATCTGCTCTCTTCCAGATGCTTTAATTCCTATGTTCACATTAAATAGCCTGAATGATTATTTTTCATCTGAGCTGATAAATGTATTTGGCAAATGAATGTGGCCATTTGGAAATGCGTTGGTTTTCTACGGATTCACACAAACTAGCATGCATACACATACAGGCGCCACGTACGCAGGCTACAAGAGAGTCGGCATAGCCACATTAAGCTCAACTGAATGCTTTTTAAAACTACTCTTTATGCTCCTGAAATGCATTTCACTTTGTCTACATCCTGGAAAGGCAAAGGCAGCAGTGGAAACAAAACAAACAAAAAAACTGTGAATAGCAAATTTGGTGTTTTCCGACTCAAGAAGCTGCAGTTGATTTGAGAAGTGGCAGAACATATAAGCTGCTCCCAACTTCATTCGAGCAAAATCTTCTGTCCCTGCCTTTGTATATGCCTGCATCACATATTGTGGTTACACACCAAAGCCCTCAGGAACTAGGGTTTTAGATCAGTGTCAGAGCATTTATATTTTAAAAAATGCCCTGAAAATGCCAGTTCTACCACAGCTAGGATTACTTCCCCCATGTCCTGCAGTTAGACTTGTCAACATCTGTAATATACATGACGTTTGAACTTCTTCCAAGTGACTTAGCCACACGCTCATTCTCCTGAAAAATTTCAGTGTCTGCCCACCCTCTGTTCTTGTGTGGAGAAGAGATGAAAGATTTTTTTTTCCCCTAAAATAAAAAAGAACCTAAATAAAAGGAAACAAATAAAATTTACAAAGCACATAAAAATAAACAATTCTTACCGCATACAAGTAGTCCTGGACTTACAACATATTTGAGTTGTGACAAACAGCACTTACAATCGTCCATTTTCTTTTTTTTTTTTGTACATCATTAGTAATGCATTACAGAGAATAATTTCCTAATGTTCACTCACACATGTTCAATTTTATGATTTGCCGTTCAAAACACTAATGTATTTATAAAGATACCGATAATAAAAGCCAATAATATCAAAACCTAAAAAAAAAAAAAAAAAGAGGTATCCCACTTAAGTCAGAACCGACTTACAATGGAGTCGTCAAATTAGAACCCTGCTATAAGTCAGGGGCTACCTGTACCTTGGTCTGTGTCAAGTCATCCTGTGGCTCTCTTGTCAGAGTACCTGCTAAAGTAAATCAATTCCTTGTGACATCCTCTTTAACACAATCAGATGCACTAGATATTTTTAAAGGGTCTGTTGTTGATTGGATGGGCTGCAATTATTCAATTTAGCCCCCAATATAGGTGTTCCCATCTAAAGCTTTTTATGATGGTGGTGAAGATAATTTTAACTCCCTCCAGAGGATGAAAGGAGGAACCAATCTCCTTCAAAGGAGAGCTTTGTTCATTAAAAGCAAGGGAAATTTTTCTGGTGAACAATTTCATATAAATCTTTTGACTACACTAAATTTATTCATTCATTGAAAATAAATCATTTCTGGTTTTTCCTTGCTGTTATTGTGGGGATCGCTATGAGTCAGAATCAACTTGACAACAATGGACTTTTTATTTTTTACTGTGTGGATAGAATGTTAGAAATATAAAGGAAATGCAAAAAAAAAAAAAGTCTGTCCCACTCTCTGTTCTCAAAGAACATATGTTTTTTGGATGGCGGAATAAATACACTTAGAATGGGTTAAAAAAAAAAAAAAAAAAGCAGTGCATTGACTATCAATGCAAGATTTAGGCATAAGAAACAGCATATGGTAGTAGTAAGTATAAAAAAATGATATAATTTAGTCACGAGACATATGTATAAGCAGAGTGCTCAGGAAGACTGAAGACTTTAGCTGTGAATTCTATAAATAGGTAGGGTTTAAATAGTTGGAGAGAAGTGAAAAAGACCTTTTCTATATAGGGAGACAGGTGACAATATAGCACACTTTCATGTGTTACTTTAATTCATTTATTTTCTGCATAGATCTTCCTCTCTCTCCCTAAACGTTTCTAAGCCATTTTATTTAGAGTGATGATGTCAATTTGTTGCGAAAACCTCATTCATCCTAGCTCAAGAACAATAGAGTGTGAGGAAGGCAGGAGAGAACAGTATAT
Source organism: Elephas maximus indicus (assembly GCF_024166365.1). Lineage (NCBI taxonomy): Eukaryota > Metazoa > Chordata > Mammalia > Proboscidea > Elephantidae > Elephas > Elephas maximus. The sequence continues at coordinate 47,892,409 of NC_064829.1, read as the reverse complement.
GTCATCTACTCTCCTGGGACTTCAGGAAGACAAAGCAATTGGGACTGGGACTATCAAAGAAGGAGGAACTCTGGCCACAGTATAGTTCTAGGAATTCAAATGGCAAGAATTTGTGGTGGATCTTCTTTCCAATTTTCCATTCAGCTATTGTCTCAATTTCTGTCTTTCTTTGTAGGTTTGGTCTTCTTTCCTTTAACTCTATTCCTTCCTTCTTTACTTTGTCCTCTTAGTTTCCATTCTCTATTTTGTGGTGTCTTTTATTTATTATGTCTACTCCCTTTGTCTTTCAATCACTCTTGACATAGGTTTGTTTACAACTCCTTTCTCTCCTCTTTAATCCTTGGAACCAAATTCAGTGCCAACTCCCCCTCCTGACTGATGTTTTTTCCCTCTATATATCTCCATGGGCGCCTTGATGGTGCAGTGGTTAAGTGCTCAGCTTAACTAAAATGTTTGAATTCACCAGCAGCTCCACAGAAAAAGATGTGGCAATGTGCTTTTATAAAGATTTACAGCCTTGGAAACACTATGGGGTAGTTCTACTTTGTCCTATAGATAGGGTTGCTACAGGGTTATTATGAGTCAAAATCAACTTGACAGCAATGGTATTTTTTTATTTTTCCAAATCTACATTCTAATTCCTGAAAGCAAGAATCCATTTGCCCCAGCTCATCCCCCTTCATAACAGTCTGCTCATGGATTGCTGCACAATCTAAGGATTGAACGTGTTGGAGTATGGAACACTTCTTACTCAATAAGGTGAATCCTGAAGTTGGAGTCAAGTGGTATAGAACATGCCTGATGAGGAATTCTTCTTCAAAGAGGGCTGTGGGCAGGTTGACTTTCTCAGAGGACACTGTGCCAATGGAAGTCACAATGATTGACACACCTAATGAAAAACTTAGGTACCATGTTCATCATGTAATCTATTTCAAAAGAAATGGATTATTTGTGTATTAACGGGTTTTATGGAGTGACTGCTATGCTATGGACTATGCTAAGACATTTACATTTTTTATGTCATTTAACCTCCCAGATAGGTCTACAACTTAGTTATTACTGTCCTCAATTTAGAGAGGAGGAAACTGGAACTCAAATAATTAAGAAACTCATCTCAAATCAAGTCACTTGTAATTTCTGGAGCTTGGGTTTTAACATATGTTTATTAAACTTGAACGAGGATTTGTCCATACACCGCTAACTGCCCCCCCCATTATATAACTGATAATTTTAGAGAAAATTTAATTCTGTACTTGGTGACTTCAAACTGGTGTAATCAATCATTAGATGAACCAAATAATTGCTTTTGCTCTCTTATTTACTTTAATTATGGGCAATATTGGTTAACACTAATTCATATTTGTCAAATGTGAAACTGGGGGAAAAAAGTTTTTAAACCTTTTTTTTTTAATTTTAAATTTCTCCTTTTAAATTATCTTTTGGTTCTAAAGTAATCTGCCCTTATATTCTACCTGTTTGTCACTGATGATATTACTTAATTGAATGATCTGTTTCTTGAGGACAGAGACTGGTTTGATTTTATGATGTTAACATGGAAGGGCACCATTTTCTAAGAAAAATGTTAGCTTTGTGAGCATTTAGTAGTAGTAACTTTAATGCTCAAAGAAAATTTCTTATTTATAAAACTGCATCAGATAGTTATATCATGCATTTGTTCTACAAATAAAATAAAATTTTATCAATAAATCATTTTAGTACAATCTGAGACAAGAACACATTGAGTGCTCACTAAGGTATAGCTCATTCCTGGGCACTATAGGGTGTCAAGAGAAGGATTCATGGTTTCTGGCCTCAAAGGACTTGAAAGTTATTTCACATGTGAAATGTACTCAAACTAAGCAGGGCATAAAAATAAGATATAATGTAGGTGGCAAAAATGAGCAGTACAGAAAATACGTACAGTAGAAGTTCAGAAAAATAAAACTGTGGGCTGAAAAAAAACAAGAGTGTGATGGGATTATTGATGGGAGGCTCAAGACAGAGTGTAACGGGTAATAGCATTTAGAGACACATAAGGACACTTAACAGCTTGTTTGACTTATTCTTTGCTGGAAACCAAGCATGTTTTATACTGAAAAAGTGCTGCTGAAGTTCAGAAATGGGAATAGGATTTTACTTTATTTTAGACTTGGGTGTTTATATAATATTATATATAATTATATGTTAAGGGCATCTCTTTATAAAAATCATCAATCAAAACATTCCACTTAATTATTCTAGTCCTGCCTTCCTCCCACAACAACAAAGAAAGGAAAAAAAAATTTTGGTAGTTAAGTTTTTCTCTATAGAAAATGATTATTATTATTTTTTTTTTAAGAAAACTGATTTTCTGGAGTAGCAAACAGATTATCCATACCAGATTTAGCTTTTCCAGAGTACTTTAGCCTCTGCAAAATAAATAAATAAAGTGTCACTTGCTTTCCACTCTCAGGCCCTTGTGTGACTAGAACTCAAACACCATGTGCACCAAGCTTTGCTCTTTTCTGGCTCCAATTTTACATAATGATAAATGGTTAGAGATGAAGACCTATTTTCATCTCACCAGATCAGTTTTGCAAAACTTCCTATGAGAAAATTGTGCCATTTCAGTTTTGACCAGCAATGCAAGGTAGGAAGGAAAGATCAAGCAGGCCATTGGCAGCAGAAAATACTCTCTTTCCAAGAGTGAAAGGAAATCTGCTAAAATGGATCCACATTCTTCTTTCTCCTTGAACACATTTTAAGGACCTCATGGACCTCTGCCCTTTGTTAACTAACTTCTGTTCTTCTGAACTCTGAACGCTTAAGTTCTTTTTATTAATTATTTTAGAAATCAATCTTTTATTATCAGAAGGACAAGTTAAATGCAGAAAAAAAATATTTTAGTTATAAAAAAACTGAAGATATTGGAATTCCAAATGTTTATTTATAACATTTAAGATATCTGAATGTAAATATGTTAGTCTGAATCCTAAAAGCATTTCTATTACTTGGGATTCATAGGCCTTCATTGATCTAAGGATTTCTGTTTTTTAACAAATATATTTTCAGACACCATTTCTTCCCACTTAGCCTCTTTTTCTTTTATCTCCTCTTAGAACTTTGATTACATCTGTTCTACCTGTCTTACTCTATTCTCTATGACTCTTACATTTACTTTCACTGAAATGTATTACAGAAAAAAAAAAAAAAATCTGATCTATCTTCCATGTCTCCAATTTTCCCTTTAGCACTGTCTAATCTTCTTATTAATGCATCTATTGACTATGTGTTTTCAAGTATTTTATTTACTTCATTTCTCAAAGTTCTATTTATTTCAAATCTGGTTAACACTATACAATTACATGATCTCTTTCTCTCTCTCTCTTTTTTTTTTTTTGCTTTTATTTTCAAACTTCCTATTTTCTTTAAATATGTTAAACGCAGTCATTTTATATTTTGTGTCTGGTAATCTGAAGTCCTTGTGAATCTAACTCTGTTACCTACTGTTTCTGTTATTTTTAACCCATTGTTCATTTATTTATTCGTTTGTTTGCTTATTTATTTATTTTTAACTATGAACTATTCAGTTTCCTTGGAATATTATCTGGGAATTCAGTGATTCCTCAGTAAAAGTATCATCATACAGATTGTCATGGATTGAATTGTGTCCCCCAAAAATAAGTATCAACTTGGTTAGGCCATGATCCCAGTATTGTGTGGTCGTTCTCCATTTTGTGATTTTCCAATGTGTTATAATCTTTTCTTGTAGTTAATGAGGATTAGGGTGGCATGTAACACCATTGCTCAAGTCACATCCTTGATCCAATGTAAAGGGAGTTTTCCTGGGGTGTAGCCTACATCACCTTCTATCTTACAAGAGATAAAAAGAAAGAGAAGTAAGCAGAGAATTGGGGATCTCATATCAGCAAGAAAGGTGTGCCAGGAGCAGAACAAGTCCTTTGGACCCAGGGTACCTGAATGGAGAAGCTCCTACTCCAGGGGAAGATTGATGAGAAGGACCTTCCTCCAGAGCCAACAGAGACAGAAAGCCTCCCCTTGGAGCTGACACTTTGGATTTTGACTTCTAGTCTACTAGACTGTGAGAAAATAAATTTCTCTTTGTTAAAGCCATCCACTTGTGGTATTTCTGTTATAGCAGCACTAGGTGACTAAGACACAGATGGTTTGCAATCAATTTTAATCATTGATCTTGGGTGGGGGGAGGATTACCAACTCAGGAATATTTAAAATTAAGTTCTCTACTAGAGATTTTTCGTATTATACAAGAAGAGTAAAATAAGACCACTTATATGAACCTATTTGAAGGCTGGTTTTAGTTGTAAATTCTCAAGCGATTTTTTTTTTTCTTTTCTTTTTCCATCTACCCAGTACCAAGGTCAAGACAGGAAAGTTTTATTCTCATCTTCTTTTGTTCAGTTGGTGGAGCCCTTTGAGTTTTTAACTTCATGAAGTTGTCCGCTATTACACCCTCCACCCTGAATCAGCCTGTGATTCATCTCTTCTCTCTGTGCTCTGTGTAACTGCCAAGCCAGGCTAAAGTATTCCGCATTAAAATAGGCTTTGGCACTTAATTCCTTCCCTGATTTCTGGTCTTTATTTCATTTTAGACAAAAAAGGTAGCTTAAAAAAATGTTATATTTTAGGTTTTAATTTTTTTTTCTTTTTTTGTTCAGGAGGGTCATTGGGTTATCTGGTATGGAAATGCGATTCATTTGATCATTGGCCTGGATAGTCTGACTTTTACTGAGTGTAAGAATAAAACTGGGCCACATGCAAAGTTGTCCCTTAGGTTTAGTAATTAGAAAGAAGTCCTTGTTTGCCAACATAAGGAGGCAACAACTAATTAACCGGGGTGTTCCCCAAAATCTGAAACTTTTGCATATACAGCCACCCAAGATCACCGGGCTCATTATCGTAACACCAAGCAGCCATACAGTTTTCAAATCATCTTTCTTCTGCTTTCTTCCCTGCATGACTTCCTTTGATGTTAAAATTAACTCAGTTTCACATTTGCGAAAAAGGTATGATGATCAGGGATTTTGAGGTCATGGTTTTACCTTTGAAAATTCTATTTCTTCCTAAAAATGTTCTAGGTAGAAGTAGACCCTAGGAAGCATGTCTCTTGGAGAAGGAGAAATGAAATACACTCCTTCAGTGGTATCCTAAAACCAAAAATATGATCTAAACTTTTCAAGGTCCTAAACCTATCTGTTTTATTTCCCACATTTCTTTTCCTTTTTCCTACATGTCTGCCATTTACAAATGATTTACAGTTCTCTGAAGGGTGCTAAGACATTTCTTATCTCTTTTATCAGCACCTGCTTTATCCTGTTCTTCTTCACCAGGGCAAACTCATATCCATGCCCTTATAACTAACTATCTTAGTTGCCCATTCTGTTACAAATTCTTCCTGAAGCCCTGAGGGTTATTGACCTCTTTCTTTAGGCTATAACAGCTCTTTGTACTCAGTTCTATTAAAACATCTATCATCCGTAGGCAAAGCAGCTTATGTAGATTCTTCTTTGAAGGTGAGAGCAGAGACATATTTATCTGTATATGCTCAATGCCAGGAGAAATGAAATTGCTCAATAAATAAATGATTGATGAATTAGTTAATTAATTAAGAGTACTCTGTCAGTCCCTGCTTTCAGTAGCTTACAGTATATAAAATAACCCAAAACTGACACATATAAATAATCACTAATCTAGGCAGTCTAAAATCCATGATGTGTGATACAGAAGCCCCTGTTACCAGAACTTTGGTATTTATTCCAGACTAGAGATCATCTTACTTACTATATGTCTCCTTCCTGGGTTAATCACAGCATCAGCCTTGATGCTGTGAGAGTTAGAATAAAGATATTCCTGGTTCTCTCTACTTGCAAAATTCTAGTTAGGGTGTGGCTGAACATTTATATAGGTTATATTCTATAAGTTTATAAAATTTCATTATATTTTCTCTATAACTTCTGATGAAAGTTAGGACAGACATTGCTTTTCTTATTTTATTGACAATGATATTTTGTGCAAAAAAAAAAAAAAAAGTCAGCCTGGTTAAGATTAATCTATACACTCAATTACTGTTTGTTGTTCAAGTTAGCTTGGTAGTGAACAAGCCAGGACTAGCCTCCAAGTAATAAGGATCGTAATCTTGATATCAACCCACCATAGCCACCTGTCTTCATAAATCCACACCTGAATATTTAGTCCAGTTGCAAGTTTTTTGCTTATTTTTGATCTCTCCATAAAATCACTATATTGCAAAAAGAGGGTTCTAGATGGGCTTCTAAATCTGTATATTTGTTTCTCCTTGGCCATTAAGTTTGTACCGTAATGTTTATTTGTTGTTATTATTTTGTTTGCTTTGTTTTTTGTTTATATTTGCTTTTATTTCTTTGGTATTTAGGTTAAAAAAATGGCTGTTTGTGTTATGTGTTTTTGGGAAAAAAAATTAGAAGAAGACAGTCCATTTTACCATCATCTTTAGGCCCATAAGATATTCTAGGTAAGAATGAAAACTGAGCAAATTTCTGGTGGTTCTTGTTGATGTTGAAAGTGGAGATTGGTTGTGATGGTGGGTGATTGTGCAGAGGAGCTTGAGAGAGAAAGATTCAATTGCTCATTGCACTGCTGGGCAGCAGCAGGGCCTGTAAGGGTTGGGAAGTCTTGGTTGTTGAGAGCTGTGGGGGGAGCAAATAGACTTTTGTGTGTGAGTTGCCTGGGTGCTGGGAGGCATCTGAATGAATATGAGGTGATGTTCAACCCCATTGTGTTTATATGAATACACATTACCATTTCCCGCAAGGAAGCTGATAACAACACCATGATGCTTTGCTATAAAATCAGTTTAACATTTTCCTGCATGTTTTACTCCCTTTAAAATGGCTCAGGAACAGGCCTAGAAAGTGCCATTGCCCCTCTGTAACATCCTGTATCCCCAAATGGGAACCCATTGGAACACACTGTAGGGGATTTTTCACTGCAAAATACTTGGCATAGGCAACTAGAGCAAATGAGGGATTTTCCTTTAAACCCAGCAGGTTTGGGGTATGGAAGGTGGTGTTCATTGTGTTTCTTTTCTCCCTGCATTTCTACGTTAAAGCTTACAGGAGCCCATAAAGAGCAAAGGGATTTAATTATGCATAAATGGAAAACAATGAAGAGTCCTTAGGAGTGTAATTAGCTGTGGATGTAGATGTGTGCATCTTTGTAGCTGCATTTTATTTGCATCAGGGTATAAAATTCAGAAACACACATGTGTAGGACATGTGAAGTATCTTTTGGCAACAGAGGCACATTCAGAGGCTACCTCAGTCTTTTTTGGACACTATGTGGTAGCACTGAATTCATAAGCATGAATGAAAAAGTTCTCCACCCAATAGCAACACTAAATACAGCAAATGTTTGCTCAATAAAAGAACCCCTTCTTTAGCTGGGTAATGATTAAATGTACTCTAACACCTTTTTAGGAGATAAAAAAAAAGGAAGAGGAAGAAAACTAGAGTTCTACTTGTAAGTTAATTTATTCTGCTTCTAAGCAGTCCAGGGGCTGAACCTAGGGATGTGCTGATGCAATTGAAATATAAGCTCATGTCACTGGAATATGAAAAGTGAAAAACTTCTATACTATGGTTCAGTTTCTATATAACAAATATATTCTTCTCTGTATGTATTTTATTAAAGAAATACCAGTACATATTATGCTTGCTTAAGATGATGGATTCTTGTAGCCTGGAAATTTCTTCACTTTTCATAACTATCCTTGATAACCTGTCCTAATAGTTAATAATAACCTCTCTCCTGTCAACGGTTATTGCTTTGCTTAGGTTAGATCACGTAAATCCTTTCCTTCTCTCTCGGTTCATTTCCTCCTGATCTATCTTTGGTGAAACTGGAGGACAGTTAAGCTCTCCATTTTCTTTTATACTAGCTGTCACTGAGTCATTTCCAACTCATGGTGACCCCCTGGGGGTCAGAGTAGAACTGTGCTCCATAGGGTTTTCAATGGCTAATTTTTGAACCTAGATCTCCAGACCTTACTTCTGAGAAACCTCTGGTTTTTACCACCGTTCTTTTCAATGCACAGCAGACTTAGTGGCAAAGGGGGCCAGCCAGTATTTGATAAAGGTTGGGGAAATTCTGTCTCACTATGGGAGTGGACAGTCAAGGCTCAGGGACATATGTTGGTCATGAACATTTAGGTTTAAGGCTATCAAGTTAGTTAAGTACTGAAAATGGTTCATTAGAGATGAGGAACATCATTAAGAGAAGAGATGGAATGTTCAGAACTGAGAGTCAGTTAGATGAAATAAACAGAAAGAAAAGGGAAAATTAAGTCAGGGATACCTAGTCTGTGTAGGCAGGCCATACTGAGAAAAGTTGAAGGAGAATTGGGCTGGCTAATAAAGTAACAAGGATGAGAAGACCACAGATGGGAGGGAAGGAATGGAAAAATAATGCAGAGGATTCTGCTTGAAGGTGGAAGCAACTGACAATGTCAAACTCTACCTGAGCCCTGTGCTTTTGGAAAATAGCAACACTTAAGAAACACCCAGGTCTCTTTTGTTTGGATATCCACAAAGGACCACTCTTTCCTTGCATATTTTGAGATATGACCCTTCTCCATCCTTCCACATGACTCTCATGAGACTCCCAGATCATTCCCTTGTCTATCTGCCTCTATAAAGCCCCAGGCCCTTTTCTTTTCTCATTAAAGAACGTTCTCCCTATTGCAATAGCTTGAATAAAACCATCTCCTTAATTGTCTGGTACATTTTGTCTTTCACACAACAATACACATTTCTTCTAAAATTACCGGTTAAATCTACAAACATATATTCCCCAGTGGCATTCCAGTCTAGGAAATGGTGATTGTGTCTTAGCCTTAAAAGAGGAAGGAGAAAATGGTGAGTTTAATCGAGACCATTAAATTCTTCATCTTTTCTCATAGAAGCTTCCTTTGAGTCTAACTCAAGAGACAGATTAGTTTCCTTGGGCCAGGTGAATTGCTTAGTCATGGGTCCTGACTCACCCTCTCCTCTACAGGATAAATGTAGATAAGAATTGTGGGATGAGGGAAAGTTCTCAACAAGAATGATTGTACAGTCTAATTTAAATGTCCTTTATAATGTGCAATGACCAAAAATAAAATAGTCTCTGGAGACATTCGACAAAAATGCAAACAATCTAGATTTTATTGCTCTAGAACTGTTTACACTGGATAGTGGTTTTACTTTTCATTTGTTCTCAAAATGCATTATTCTGTTTGTATGCACCTTACCCTTGTCATGTTTGTTGGATCCCTCATGGTGTAATGGTTAAGAGCTCAGGCCGCTAACCAAAAAGTTTGGCAGTTCAAGTCCACTAGCTACTCCCTAGAAACCCTATAGGGCAATTCTTCTCTATCCTATAGGGTCACTACAAGTCAAATGGACTAGACAGCAACTTTTTTTTTTTTTAATCCTTGTCATGTTTATTATTCTATACTACCTTTGCATCTTCATATACAACAAATGTGGGCTCCTAATGAACCCTTTTCAAAGCTGTTCCTTTTCAGAAGTATTTAAAGAGCCTGATTTAAAGAAGCCTTAAAAGGAAGTTTTAAGTTGCCATCATGTCACAACAACCTCATAACGCAGAAGGAGAATTGTATTGTTAATTTGGGCAACTCTATGATTCTTACTCTTCACAGTGAGAAGTGGGTTTTCACTACATTAACCATCAGTCTTCCATGTATCAAACATGTTGTTGTTGTGTGCCGTCAAGTGGATTCCAGTCCTTACATAAACAAACAAACAACAAACAAAAAACCCGTTACTATAGAGTCGATTCCAACTCATAGCAACTCTATCATACACAGTAGGGGATAAAATACTTTTGTTGATCCACCCTGAGGTATATTCACTGACCCTGAGAGCTGCCTATTCTCAACCATCAGGCTTTGCTAGACTATTGCTTTTATCTGAAATTCCTTCTTAGTCTTTATTAAGGAGTGATAGGGTCACAGGGGCTTGAGACATTTTTAAAACTAACTGAAAGTCATCCACGAATGGACTAATTGTTTCATGGACATTTAGTTATTTTTTAAAAATGTACCTATTTTCTTTGGCATTATTAATATCTTTTCTTTTTCTATGTAATGTGCTAATATTAAATTCCTGGTCTGGCTGTGCTTATATTAGCCTCTAAATACACTATATTGCTGTTTCGTTTTGTTTGGCTTTTCATTCCGTTTGAAATAGTTGTGCTTCCGGAATGTCTTCTCATTTGGAGTTGTAGATTTAGTCTCCCCTGGAGACAGCAGCTACTCTGCCAGGTAAAGGCACAAGGATGATAGCCAGACTCTAGATCAGAGAGCCTCCAAAAGCTCACAGTTGACCTCGGGGAAGGATTAGCAGTCTGGAAACTGGATTTGGAAAGAAGTGGAAGCTCACTCTTTTTTTGGAAATGAAGGTAAACTCAGTCACTCTCACAGCAAACTCAACCACTACCTTGACTTCCACATTGAGACCAGACCCTCTCCCTGCAGTGCTCTCAGTACACCTGGGGGTATGCCCTCACTCTGTTAAACTCCAACAGCAGAGAGCCTGTTACGCTCAACTGAAAGCCTTTATCATATTCTGCTTTATATTACTAATTTACTGTATTGAAATAATTTGCAAATAGGCAATATATATGCACACAAGACAAAATTGTAAAAATGCAAAAGCATATACAGTTAAAATTAAGTTTTCTCTTCTTCCTCTGACCCCTGGTCCTTGTTCCACTGCTCAGAGGCAAACACCGAGAAAAAGGTTGCCAGTGTTTTATGGGTTTTAAACATTTACCTGTTTTTGTTGTTGTTTTAATTGTGTGTGTGACATATCTTGTGAGGAAACACTATATATCATACTGTACTCTCTATCATGCACTTTACATTACTTTCTCATGATTTTTAATGGCTACAAACACTCATCATACAAATGTGCCATAATATATTTAAACAGGCCCCAATTGATGGGCATATAGGTTGTTTCCTGTCTTTTCAAATAAAAAAAAAAAGTGCATGGAATTTTTGTTTTTTCACCCATCATTTTGTTTGTGTGCCTGTATATGTATAGAATAAACCCCTCGAGAAGAAACTTCTGGATCAAAGAGTTAATGCATCTATATTTGTGATCACTATTGTTAAATTAAGGAAACTCTGGTGGAGTAGTGGTTAAGAGCTATAGCTGCTAACCAGAACATTGGCAGTTTGAATCCACGTGGGGCAGTTCGCCTTGGAAACCATGTGGGGCAGTTCGGCTCTGTCCTACAGGGTCGCTATGACTCAACAGCAATGGGTTTGATTTTGCTTTTTTGGTGGAGCAATGCTTAACTGTTCAGCTAAAGCTCTTCGGTTCAAACCCACCAGCAGTTTCACAAGAGAAAAGACCTGGTGATTTGCTGCCGTAAAGATTACAACCTGGAAAATTCTACGAGGTCTTTCTAGTCTGTCCTATAAGGTCACTATGAGACGGAATCTACTTGAAGGCACACAACAAAAAACATTGATAAATTGTCCCTCTGCAGGTGTTGTGGAAACCCTGGTGGCGTAGAGTTTAAAAGCTATGGCTGCTAACCAAAAGGTTGACAGTTTAAATCCACCAGGCATTCCTTGGAAAGCATATGGGGCAGTTCTATTCTGTCATATAGAGTCACTATGAGTCAGAATCTACTCAACAGCAGGGGGTTTGGTTTGGTTTGGTTTGGTTTACAGGTGTTCTTCAAATTTATGCTCCTTCTGCATAGTTTCCTCACACCCAAAACAACATACTGTTGAATCAGCTTTGTGATCTGAGTATTTAAATAGCGAAAATATTATTTCTTTGCAAATCAAATAACTTGCAAGTTGTGAATTCTTATCTTTTCTTATGGCTATGTCACATTTCAAAATAGACTGTGGTCATCATGAATGCCAGAATCTTCCATTCTATCACCCTCTCCCCTTCCCCAGCATCTAGCACATAGACTTGTACATGAAAGATGCTTGAAACAGGTTTGTTGATTCATTGATCCTGCTTCAAATGTTGATTAAGTATCACGAAGATATTTACTAAGACACCTGAACTTGCTATGCTCGACTTCTAGGTTTCCAAGGAGGCTTCATTAGATATAAGAACAGAAAATGCCTCTCACTCAGCACTCTGTGCAGTTGATATTTAATGAGGAGTGTTTGGGTAGAAGATAAATATAAAACTCATTTTCATGAGTCAATAGAACAAAAAAGGAGGTATGAAGATGAACTTCCTGACAGAATGTAGAACTTCAGAGCTTCTTTGGATCGGAATACTTCATTTGTGAAGCGTGTTTCCCCCCAGGGGAGTAAAACAAGATTTGATTCAGTTTTTTTCGTAAATTAAATTAAACGAAATGGTCATATGGTCCCCAAGGGGAGACATACTTCAGATTCTGATAGGATGATAGCTTACTCCAACACAAGTACTTTTGAATATATTGGAACTGTCTCAGATGAGATATAGGGGAGGGAGTGAATTGATGTACTGGTCTAACGAGCAACATTGTTAATAACCCATTCCAAAGATCACTGTGTGTTCATGGCAGGTGGTTGAGTACAATGTTCACTGAGAAGACTGTTACCGAAATAAAGGATTCTGGTGTTTGTTTGAATATTTCATCATCATTCCTCTATACCCCCTGGGGAATAAATAATAAGTTGGGGAGAAGAATTCTTTACTTTTAATCATAAATCTACCAAAATGATTTTTTTTTTATTTCTTAGTCACCAATTTTTTTTTCTTGTTTTTGTTTTTACCAAATTAATTGGGTTTAGTTCTGTTGAAATCTAAGTATTTTTCACTCCCAACTCTGTTACAATTGTTCATAATTCTTGTACAGAATGTATACAGTGTTTACTAAGTGATTAATACTGTTCTATTTATTATTTAAGCACAAAGAAAAGACAGCTTCTAGACTAAAAAAAGACAGCACATACACGTGTGAAAAAAGTACGACCTATAAAAATAAAAAAAGAAAAGAAAAATTTTTTTTTTTTTATAACCCACTGCCGTCGAGTCAATTCTGACTCAGGATATATAAGGCAATAAATAAAGTACCACCTTTCCAACTAGCTCCAGTACAGACTTCCTTGCTCCATTCATGATTTCCCATTTACCCAAGCAGGATACAATGGAGTCAGAGGAAAATGTGGTTCACACCACACCTCTGGCATTTACTGTATAATCTTTAGTAAATTAATTCACCTCTCTGGGTCTTGCCTTTTCTTTTTTGTAATCTGGAGCTAGATAAGAAAATATTCCCCCCAAGACTGTTAAAAGATTTAGAAATAGCACATATAGGTATGTTGCAGACAGCAGCTATACTGAACAGACTTGTGAATTGTCACCTGAAATCCCCACTCCTTGAACCTACCCAATTAATCATTTATCTTTTTATTTCCTCTGTGATTCCCACTCTCTTTTTCTTCCTTGGAACTTTGCTGCCCGGACCCTAGTTAGGCTCCCATTACTTCATGTGAGTGATCTGTGGTTTCTCCCCCTCATCCACTCTGTCCACTACCCACACCCACACTACTGTCCACTACAGACGGGTCCATATTCCTCAAGTTCTATTCAAAATAATATGACTCTGGCTTCCATTTCCCACTGAAGAAAACGAAGTCCCTAATCCACTCAGTGGCTCAGCTGGAGAAAGACTTGGCGATCCATAAAGACTACAACTAAGAAAATCCTGTGGTGCAGTTACTCTGTTTCATGGGATCACTATGAGTCAGAATTGACTGGACAGCACCCAACAACAACACAAACATAAAATAGCCAACATGATCAGGACCCATCTGATGTGGGTGAGTCAGTTGTGTTACTTATTACTCCCCATCACAGTCTTTACTCAGTCACACTGGACTTCTCACTGAGTCCCCAGATAGTCTGTGTACTTCCTCTATTGAGTCTTCTTCTATACTGAAACCCCCCCCCACCATTGCCCTTGTACCAAAATTCTACCAACCTTTAAAAACCAAACCCATTGCCATCAAGTTGATTCTGACTCATAGTGACCCCATGCGTTACAGACTAGAACTTCTCCACAGGGTTTTCTTGGCCGTAATCTTTACAGAAGCAGATTGCCAGGGCTTTCTTCCATGGCGTCTCTTGGTGGATTCAAACCACCAAACTTTAGATTACTAGTCGAGCAACAAACTGCTTATAGCACTCGGGGTCCCTGTCAGTCTTCAAAGAGCAGTTCAGTTACAATTTCTAACCACCTCACCTTACTCACATCTCGATTTATATAGATATTTTTTTAATATTCCTCTTAGAATCCTTAGTATATACAGCTTTGCATTGTAGCTATTTATTATCATTCTTCATTTCTGTATCATATTAAATATCACTGAAGACAGAAGTTGGATTTTTTTTTCCCCCAGAGACTGGATTTCATTTGCTTTGGGATGCAGTGTGGTACAGTGGTTGAAAGCAAAGACTAGCTCAAAGTTACCATTTCAACTCTGCATCTTATTCTCTGATTTTAACACATTTTGTAACTTCTAGCTGATTTTCCTTAATACTTTCATTAATTAATGCATTCATTAATTAAACAAATAGATGCCAGGCAACTACTACGTGTTGGGCATACAATGCTGAATAGGCTTCATGGGTATGCAATGTGTGCAGGTGCACAGCACCCTGGACTCAGAAGGGCCCTGCACTTGGCTTGATGCTCTACTGCCTCTGTCTTGAAATTCTTAATAATTTTTGAAAAAGAGGCCCTCGTATTTGTCTTTCACTAGGGCCCACAGTTGACGTAGCTTGCCCTGATGGTGAGTAAGATAGACATCATCCTTGCTCTTATGGGGAGACAGAACACAAACAAACAAATTAATAATAATAAAAAGATAGTGATAAGTGCTATGAATTCCTAGGTAAAAACTTTTAATTGAGTGGCCGGGGAAAACCCCTCTAAGTTTAAATTTAAAGTTGAGATTTGAATGACAAGAACTCACTATATAAAATGCTAGAGAACAACATTCCAGTCAGAAGAAACAAGTACTAAGATACAAAACCAAACCCCTTGCCACTGAGTCAGTTCCAACTCATAGTAACCCAGTAGGGAAGAGTAGAACTGCCCCGTTGAGTTTCCAAGGAGCAGCTAGTGGATTCAAACTGTTGACCTTTTGGTGAGAAACTGAGCTCTTAACCACTGCACCACCAGGGCTCTGAGATGCAAAGGCAAGAGTGAAATTGAAGGCTCTAAGAAACATTGTTCTTGGGAAAGAAAGCACAACATACAGAATAATCAAGTTCAAAGATTAGCCTGGGCCAGAACCCTGGTGGTGCCGTGGTTAAGAAGTCCTCAGCTGCTAAATGAAAGGTCAGTGGTTTGAACCTACCATCTGTTCTGTGGGTGAAACGTGTGGCAGTCCGCTTCTATAAAGATTTACAGCCTTGGAAGTCCTATGGGGCTTCTCCGTCCTAGGAGTCGGAATTGACTTAATGGATTTGGGTTTTTGTTTGTTTGTTTAGACCAGGGGAAGGGACTTGCATTTTATTCTAAATGTGATGGGAAGCTATTGTAGGATTTATAGTGAGGACAAGAAATTTGATTTACATTTCAAAAGATCACTCTTTTCAAGTGGAAGCAGGCCGATCAGTAAGAAATTTAGAAACTACTGCAGGGGCCCAACAAGAGATGATGGTCAATTGACCCAGACTGTGTACAAGCTGCTAGAGAAAAGAAGATGTATTGAGGATAACTTTTGAATATAAAGTTGTTAGAGCTGCTGATAGATTGAATGTGGAGGATGAGGGAAAAGGAAGAATTAAGAATAATGCCTAGATTTTTTTTAGTGATGTCATTTAACGAAATGGAGATGACTGGAGAGAAAAAAAAAAAAACCCACTGCCATCAAGTCGATTCTGACACACAGTGACCCTAATAGGACAGAGTAGAACTGTAGAACTGCCCCATAGAGTTTCCAAGGTGCGCCTGGTGGATTCGAACTGTAGACCTTTGGTTAGCAGCTGTAGCTCTTAACCACTGCGCCACCAGGGTTTCCAAATGGGGAGAAGCAAGCTTAATTATAGTGGGAGGGATACTACCTGTTATGTCTTGGTTGTGAGGTACCAATGTGGAGACATGGAAAGGGAGTGTGGGTCCTATCTCTATCATAAAATTGAGGTAACAATAGCACCTACCTATGTGATTGATATGCACATTAAATAAGATCATATACGCAAGAATTAAGCCCCCGTCTGACACATAGAAATGCTCAATGTATGTCGTTTACTGCCCAAGGTAATTGCAGATTGTAACACACAGAACATCATAGTAATGTTAGCTCTCAACACTATAATGGACTAACTGGACCAAAGGATAGACAGGTTTTAAACAGGAGAAAAGGGAAGGAGGTGGGACATGTCCTTCTCCTTAAGCAATGCTCTTTACTCATTATTGCCTCAGTATCTCTATGGCCTCTTTTTTACGATTTTCTCTTTGAATCCAGGAGCCAAAGATATAGTCTGTGAAATAATGAAAAATAAAAACATATGTGTAACTGGAGAAGGTACACATTCGACATAATGAGAGAACAAGCTGCTTACAAACACTCCTTCAACTGTTATATAATTTACCCAGTTACCAGTTGTGGTTGAGTCAATTCCAACTCAGGATGATCCCAAGTGTGTCAGAGTAGAACTGTGCTCCATAGGTTTTTCAATGGCCGATTTTTTCAAGAGAAGATTGCAGGCCTGTCTTCTGAGGTACCTCTGGGTGGACTTGAACCTCCAAACTTTAGGTTAGCAGCCAAGGGCATTCACCATTTGCACTACCCAGTGACTCCTCTATAACTTACAACTGATTCAAATTTCCACCACTGCTGCTCATTAGTGAGACTTGGCTTCATTTTGAAAACCACGTTGTTTTTGCTGTGAGGATGAAGACAGGATTTAGTAGGTAACAGTCTCTGTTTAAATGTCCTTCTGTTAGTCTGTATGTATAAAACCTAGCTTAGCCTTAGCAGGGAGTCTTGGCTCTTGGAAAAGTTGTTTTAAATTAAGTTTTCATTGGTCGATTAGCTTGACAGGGATCAGTCATTTAGGACCGGACTTTCTGATTGGTCAACAAACACCTAAGTGACTTTTGGTGGATTTACTATTCTCTATTATTTCTTCATCATAGGATTTGGAAGAACTTTAAATAACCTAAAGCACATATTATGACATATGTAATCACTTGTAGCCTAGCATACTGACAGGTTTACTAAAATATATATATTTTTTTAATTTGTCTTTGAAGAGCATTTAAGTATTGAAGTGATAAACCTATTTCAAAGTAGTAGCTTTGTTTGCAAGGTAATTTGGTAGCATATTTTTGAATACAAAGCAGTGCAAAAATAACCCATCTTGGACATGGGTGACCTGGCTCCAGCATTGACACCAATTTGTTCCTGTGGTTCTGAGTCTTTCAGGATCTGTTAACTGGATGTTAAAAAAAAACCACATGGCCTTACTTCCACCTCTACACCTGGATGGGAATTAAAAAGACAGTGGCCATGAGTGCAATTTGCAATGACACAGTGACAAAGAATGGAAGGGGTTATTATAAACAGCATTTCTGTTGTCCTGAGACCCTTCAAAGGCCTCCCCAAGCTCATACTCTGCTAGCTGTAGTTCCTTCAAAGCATTTTCTGTGCAACACACTCACCAGGGTCCTTTGCATTGTCTCAATTCTATTGCTCTGCATAGGAAACTAAAAATACATATCTCGCAGATTTGTGTTACGCTAAATGGTCATTTAAATGTTCAGATTGGAACCCCTGGAATTTTCCATCTGCCTTTCGTCTGCTGGGCTGATTCTGGAAGGGCACTGCTGAGAGCCTCCCTGCGGGTTGGCTTTGCCAGTGGGTGTGATTGAAAATCTATAGCTAACACTCGGAAAAAGAGGGTAAGGGGATAGTTAATAAAGGACAAAAATAGAGATCAAAAAGATATAAACACACATCGCAGTTTGATCTCAATATCATTTTTTAAATAATACATTTGCACATCTTCCAGACCAGCCTCTCTAGGGTTTCTCGCAGGGGACAGTATATTCTTGCAGATTGCAGGGAAGCTGGTCTAGTTTTAAAGAAAAGGGTAGAGGTGGCAAATTGTCATTTAGATTGGGGGTGGAGGTGGGAGGGTGGGGATGAATGATTTTAACATCAAGATATTCATGCTGATGATAGACAGAGAGTAAAGCCATTTTCTAGGCTTGGGAACAGGAAGGCAAACCAAATGTAGGAGGTGAAGCAAATCACACACTGGCTTTTTGTTTTCACTTACAAAAAGAACCCCCCCGCCCCAAACATGGAGATCATTATACAGAATGTCCAAGGCAAATTAAGGAAAATAATTATTGTAGCTGATGAAGCAGAAACCCTATTAGAGCTAAATGCTGCTTCACGGTGTTCAGTGGTGGAGGTTCTGAACTAAATGCATTTTTCAGCCTCTTTAGTGTAGTATATTAAATTAAGTTTTTAACCACTTTTCTCCTCCCCTTTATTTTCCTTCCCACCACCCCCCTCCCGCCCTTTGTTCAGTCTCTCAGGCAGGTGGTGCAGGGTTGGAAATATCTGGAATGTGCTACAAGAAAGGAAAGAGTAGCTGGAAAAGAAATCTCTCTGTTTTCCTTCCCTGACTTCCCAACCCCTCCTCTTGAAGATGAAAAGTAAATAAAAATCCAGAGGGGTAATTAATAGCGGAGGGCTGGGGCTGGCGGTGACAGGGAGTGACCTGTCACTACAGAAACAGGGAAGAGAGAAGGCTATTGAGAAGCACAGGGAATGCTTGAGCTTGTCTGGTTTGTTTTCTACCTTCACTTGAGGGGGAGTCTTGTGTCCTGGGAAGGATTTCCTTTATTCCCTTATTACCACCCTTCAAAAAGGTCTACAATGGGGAAGAATTTCTGTTGATTTAGAATATATGATTCTCTTCCTTCTTAGCTAACATAGAAGTTTTCTTTTTTTGTTTATGATAGTTTGTATCTTTAATTGACCCATAAGTTATACAGCTGTAAATTTTATAGCTCTTTAATTGGACTTCAAGTTTATCGAGTATAGAGAATCAAGCCTTACATTGTTTGCCTATCTCCTGACGCTCCAGCAATATTTGCCATGATTGGCCATATGACAGATAGGTGTTTATACGAAGAGAAGTAAACTAATTTTCTTTAACTCTGAACTTTGATTCCAGCTCTACTCACTCCCACCTCCAGGAAAACTTCTGACCCAAAGGAAGATCTGTAGATGCTCGGTGATCACTGCACTGTCGTTGTCATAATGGGTGAAGTCCAGTAGTCTTTAGCACCACCCCAGGCTCACAGTATCCAGTCCTCTGTTAGCTTAAGTGCCTAGTGTCAGCTCCCACTTCATTCAGGAAAAGACGTGGGTTGCACACAGGCCCTCAGCATCCCCGAAGTCCCTTTGCATCAGTGCCATATGTTCAGACGTAGAGCTGTTGATGAGCGGAGTGATCAGAACCATGAACCATGTTGTAACATTTCAGTTACTTACTTCAGATCCTTTATCAAAGCTTTGCACATAGCATATGCCTTTGATAATTTGGATGATTATAAAAATGGTTTCAGATTAGATAACCCAACAAAGATTGAAATGCTTGTGTGTTAATAGGCCTCAATGCCCTATGCTTTCCAAAAAATCTGGTAAAGGGTTTGTATAACCTGCAATATCATTCAGAGGAAGACAGACTAATTTCTACTTTGCAAACATGAGTGCCTGTTCCCTCACTGCCGCTTAGCTGTGACATCACGAGAAAATAAAAGTCCTGCTTTAACATAGGTTAGATCAGGTCAGAGTACCTCTTAAACAAAAACAAAAAAAAAAAACAGCTGCTGTCAAGTTGATTCTGCCTCATGGTGACCTCAATGTGCCACAGTAGAACTGTGTTCCATGGGGTTTTCAGTGACTAATTTTTTCTGAAGTAGATTGCTAGGCCTTTCTTCCTAGGAACTTCTGGGTTGATTTGAGCCTCCAAACTTTCGGTCAGCAGTCAAGTCCATTAAACCTGCACGCCACCAGCGTTCCTTAGAGTAACGCTGTTGTTGTTGTTGTGTGCTATCCAGTCAATTCAGTCTCATAACAACCCCGTAGGATAGAGTACAACTGCCCCATAAGGTTTCCTAGGCCATATTATTTACAGGAGTAGATTACCAGGTCTTTTCTTCCAAAGGAGTGTCTGGTGGGTTTGAACCGCCAACCTTTTGCTTAGCAACTGAGGGCTTAAGCATCGTGCCACCAAGACTCCTATAGAATAACACTTTAACCCATTGCTGTCAAGTTGATTCCAACTTATAAAGTAACCCTAAACCAAAAAATACCAAATCCATTGCTGCTGAGTCAATTCTCACTCATAGTGACCCTATAGGACAGAGTAGCTCTGCCCCATAGGGTTTCCAAAGAGTGGCTATAAACCTCTGCAGAAGCAGACTGTTACATCTGTCTCCCACAAATCCGCTGGTGGTTTTGAACTATCGACCTTTCGGTTAACAGTCAAGTGCCTTAACTACTGCATCATCAGGGGTCTCTAGAGTAACATTAGCTCTCCTTAGTTCTAGTAACATCTACCACTGGAGTCAACTGTGTGTCAGGCACATTCCTAAGTACTTCCCATGTCTCACCACATTTACTTCTCAACACAACCTCTATGAGGCAAGTATTACTGTTATCCTCATTTTACAGATGAAAAAAAAAAAAAAATAGCCAGTATGTTAACTAACCTGCCCAAGATCACACAGGTGATAAATGGCCAAGCTGGAATTCAGTGAGAGAGACTGGCTCTGGCATCCAGGCCCTTAACCCATGCACAGCACTGCCTCTTGTTGATAGTTTGTTGCAAGGGTGAAAACCAGCATTATATGAAGAGTTGCTACAATGCATTGTATTTTCAGAAATGGTAGGAGGCATTTGAGGATATTTTAATAAACGAAAGAGCTTACCGGACTGAACCATACTCTTTCATTCTATCAGACCCTGCTTGGTTGCTAGCTGAGAATTCCAAATTTTTCCTTCACTCATCAGAACATTAGCAGAGAGAGTGGGTGGTGACCATATATGCCTCATTTGGCCCATTAGCTCTGGAAGGACAGGCTGTGGCTGTTTTCAGGGGTGACATACTTCTCCCTGCTCTCTGTAGGGAACCAGGAGAACTGACTCTGGGAAAGAGTTCCAATCCCTCTGTGCAGTGGTGTTTAAAATGCAAGATCCTTGCCTGGGAAAGAAATGACTTGAAAAGCCTTAATGCGAACCCCTGTTCTGCTCTTTAGGCAGCTGTGAGCCTGGCAGACCCTATAGGCAGAGAAAGGACTGGCAGGGGCCATGACGATACATATTCAGTAGCGAGGAAGACTGGATTCTGCACCTTGCTGGTTACAGCTGCCAGAATGTGAGCGATCGATGGAGAACTTTGTTAATGATGTGAAATTCACTTCTGGCATGTTCAGCACAAATACATATGCAATACATTGTTAGTGCCCTCAACTACGGGCCTGTCCAGATGTGATTTCATTCATTACCTGATTATCTTCTCTTTTTACCTTTATAATTGGAATATCGCTGATCAGAGTCTGCTTTTTAACAAAAATGGCAAAACGGGCAGTATTTCCCTGAAACAGTTTATTTGGTAGCAAACATCAGAGAGCGGAGATAATGGAATGACAGTCGATGCTCTGGTAGCCCAAGGGATAACAACTCACAGAGTTCTGAAGTCCACAATTTTAAGAAACCCGAGGGGAAGAGGGAGTGGGATTACCTTTGGAAATTATTAGAGAAGACGTATTTGTAAAGATTCCTTTCCAAAAGATGAATCCAATCATCACCCCATAGACAAATGTGGAGTCTTAATAGCAAATGTTGATTTAATATTTGAGTCTGAGTCTTGCAGTAAAAAAGGCTGAATTGCATTAGAAGAGCTGGACTAGAACTGGGTAGACACGGAAACCTAATACCACAGCAAATAAATCTGGCAGCACAATTTAAAGCTGAAAAGAAATGGAAAGATAAATGATGTCATAAAAGATTCACAGGGGCGTTTTTAACTGAACTGCTAAATATTTTAAAACAGAATAGCCAAGGCCATTTTGTATTAGAAGCCGGAATGAGTGGCTTTCTCGATTTATTGAATTGAGTTGAATCAGTGTTTATTAAGCACGCTGTATCTGAAAGGAGCTTTACTAGGTACTGGCAATACTGGGCTGTTACCCAAAGGAATTACTGGCTAGTAGGTTTGTTGTAGGAGAGAGAGGGCAAGTAGCCAAATAATTGAAATAAAACACTGTGAATTAGGGGGAAAAGTGTGCTGGTGGAAAATCTTAGATTGTTATTCCTGCTAGCCCCATTAACTAAGAAGTCTAGAGGTGTTACTCCCTTTCATGTTACCAATGCATTTTATTAGATAACCCAACTGCCCTGGTGCAACTAGGGACAGTGCTCCAGGCAAAGACACCTCTATACCAGCTTTATTAGTTTCCCAATGCAGCTGTAACAAAGTACTACAAATTGGGTGGCTTATAAGAGCACAGGAATCTTTGAGTGGCACAAATGGCTAAGCCCGAAGGTTAGTGATTTGAATCTACCCAGAGGCAACTTGGAAGACAGTCCTGGTAATCTGCTTTCAAAAGGTCACAGCCTTGCAAGCCCTATAGATCTTTGCACACATGGGGTCGCCGTGAGTCGAAATCGACTTGATGTCAACTAAAAATACAACATAAGAACAGAAGTGTATTATCTCATAGTTTGGAGGCAAGGAGTCCAAAATGTCAGCCATGTCAGTTCCTTCCGAGGGCTCAGAGCACAATCTCTTCCAAGACTCTGTCCTAGCTTCTGGTGGTGGCTGGCACTCTTTGGTTCGTAGATGCATCACTCTAAATCTCTGCCTTTGTCTTCATGTGGCCAGTTTTCCTTGACCTCCCTGTGTCTTTTCTCCTCTTTTATAAGGATATCACTCAGATTGGATTAGGATCTACTCTACTCCACTAAGGCCTCATGTTAATTTACCTGATAACTCTTTCAAAGACCGTATTTCCAAATAAGGTCTCATTTGTAGGTACGGGCTTAGGGCTTCAATATACCTTTTGGCAGGATACAATTCAATATATAACACTGACCATCATAAGGAGGACAGTGGCCATTGAAATGGCCTTTCTGCATTGGATGGGAACTAAGCCACACCATCAGGTTGTCTCTGGTTGAAGTGTCAAGTTCAAGACAGAATGATAGAAGCAGGGGAGCAGTGAAGCACACACATGGCAGGGATCATTTCTAATAAACTGACCCCTTGCGATGGACCATAGTCTAGAGCTGGTTGTGCTGGAGTGCCACCTTTTGAATCACTAATTGTATTAATAGAAAATGGAAATTTCTATGAAAATACATACTGCATTTGGTCCTAGATGAGAGAACATGAGAATGGCCTGAAATGGTAATAAACAGAGCCATTTTCAGCTTTAAATGAAGCTGTTGTGGAAAAAAAGAAAATTCTAAAGCCCCTCACAGAATTTGCTGACTGAGGAGTTGATTGATATACTGAAGGCCACTCTTAATGAAAGGAAAAGAAATGCATGAGGATCCTAAACTCACAGCAGGTCTTTTAATTGAACATTTATGAACTTTTTAAAACCAGAAAACTTTTTAATACAACTAGATCAAACCTTTAAACAGGCTGGTTTGCGGTACCTATCGGGACCTGGCCTGAACTGAGTAAATTAGAGATGAGTATACAGTTTTTTTTTTTTTTTTTAATACAGGGTCAAAGAAGCCCTGTTGGGACCAAAACTTCAGCAGTTCGAACCCACCAGCTGCTCCACAGGAGAAAGATGTGGCCGTCTACTTCTGTAAAGATTTCAGCCTTGGGAACCCTACCTATGGAGCAGCTTCACTCTGTCCTATAGAGTCACTATGAGTTGCAATAGATTCTCCGGCAATGGGTTTGTTTTGGTTCAGATAGAGTTGTTATGAATTAGAATTGACTCAGTGGCACACAATAACAACAACATGACAAAGCAAAGACCCTTTGCTTGCATTCCAGCCATCACCTCCAGTGACTTAGTGACTTCATGTGTCACTCCATTATGTTGTTCAGGATGTATTAAGCACCAATGGATTTTGAGTGTGGGTGAAAGACGTGATCATTTTAGTAGTGAGTATACTTTGAGGGATGGCAGGGAGGCTCCGCTGCTAAAAATTGTACGACTCTGTTGTCCTATCACTGGAAGGGTAATCCCATATGCTAACGAAAGTGGAAATACCTTTGAAAATGAAATTTTGTTTTGTTTGCTTTTGTTTTCTATTTGGTGGGATTTTTTTTGTTTGTTTGTTTTTAGATTGATTTAACCTATCAGCTAGTGTCTCAGTCTCCTAGGGCTGCCATAAGACGATACAATAAAGTGGATGGCTTTAAAGAACAGCAATTAATTTCCTCACAGTTCTGGGGGCTATAAATCCAAATTCAGGGTATCAGTCATGTCAATTCCTTCTGAGTGCTTTGAGAGAGGACTGTTCTATGCCTCTTTCCTAGTGTCTAAAGGAATGCAATCTTTGGGATCTCTTTGCTGATAATAGATGCATCTGCCTCCACTATCACCATCATATGGCAGGCAGCTTCCCCCTGTGTGTGACTCTGTTCCCATGTCTGTCCCTCTCTTTTATAAAAGGCCACTGAGAAAGGATTAGGATTAGGACCCACCCTACTCCAGCATTATTTCCTTAACTGGCAACATCTGCAAAGAAAAAACATACCTGTCCCAAAAAGTCATATTCACCAGTATAGGGGTTAATATTTCAACATATATTTTTGGAACGCAATTCAATCCATTGACATACTCAGCTGTTAACTGAAAGATTAGAGGTTCAAATTCACCCAGAGGCACCTTGGAAAAAAGGCCTGGAGATCTATTTCCAAAAGGTCACAGTCATTGAAAATCCTATAAAGCACGGTCCTATTCTGGCACATATGGAGCTTCCATGAGTAGGAATCAATTTGATGACAACTGGTATTGGTTTAATTCAATCTGTAACAATTAGCTAAGTGCAGAAGTGGAGCCTTGGAGACACAGTTTAGCTTAGCTGCTAACCAAGAAGCTGGCTGTTCGAATCCACCAGTGGCTCCTTGGAAACTATGGTGCAGTTCTACTCTGTCTTACCTGTAGGATTTCTATGAGTTGAAATCAACTCAACAACAATGGTTTTTTTTGTTTTTAATAAGTGCATAATAAGAAGACAGAGCAGTGGGTGGAGTGAATGGCCTATGATGTGTATGAGGAGGCCAACTGGTGGGGCAAGAGTAGTTCTACTCCACCCTACCTATAGGGTCACCATGAATTGAAATCAATTCAATGGCAATGAGGTTTTTTTTGGATTGCTCTGCAGGCTGTTAGTCTGAAACATGGTGGGAGAAAGATGGTAAAAGAAAGTAGAAGGGTGTTAAACACAAGTTTTCCTTTTTTTCTGATTGTCCTCAGGGCTTTCCTTGCTATGAATTTTCACATATGCACATGTGAAAGAAGTACCTTTCTCCTTACCAACACTCCATCATCCCTCCCAGTCTTGTTCAGACTTTTAAAACACAGGACCTCACACTTTCTCCTCAACCTTTAAAAACCAAACCTCTTGCTCTTGGTCAATTCCGACTCACAGTGATCCCATAGGACAGAGCAGAACCTGCCTCGTAGGGTCGGAGTGGCTGGTGGATTCAAACTGCCGACCTCTCGATTAGCAGCCTTAGCTCTTAACCACTGTGCCACCAGGGTGTATACGTGATTATAAATTATAAAAAAGTAGACAAAATTTAAAAAAATATATTCTTATCTCACTATTTATTCTACCACATTCAACTGACCATTAAAAAAAAAAAAATCCTAATGAGTAGGCTGTATTTATGGTTGTTTTCACATAAAATGCTAAGAGAGTTAAGCATAAACTTGTTTCTGGACCGTTGCAGAAAGTACGAGTTATTATTGTCTCCTCACTAACTTTAAGATCTTGAATGTTGTGAGATGTTCTATTTTTTTTTTTTCTTTTCCCCAAATCATAAAATTTAAGGCACTGAAAAGGTCGGCACTCAGGTCTAGATGACTAATTCTAGAGAAGGTCCAAGAAGCTGTCCTTGGAAAGATTCCCTACATATCGCTGAGAAAAAATGTTGGCAAGGACACTGAGAGGTATCAGGAAAAGCCCTTCCATACTCTCCATGTTCCTTTGAAACTAAGAAATCTAAGCAACAGTGAGAATAAAACATTCAAATAAGGCTCTTAAGTCTGACTGGCCAGCAGTCAATGACTTTGATATAAGTAATTTGAAGCTTCTATAAGTAGTGACCACTTTCCCTAAATTAGAACTTGGCAGATATGCAGAATGGCCATGCCAAATGCTTGTGTATCCACCCCCAAGAAAGGCAGGGCCTGGGCATGCATCATCCCTGGAAAGACAAGTGGGCAGTCGAGGAGCTAACCCTGAGACACTCAACAAGGCTCTGCTGCTCAGCAGGGATTTCTTCTCTCTGAGCGTTTCCATTAGGAGGCCCAAGGAACCAAGAGACACAATCTAGCAGGTAGAGGGATTCCACTATCTCCTGGCAAGTTCAGGGCACAGGCCTCAAATGGAAACCAATATGTAGGAGGAGACAGTAGGTAATGAGGCGATTCTCCATCCTTCCTGCCACTGTGCTACTGAAAGGATTCTTAAAGCTGTGGTCATGGTGCCCTGGGTAACTTTCTGACAATATTTAAGGACAGTCAGGACCACCACATAGCACAGCTCTGGGTAGAGGGCACCATATCCACTGTGACCAAAGTGATTGATGCTGCCTGGGACTGGGATTGTGCAATCCACAAACTACCTGCTGAGGCTCTGTTTCTCCTTTAGTTGAATTTGCAGTTTTATATGTCCAATATTGGGGGACTTAAGAAGGTTTATTTTTAACAGAAAACATATGATTTAAGATAAGCAAGGATTATAGGGAAAAAGTAAGGTATAATTGAAGTGGATAACTAAATTATCAAGAAGCTAAGGAGTAAATGAGTATATAGCCTTTCCTTCTTCCTACTCAGGAAAGTGCTATGCCCTGTTGTAGGCCCACTTCCCACCCTGCACAGTCTATGGTTTCTTGTTTTTTTTTTTTTTTTCCCCCCCAAATTCACATGGGGCTCCCATGGGGTCAAATAAGAGATTTTCTTAAGAAAAAAAAAAAAATATTTCAACACACTTCCAAGAATACACAAGTGTTCCCTAAAATATTTTCCAGTTGATCATGTCCATATTTGAATCCATATCTTCCAGAGAGACACCTTCTGGTGTTATTTATGAGGAATCATTGCTTTAAGAAAGCAAAATCTGTTGATAGTAGAGAATAAGACAAGCATTTGATCTCAAAAGAACTAAGTAGCCTTGACTAATCTTTTTCAGGAAACCCTGGTAGTATAGTGGTTAAGATCTATGGCTGCAAACCAAAAGGTTGGCAGTTTGAATCCACCAGGTTCTCCTTGGAAACTTGATGGGGTAGTTCTATTCTGCCCTATAGGGTCACTATGAGTCGGAATTGACTCGACGGCAACAGGCTAACCTTTTTTCAGACGTTTCCTCTAATACAAAACACTGTGGCCTTTGCAACTTTTACACAATAAGAATAAATTTTAGCCATGTAGTATACTGGAAATAGTAGTAGGTTTTTTTTTTTTAAATTAATTTTTATTAAGCTTCAAGTGAACATTTACCATTCCAATCAGTCTGTCACATGTAGGTTTACATACATCTTACTCCCTTCTCCCACTTGCTCTCCCCCTATTGAGTCAGCCCTTTCAGTCTCTCATTTCCTGCCAATTTTGCCATCTTCCCTCTCTCTCTATCTTCCCATCCCCCCTCCAGTCAAGAGTTGCCAACACACTGTCCAGTGTCCAACTGATTTAATTAGCTCACTCTTCATCAGCATCTCTCTCCCCTCAACTGACCAGTCCTTTTCATGCCTGATGAGTTGTCTTCGGGGATGGTTCCTGTCCTGTGCCATCAGAAGTTCTGGGGAGCAATGTCTCTGGGATTCCTCTAGTCGCAGTCATACCATTAGGTATGGTCTTTTTATGAGATTTTGGGGTCTGTACCCATTGGTCTCCTGCTCCCTCAGGAGTTGTCTGGTGTGCTCCCTGACAGGGCAGACATCGATTGTGGCCGGGCACCAACTAGTTCTTCTGGTCTCAGGATAATGTAGGTCTCTGGTTCATGTGGCCCTTTCTATCTCTTGGGTTCTTAGTTGTCGTGTGACCTTGGTGTTCTTCTTTTGCCTTTGCTCCAGGTGGGTCGAGACCAATTGATGTATCTTAGATGGCCGCTTGTTGGCATTTAGGACCCCAGGCGCCACAATTCAAAGTGGGATGCAGAATGTTTTCATAATAGAATTATTTTGCCCATTGACTTAGAAGTCCCCTCAAACCAAGTTCCCCAGACCCCAGCCCCTGCTCCGCTGAACTTTGAAACTTTCATTTTATCCCAGAAACCTCTTTGCTTTTAGTCCAGTCCAATTAGGCTGACCTTCCTTGTATTGAGTGTTCTTTCCCTTCACCCAAAGCAGTTCTTATCTACTGATTAATCAATAAAAAGCCCTCTCCCTCCCTCCCTCCCCCCTTTGTAACCATAAAGGTATGTGTTCTTCTCCGTTTTTTCTATTTCTCAAGATCTTATAATAGTGGTCTTATACAATATTTGTCCTTTTGCCTCTGACTCATTTCGCTCAGCATAATGCCTTCCAGTTTCCTCCATGTTATGAAATGTTTCACAGATTAGTCACTGTTCTTTATCGATGCGTAGTATTCCATTGTGTGAATATACCACAATTTATTTAACCATTCATCCTTTGATGGACACCTTGGTTGCTTCCAGCTTTTTGCTATTGTAAACAGAGCTGCAATAAACATGGGTGTGCATATATCTGTTTGTGTGAAGGCTCTTGTATCTCTAGGGTATATTCCGAGGAGTGGGATTTCTGGGTTGTATGGTAGTTCTATTTCTAACTGTTTAAGATAACGCCAGATGGATTTCCAAAGTGGTTGTACCATTTTACAATCCCATCAGCAGTGTATGAGAGTTCCAATCTCTTCGCAGCCTCTCCAACATTTATTATTTTGTGTTTTTTGGATTAATGCCAGTCTAGTTGGTGTGAGATGGAATCTCATCGTAGTTTTAATTTGCATTTCTCTAATGGCTAATGATCGGGAGCATTTTCTCATGTATCTGTTGGCTGCCTGAATATCTTCTTTAGTGAAATATGTGTTCATATCCTTTGCCCACTTCTTAATTGTGTTGTTTGTCTTTTTGTGGTTGAGTTTTGACAGAATCATGGAGATTTTAGAGATCAGGCACTGGTCTGAGATGTCATAGCTGAATATTCTTTCCCAGTCTGTAGGTGGTCTTTTTACTCTTTTGGTGAAGTCTTTATATGACCATAGGTGTTTGATTTTTAGGAGCTCCCAGTTATCTGGTTTCTCTTCATCATTTTTGGTAATGTTTTGTATTCTGTTTATGCCCTGTATTAGGGCTCCTAGGGTTGTCCCTATTTTTTTTTCCATGATCTTTATCGTTTTAGTCTTTATGTTTAGGTCTTTGGTCCACTTGGAGTTAGTTTTTGTGCATGGTGTGAGGTATGGGTCCTGTTTCATTCCTTTGCAAATGGATATCCAGTTATGCCAGCACCATTTGTTAAAAAGACTATCATTTCCCCAATTGACTGACACTGGTCCTTTGTCACATATCAGCTGCTCATACGTGGATGGATTTATATCTGGGTTCTCAATTCTGTTCCATTGGTCTATGTGCCTGTTGTTGTACCAGTACCAGGCTGTTTTGACTACTGTAGCTATATAATAGGTTCTGAAATCAGGTAGAGTGAGGCCTCCCACTTTCTTCTTCTTTTTCAGTAATGCTTTGCTTATCCGGGGGTTCTTTCCCTTCCATATGAAATTAGTGATTTGTTTTTCTATCCCCTTAAAATATGACATTGGTATTTGGATTGGAAGTGCGTTATATGTATAGATGGCTTTTGGTAGAATAGACATTTTTACTATGTTAAGTCTTCCTAT
This sequence comes from Elephas maximus indicus, assembly GCF_024166365.1. NCBI lineage: Eukaryota > Metazoa > Chordata > Mammalia > Proboscidea > Elephantidae > Elephas > Elephas maximus. Next base: position 47,862,298 of record NC_064829.1, on the reverse strand, counting down.
CCATGAGCAGGGTATGTTTTTCCACTTAAGTATGCCCTTTTGAATTTCTTGTAGCAGAGTTTTATAGTTTTCTTTGTATAGGTCTTTTACATCCTTGGTAAGATTTATTCCTAAGTATTTTGTCTTCCGGGGGGCTACTGTGAATGGTATTGATTTGGTTATTTCCTCTTCAGTGTTCTTTTTGTTGATGTAGAGGAATCCAAGTGATTTTTGTATGTTTATTTTATAGCCTGAGACTCTGCGAAACTCTTCTATTAGTTTCAGTAGTTTTCTGGGGGATTCCTTAGGGTTTTCCATGTATACGATCCTGTCATCTGCAAATAGTGATAGCTTTACTTTCTCCTCGCCAATCCGGATACCCTTTATTTCTTTGTCTAGCCTAATTGCCCTGGCTAGGACTTCTAGCACGATGTTGAATAAGAGTGGTGATAAAGGGCATCCTTGTCTGGTTCCCGTTCTCAAGGGAAATGCTTTCAGGTTCTCTCCATTTAGAGTGATACTGGCTGTTGGCTTTGCATAGATGCCCTTTATTATGTTGAGGAATTTTCCTTCAATTCCTATTTTGGTAAGAGTTTTTATCATAAATGGGTGTTGGACTTTGTCAAATGCCTTTTCTGCATCTATTGATAAGATCATGTGGTTTTTATCTTTTGTTTTATTTATGTGATGGATTACATTAATGGTTTTTCTGATATTAAACCAGCCTTGCATACCTGGTATAAATCCCACTTGATCAGGGTGAATTATTTTTTTGATGTGTTGTTGGATTCTATTGGCTAGAATTTTGTTGAGGATTTTTACATCTATGTTCAGGAGGGATATAGGTCTAAAATTTTCTTTTTTTGTAATGTCTTTACCTGTTTTTGGTATCAGGGAGATGGTGGCTTCATAGAATGAGTTGGGTAGTCTTCCGTCATTTTCTGTGCTTTGAAATACCTTCAGTAGTAGTGGTGTTAAGTCTTCTCTGAAGGTTTGGTAGAACTCTGCAGTGAAGCTGTCTGGGCCAGGACTTTTTTTGTTGGAAGTTTTTTGAATACCTTTTCAATCTCTTTTTTGTTGTGGGTCTATTTAGTTGTTCTACTTCTGAATGTGTTAGTTTAGGTAGGTAGTATTTTTCCAAGAATTTATCCATTTCTTCTAGGTTTTCAAATTTGTTAGAGTACAATTTTACGTAGTAATCTGAAATGATTCTTTTAATTTCATTTGGTTCTGCTGTGATGTGGTCCTTCTCGTTTCTTATTCGAGTTATTTGTTCCCTTTCCTGTATTTCTTTAGACAGTCTAGCCAATGGTTTATCAATTTTGTTAATTTTTTCAAAGAACCAGCTTTTGGCTTTGTTAATTCTTTCAATTTTTTTCTGTTCTCTAATTCATTTAGTTCAGCTCTAATTTTTATTATTTGTTTTCTTCTGGTGCCTGATGGGTTCTTTTGTTGCTCAGTTTCTATTTGTTCAAGTTGTAGGGACAGTTCTCTGATTTTGGCTCTTTCTTCTTTTTGTATGTGTGCATTTATCGATATAAATTGGCCTCTGAGCACTGCTTTTGCTGTGTCCCAGAGGTTTTGATAGGAAGTATTTTCATTCTCGTTGCTTCCTAAGAATTTCCTTATTCCCTCCTTGATGTCTTCTATAACCCAGTCTTTTTTCAGGAGGGTATTGTTCATTTTCCAAGTATTTGATTTCTTTTCCCTAGTTTTTCTGTTATTGATTTCTAGTTTCATTGCCTTGTGGTCTGAGAAGATGCTTTGTAATATTTCGATGTTTTGGATTCTGGAAAGATTTGTTTTATGACCTAATATGTGGCCTATTCTAGAGAATGTTCCATGTGCACTAGAAAAAAAAGTATACTTTGCAGCAGTTGGGTGGAGAGTTCTGTATAAGTCAATGAGGTCAAGTTGGTTGATTGTTGTAAGTAGGTCTTCCGTGTCTCTATTGAGCTTCTTACTGGATGTCCGGTCCTTCTCCGAAAGTGGTGTGTTGAAGTCTCCTACTATAAATGTGGAGGTGTCTATCTCACTTTTCAATTCTGTTAAAATTTGATTTATGTATCTTGCAGCCCTGTCATTGGGTGCATAAATATTTAATATGGTTATGTCTTCCTGATCAATTGTCCCTTTTATCATTATATAGTGTCCTTCTTTATCCTTTGTGGTGGGTTTAAGTCTAAAGTGTATTTTGTCAGAAATTAATATTGCTACTCCTCTTTTTTGCTTATTATTTGCTTGATATATTTTTTTCCATCCTTCGAGTTTTAGTTTGTGTCTCTAAGTCTAAGGTGTGTCTCTTGTAGGCAGCATATAGATGGATCGTGTTTCTTTATCCAGTCCGTGACTCTCTGTCTCTTTATTGGTGCATTTAGTCCATTTACATTCAGCGTAATTATAGATAAATAAGTTTTTAGTGCTGTCATTTTGATGCCTTTTCATGTGAGTTGTTGGCCATTTCATTTTTCCATGTACTTTTTTGTGCTGAGACGGTTTTCTTAGTAGATTGTGAGATCCTCATTTTCATAATGTTTAACTTTATGTTAGTTGAGTCGTTACGTTTTTCTTGGCTTTTTTCTTGAGTTATGGAATTGATATTCCTTTTTGTGGTTACCTTGTTATTTACCCCTATTTTTCTAAATAAAAACCTAACTTGTATCGTTCTATATCGCCTTGTATCACTCTCCATCTGGCAGTTCAATGCCACCTATATTTAGTCCCTCTTTTTGATTATTGTGATCGTTTATCTATTGATTTCCATGATTCCCTGTTATGTGTATTATTTTGTTTATTTATTTATTTATTAGAATTAATCTTAATTTGTTTGTTTTTGTGCTTTCCCTATTTGAATTGCGTTGATATCAGGACGTTCTGTTTTGTGACCTTGTATTGTGCTGGTACCTGATATTATTGGTCATCAGGCCAAACAATCTCCTTTATCATTTCTTGCAGTCTTGGTTTAGTTTTTGCAAATTCTCTAAACTTGTGTTTATCTGTAAATATCTTAATTTCTCCTTCATATTTCAGAGAGAGTTTTGCTGGATATATGATCCTTGGTTGGCAGTTTTTCTCGTTCAGTGCTCTGTATATGTCGTCCCATTCCCTTCTTGCCTGCATGGTTTCTGCTGAGTAGTCTGAACTTATTCTTATTGATTCTCCCTTGAAGGAGACCTTTCTTTTCTCCCTGGCTGCTTTTAAAATTTTCTCTTTATCTTTGGTTTTGGCAAGTTTGATGATAATATGTCTTGGTGTTTTTCTTTTTGGATCAATCTTAAATGGGGTTCAATGAGCATCTTGGATAGATATCCTTTCGTCTTTCATGATGTCAGGGAAGTTTTGTGTCAGGAGTTCTTCAACTATTTTCTCTGTGTTTTCTGTCCCCCCTCCCTGTTCTGGGACTCCAATCACTCGCAAGTTATCCTTCTTGATAGAGTCCCACATGATTCTTAGGGTTTCTTCATTTTTTTTAATTCTTTTATCTGATTTTTTTTCAGCTATGTTGGTGTTGATTCCCTGGCCCTCCAGAAGTCCCAGTGTACATTCTAATTGCTCGAGTCTGCTCCTCTGACTTCCTATTGCGTTGTCTAATTCTGTAATTTTATTGTTAGTCTTTTGGATTTCTACATTCTGTCTCTCTATGGATTCTTGCAACTTGTTCATTTTTCCACTATGTTCTTGAATAATCTTTTTGAGTTCTTCAACAGTTTTATCAGTGTGTTCCTTGGCTTTTTCTGCATTTATCCTAATTTCATTTGTGATATCTTTAAGCATTCTGTAAATTAGTTTTTTATATTCTATATCTGATAATTCCAGGATTGTATCTTCATTTGGGAAAGATTTTGATTCTTTTGTTTGGGGGATTGGAGAAGCTGTCATGGTCTGTTTCTTTATGTGGTTTGATATGGACTGCTGTCTCCGAGCCATCACTGGGAAACTAGATTTTCCAGGTAATCAGCTAAAAAAATTGCAGTCAGATCCCTATCTGAATTCTCCCTCTGGCTCAGGGTATTCGGATGTTAATGGAGCCGCCTGGGTAGGGTGGGGGAGGGATCAGAGAGCTCGGAGTGTAGCACCACAGAATATAGAGTTGAATACCGCTTTCACGCTCCGCCCCCATCCGCCAAAATCCGGGCGGAATGGCTCCCCGGCTGGGATGCTACTCTCCCTGCTCCGAGACCAGTCACTTCCTCCCGGAGACTTCTCCCTCCGGTGCGCTGCACAGCTCGTGCGAACTGGGTGGGCGTCTCCTGCACGAACAGGTGGGCCCGCCCCTGGGTCAATTCAGGGGAATATAACTGATCCCCACGCTCACACCCCGCCCGCTTTCGCCAAAATCCCAGCGGGACCACTCCCCGGTTGGGACGCTGCTCTCCCCGCTCCAAGACCAGTCACTTCCTCCTGGGGACTTCTCCCTCCGGTGCACCACGCCGCACGTGCGAACTGGGTGGGCGTCCCCCGCACGAACGTGTGGGCCCTGCCTTGGGGTCGCTTTAGGGAAATATAGCTGATCCCCCCGTTAGCGCCACGCCCGCTTCCCGCCAAACTCCTGGCGGGACGGCTCCCCGGCTGGGATGCTGCTCTCCCCGCTCCAAGATCAGTCACTGCCTCCCGGGTGCTTCTCCGTCCGGCTGCGCCGCTATGCCGCCCACGCCAACCAGCTAGACTCCCTCCCGGGATGTGTTCAGGGGGGTAGGGCTGGGCCCCTTGTCTGTGCCATCTGTCCCCCTGGGCTCTGCCCCAGATCGGGCTCCGAAGGTCACCTGCCTGTTACGCTGGCTCCTAGTTCTGAAAACGGTCGCTGTCTGCCCGTATTTGTTCGTTTTCCATCTCTAAGTCTGTGTTTGTTGTTCAGAGTTCATAGATTGTTACATATGTGATCGATTCACTTGTTTTTCCAAGTCTTTGTTGCAAGAGGGATCCGCGGTAGTGTCCACCTAGTCCGCCATCTTGGCCCCACCCTCAATAGTAGTAGGTTTTGAGTCAGATGGGAAACAAATAGATATTAAGTTTGGAATTATGGCTCTGGTATGGCCTGGTGGTGAAGTGGCTAAGCATTGGGCTGCTAACCAAAAGGTTGGCAGTTTGAATCAACCAGCCAATCCTTGGAAACCCTCCAGGGCAGTGCTACCCTGTCCTATAGGGCCACTGTGAGTTGTAATCAGCTTGGAGGTAATGGATTTGTTTTCCTCTTTTTTTTGTTATGGCTTATTCAACCACATGCATTTCTGCAGCAACAAAAGATTTGCTTCTTCACCCTCACCGTTCTTTTTCTCAGAATGAAAGTGCTATACACAGTGCTCCTGATGAACATAAACTTTTGCTTTTTTTTATTAAATGATGACACTAGAACAGAAAGTCAACGAATTTAAAAAGAACAAAGATAAAGAGATGGGGGTGAGAGAGCAGAAACACATGCAAAATTAATCAAAAGCATTTTTTTTTTTAGTTTTGCCTGCAAATATTAAGAAACACTGAATATTTTTCTAAAGGGTCTAAGTTTTTCAGTGAATTTTGTATTTCTTTGAAACAGGGCACCATATGCCATGCATTTGCTTTTCAAGGGCAGTGGGCATTTCTCTAGGAAAGTGCATTGTTCTGCTTCCCCAGTTTTCCATAGGGTGATATTATGAACAATAATAGGTTTCACAGACTTAGTAAAAAGTGCTGTTGTCCTCAGCAGCTTGGCCTCACCTGACTGGTAGAGACAGCAGCAAGGAGCCCAGCATGGGAATGGTCCCAATCACACCAACTGAATGCACAATAGAATCTCCTCTCACTGAGCAGAGCTGGGGGGGAAGAGGCATTATTCCTCTCTCTCTCTATCTGTTTACACAGTTTTTGTTGCATATTTATTCCTGGGATCTTCAAGGCAAGGTTATGGTGCTCTGTAAATCACTAAGCCACCCACATTCTTATGGAAATACAGTGATTCTGCTGAGTACCTGGTCACTTCTCCCAGCTGTCACTTCCTCTTTTGACAGAGGCTAAAACCTCATCAGACAGTGCCCTCACTCAAATTTGGATGGAATTAAATTACTTTCATCCAGACAATATGCTTTCGTGCTGTGAGTGGGTGCAATTTCTCAAACTAGCTGGATAACACACAGACTGAGCTAGTGAAATTTCTACATACATACATTTTTTCTTTTTCCTCACCCTGTTGGGTGGTGTGACAGGGTAGAAGGGAGAAAACAAAGAGGGAGTGTATTAGACAGGGTTCTCCAGAGGAAAAGAACAAACAGGATATATATATACACACACACACACATATATATATACATTTTTTTATATATATACATAAAAACAAATATATATACATACATACAGTGAAACCTGTGAGAGCCAGCACTTGACATGACTGCCCTGTTTTTCCAGTTTGGGGAAGTTTTTTGCCTTTGTTAGGGTGCAGTTTTACCACTTTCCTATTGCTAATTTAGTGAAAAATATTTAAGTTTTCCTTCTCTGATAGGTTCCACATTACACATGTTCCAGCTTTTGTAGGTTTTAGTCTGTGTGTATGTGTCTGTGTATATACACAGTCATGTGTATAGTCATAATGTCCACAATATGTTCTGTGAAATAGGATGTTATATGATTTGGATGTTGTGCAAACACCATGTTGTAAACAGGCAGTCCCCAGATTATGAATGCCTGATTTATGAACAACTTGTACTTAAGAATGGATTATCATAATGTCTATTATATTAAAATTTTGAGTTAAATACAAACAACTGTTCATAATAATGAAGCACGCACTACTTTGTGATGCTCATGAAAACACTGCATGGTTTGGAAGTATTTCTTAAGTGTTACATACTTTATATCTCATTCTCCAGTTAGGATCTCTGAATTCTAATAAAACCTCACGGGGCCACGGGTGTATATGACGTTGCCCAGACAACACCAGTGCATAACTCTAGGTATATATATATTTTTTATATGTATATGTATATGTATGCATATATGTATATGCATATATATCTCTTTTCTCTCTCTTACTATCTCTCTGTTTCCAGATAAATAGATAGATATAGATACATCTGTTAAATGAGAGATTTATTTTAAGAAATTGGTTCACACAATTGTGGGATGGCAAGTCCAAAATCCTTAGGCTGAAAACTCTGGAGACAGTATTGTGTCCAAAATCTGTAGGCCAGACAGGGGCCTGGAAACTAGTAGAATATCTACTTACAGTCTCGAAGCAGAATTCTTTTTCTTCTCAGAAACCTCAGATTTTGCTCTTAAGGGTAACATCCTTAGGTCAAAACCCGTAAACCCATTGCTGTCGAGTCAGTTCTGGCTCATATCGACCCTATAGGACAGAGCAGAACTGCCCCATAGAGTTTCCAAGAAGCACCTGGCGGATTTGAACTGCCGACCTTTAGGTGAGCAGCCGTAGCTCTTAACCACTATGCCACCAGGGTTTCCATCCTTAGGTCAACTGGTAGTAAATGTTAATCATAGTAAAAAAAAAAAAAACTCTTCACTGTAGCATCTAGTCAGATGCTCCTTGAAAACTCTATGGGGCCATTCTACTCTGTTCTACAGGGTAGCTATGAGTCAGAATCCACCCAATGTCAATGTTTTTTTTTTTTTTACTGGTAGCATCTAGGCTAGTGTTTGACCAACAACTGGGCAGGTGAGCCTAGCCAAGTTGACACAAAATTAACCATCACAAGGAGGTAAAAATTTCTACTTTATTTTCATTTATTTTTCAGGTGATTTCCTAGCCTAACATTCTTGATTGTCACTCAGAGGCCTCCTCCAGATTTGTGCAGAGAATTCTCCCTGGCCTTCAGGCTAATGGCCTTTCATGACTAGGTCGATGCAGCTCCTAAGATGGCTGCCACTTTGAGAGCTGACAATCTTTTCTCTCCCTGTGAAAGAATTTTAGATACATACACATATGTAGAGGTTTGCTCTTCCAGAATTCTGAATCTTGCAATGTTGACATTGGGGTGGCCAGTTATATCAATCCATTTTAGACCTTTCCCTTCAGGACAGTGTCCCTGTGCCAGCGAATGGTGACAGAGACAAGCCTCAGGACCACTGAAATGGGGTTCGGCTTGTGAGCTGGAATCAGACCTCTCCTCTGTCCTGAGTAAGGAGGGAACTCTCAAGAGTAAGGACAATCTGAGAATAGACAAAGGTGAAAGCATGTCAAGACATTTGAAATACCCTCCATCCCAAATACACCTCTTCTACTGGTTGACTGAGGACCCACTGCCCACGTTTGATTTTAAGCAGTTATACCAAATAATATCACTACAAAGGGCGGGAAACACCGGAGAAGCTTTTACGTCATAGTTTTCTTTTGAGTTCATCTGGCTTGGGAACTAGGTGCCTGCACCTTGAGAAGATCCTTGGCTGAGATATGAGAGGAAGATATGACAGACACTATCCTCCCTCAATTAACAGAGGTTGTGATCTTCCCATGTAGGTTCTATAGACTCTAACGACTATCATCTGAAGACCAAAGGATGCCAGAACATCACTTTATTTTTAAATAACTTACATGTCATTATGTTTTAGATATCATCCTGCTAAACTAGTGGTAACTTTAACCACAGTCCTTTGTCATCCACCTCCCATCAACCTCACACCCTAGGGATTCTGCAAGTTTCAGGTTGGTTGAAGGGAGGTTGGTTTTTGAGTATTAACTGACAGAGGTCACCACTAAGATGTCTCCAGTATGACCACCTTCTGTGATTTCTGGATCTCATCTGAGGATGGAAGTATCTCTGCAGTTATTGCATCCATGAACTTTGGGTGTTTGGGAAGCTATAAATGGCCTCTTTGTCCAGTTTTTCTGGAGTATTTCCCTGTCTTCTTAGGGATCTGCTAAGTTATACCTTCTCACTAGAACCCAGTCATACATTCTTTGATCTCATCCCCCGTCCTTCCTCTGCTATATCTTTCTCTCTTTATGACTCCTTCAACCGGGAAGATGCCATGCCTTAAGCCTGGGGGAGCTGGAATGGAAAATCATTTCAGCTGTTATTCCTGCTTACAGGACTGAGCACAGAGAAAACTAACTCTATAAATGGGAAGGAAAGGGAAAAGGAAAATGTCAAAGAAACATAAAGAAGTTATGAAAATCCAAAAAAAATCAGTTCATCCCTAGAGATGTAATGTATAATCCTGCAGGTTAAGTGTAAACAGGCTCCGGACAGGGAATAAGTGTGGATTTTAGAATCTAGCCAGGTCTCTGCTTGCCAAGCCATACTGAGTCTACCAAGCAAGAACATTTTTTTAAACTCATACTTGGTGCCTTAGAAACTAGCAGAGGACTTACTAAGCACTTTCCCTTATAATCAGGAATTCCTGAAAAGCTGAAAAGAAATTTCCATGCCCAGTAGCTTTGCCAACACACCCCAGTCTTCTTGGTCTTCAATCCACTCCTTCCTTTAATTGAGTATAGTTGTAAAGTACAAAAGGATGTCATTTTATACCATGTCTAGTGTGGATGGCCTGGTCCTAGAATTGTGAATTTAGGTGGGCTCCCTTTGTGGAAAATGGGTTTTGGTGTTTTAGCAAAAGGGAAGGTCAAAGGCAAGGACCACATTCTCTTAAGAGATGCGTTTCTATCCAGTGAAACAGCAAACTACTATATACTGGCTTGGGAAAGGAATGCTCTCAAAAAATGACAATGACAGCTCTGGCTTTAATTCACTCCACTGACTCTGACAATAAAGTGACAAATGAAATCAGTGACTGTCCTGGAATAGCTATTGCTTCAGTGGTTAAAGAATAGTCCTACACACCCAAAGAAACATGCATCATTTGAGAATGTGGATCTTATTTTTTACTAATTATTCATTGATGTATTAAGGGTGGGTATTAAACTTTATATTTAGAAGGGAGTCCTGGTGGCACAGTGGTTAAGAGCTCAGCTGCTAGATCAAATCCACCAGCCAATCCTTAGAAACCCTTTGGTGCAGTTATACTCTGCCTTATAGGGCTACTATGAGTTGGAATTGACTCTATGGCAACGAGTTTTAGATATGATACACTTGACCTAAGGATTCTAGCAACCACACATGACTGCATAAACTAGCCAGGTAACACAGCTACATAGACTGGCGGGGTATATTACAATGGGGAGCAATACAGACAGGAGAAATCCGGAGAGGCATGTCTGGCCTAAAAGAATTCAAAGGCATCCTGTTAAACACTGTACCTGCCAGTCTTAAGACTGGATTTGGACCAAAACAAACAAACAAACAAGCAAACAAACACACACACACACACCAGTTGCCCTCAAGTCAGTGGTGACTCATGGAGACTCTATGTGTTTCAGAATAGAATTGAGCTCCCTAGACTTTTCAATGGCTGTTTTCTTTTGGAAATAATAGCCAGTCCTTTTTTCAAGACACCTCTGGGTGGACTTGAACAGGCAGCCTTTTGGTTAGTAGCCAAGTGCTTAACCGTTTGTGCCAACCATAGATACTTGGACTTTGACCACTCCTTTGTAACTCTTGCTTGATGGATATTAAGGAAGGAGGAAGACACAATCATGACTATGAACATGTACTCTTATCAGGTACCTTAAAGAGTAAGTAAAGGCTCTGGGAGATTATGTAACTTATCTAAATTTAGGCTTCTACAATGGGGCACAGCCAATCACAAATAACGTTCTTCCAGTAAAAGTGTCATTGTACACCATCATGCTGCTTGTCTTAAAGGACTTGCTATCTCATGGAAGACTGGAAAGATTCATACATGAAAAGTGGGCCAGTTAGGTGATGTTTACAGTAAGTTTCCTAAAGGACCAGAGATGGACAAGCCATTTTAGATCTGGGTGGGTAAAAGAGAAGGGTTTACTTTTTTTCCAGAGTTTGGGATGTGGTCAAGAGCACATGCATTCTTTCAGTACCACTGCTGAAAGCTTGTCTTTGGGAGAAGAAGGAGGTAAAGTGGGCTCAGCTAAGGTAGTATCAGCTAATAGGGGATAAAATCACCTGTGAGCTTTATTAGAAAATCAACTTAAGAAACGGTTGTTATTTCCAATCTATGAACAAAACCATAATTCCATTCAACACTTCCAGCTTTAAAACTATGACTCTGTAAGTCTATCCAATAATGTTTGAGTAGGTAAAACGTTCATAACTATATAAAACAAAAAACTGTTTTCTGCTCAGTATGGAAGCTTAATTCTGGTGAATGTCAATGGAAGGAGAAGCCAGGGAAATAGAGGAAAACGCAAGGGATTTTTATGTTTTGGAAACATTTGCTAAAGTTTCATGGAATCTTATGAAAGAAATTAATTCAAATTGGCTTAGATATGAGCCTCGTCACATGCATCAAAGGCTCTCAGAAGGGTTCAAACCAATGATGATAAACAAGACTGTGTTTCACTGGGAGGTGGTAGCTATTACTGTGCCAAATGCTACATTTTCAGAATAGCAGTAATCAATTAATTGCTCTTGTGTGTACCACACCCTAGGGCTGCCTTTCAGGGTTAGTCTGCAAGGATTTCACAATGTGAAAGATTAGAAGACAGGAAGAAAAGCTTTGTTTTGGTCTATGTTTTCTTTTTTTTGAGAGCCAATATTGTTTACCTAGCTTTGCAAATAGCCACCAGCCCACTAAAACAACCGGGCAGCAGGCCTGATTGCCAAAGACCATGAAATACTGAGGTCTTCTTACAACTGAATTAATGTACATTTAATTCTCTAACTCTAGGTAAAATAATGAGTTGTTTTGAACTTCTCTAGTATACCCGTGATGTTTCTTTCTAGTAAAAAAGATTATATTTGTTGAGAGCTTATAGTATACAAGACACTTTTCTTTTTATCACCATTTTACAGATTAAAATAATAATAATAATAAAGGTTAACTTATCCAGAATCCCATAGCTCTTAAGTGGCAGAGACAGGATTCAAAGCCAAAGAGATTGTTTCTAGAGCTCAGGTATTTAACTACTATGAAACACACACACTTACATACACAAACACATACACACAGCATTGCCGTTTAGTTGATTCCAATTCATGGCCCCATATGTATCAGAGTAGAATTGGGCTCCATAAGGTTCCCAATGGCTGATTTTTCAGAATTAGGTTGTCGGGCATTTCTTCCAATGTGGCTCTGGGTGAACTCAAACCTCCAACCTTTTGGTTGGCAGCCAACTGTGCTAACTTTTTATACTACCCAGAGACTCCTTAACTTCTATAAGACACTAACCCACAAGAAACAAACTTGTTGCCATCAAATTGATTCTGACTCATAGCAACCCTATAGGACAGAACAGAACTGCCCCAAAGGGTTTCCAAGGCTGTAAATCTTTATGGACGCAGACTGCACGTCATTCTCCTGAGGAGTGGCTTGTAGGTTAGAACCGTCAACCTTTCCGTTAGCAGCCGAACACTTAGTCATTGTGCTACCAGGGATCCATAAGACACTATTACAGTCAAAATAACCACTTTGTTCTCCCATGTGTCTAATGTCTTCGTACTCTCCCACAATAAAAAATAAAATTAAAAACCTTTTAAAAGGACAGATCATGTGAAGCTCATATCAGTATAATAACTTAAAATGAGTGTGACCTTTCCCCAAGCTTGCATTTCCAGTAAGGTTTAGAGTCTTAAGGTGCATAAATTAAGTTCCGTAACTAGTGAAACTTGAGGTATCACAAGCAATTAGTTTGTGAGTGGTGGAGCTGGGAGATATTGCCTTGTGATGACAAGGTATTCATGGTCAGGACTACTCCAAACATGAACCTGCTGTGGTGATATGTCAACAGCAACCCCTAATGGTGCACAGCATGGTGGCTCTGTTTATGATGCCCTTGAAATCATGATACATCAATGTTGACCTATCCCTTGAGCTTTGATACTGAAATAAGGGTTCCCCAACTTCGTGTTCCAACATACAATATGGTACATGTACAAAACAGTTTTAAGAATACTTCAGATGTGCCTGGAGAGTGAGTGAAATCCTGGGAGTAAATTAAATGATTCTCCCACCCTGCAGATTCAGATATTTTCAAAACTTTCACTTCTTATATTTATATGCAATAAAGTTGACTTTTTTTCATGTCGTACTGTTCTAAGTTTTGACACATACATAGATCCGAGTAACCACCATCACAATCAGGATAAAGATCAGTTCAAGCCCCACCCAGAAACCTCCTTTGTGTTGTCACTAAAGCCTGACAACTACACGTCTCTTCTCAGTTACTGTAGTATTACCTCTTCCAGAGTGTCACATTAATGGAATCATAACGTATGTAACCTTTGGAGACTGGCTTCTCTCACACACCATAATTCTTTCGAGATGCATTGATGCTGTTGCATGAATCAGTAGATTATTTCTTTTTATTTATGAGTTGCATGTGGTATAAATATTCCACAGTTTATCCATTCATCCATTAAGGACATTTGGATTGTTTCCATTTTGTGGCAATTATAAATAGAGCTGCTATAAATATGTATATACAGGCTTCTGTATGAATACACACTTATATCTAGGGTAAGTACCTAGGACTAAAATCGCAGTGACATATAAGTATGTATTTAAGTGTATAAAAAAACTACCAGGCTGTTTTTCAGAATGATTGTAGCGTTTGAATCCCACCAGAAATATATGAGACTTCTAGTTGCTTCACATCTTATCCAGCACTTGGTATTATTGTCACTTTTTGTTTTTAGCCATTCTAATTAGCATGTAGCAGTATCTTAGCACGGTTCTAATCTGCATTTACCTTAAGAGATAATGATATTGAGCATCTTTTCATGTGCTTTTTTGCCTTCTGTTTATCTACTTTGGACACACTTGAAGAACCTACATTAAGGGTAGATATCTAGCTAGCACTTTCTTGTAAATATTGTACAAACAGTCCAGAATGAAGGCAGTTATGATGCTCTAAATATTTGAAACAATTCACTTTGGAGGAACTACATATTTTCCCTTCACCTCAGCAATTTTACTGATTTTAAATGCATTAAAAAATACTTAGCCTTATAGTTAAATATTGCAATAACTAACTCCAGCCTAGTGAGTGTCTGCATAATCATATGTTTTAAATGTATTGTTGATGTTGCTATCAGGTGCCATCGAGTCAATTTTCAACATAGAGCAACCCTATATCACAGAGTAGGACAGAGTAGGACTAGAAACTCATAAAGTTTCTAGGCTGTCAACTTCATAGAAGCAGATTGCTGTGTCTTTCTTCCGAGGAGCGCCAGGTGGGTTCGAACTGGCAAACTTTTGGCTAGCAGTTGTGCCTCCTCCAGAGCTCCTTTTAAATATTTTAGGTCCATATTAATAAGGTTTTCTTGTTTATCTATTTTAGGCATTTTTTTTTTTGCTTTCTGTTTATTAATTTTTGCTTATATCAGCTAATAATATCAGGATTTGTGATTTTTTTAAGAATATAGTTGACTATACAAATTGTAATAAAATGTTGAATGTTTAAGTTGGCTATAAATAATATTCAAAACAAAAAAACAAAACAAACTCATTGCCATTGAGTCTATTCCGACTCATAGCCTCCCAATAGGACAGAGTAGAACTGCCCCATACAGTTTCCAAGAAGTTCCTTGTGGATTCAAACTGCCGACCTTTTGGTTAGCAGCGGTAGCTCTTAACCATTACACCACGAGGGTTTCCAATATTCAGTACAATACATTTTACTTAAATATTTAATGTAATGCAAATTATAAAACAAAATATTTTTAAAATCTTAGAGAGTTAATCAAACATTTTTGTACATATATTCAAACTCACCTAAATTGTGGTTTTTAGAATCCTAAAAAGGTAGTAAATCTTTGTGTCACCAAATTATAAAAGCATATATATCTAGAAATTTAGCACTTACCTGTTTAGCTCAGACCCAGAGACACTGACTATTCCCTCAAGAGTGGATTATAGTTAGAATTCCAGAAGAGTAAGAACTGGTGAATATGTATGTTTTTTAAAGAATATTTAATTGTTTCATTTGCTTTAAAGATATGCCTAGAATTGAAGAGAGAGAGCCTACAAAAAAAAGCATCTTTGGGAGCATTTTGGTGTCAGGGGATGGTGGGGAACATAGTGCATGCAGAGAACAAAGTCCAAGTGTCACCTCAAAGGATCTGAAAACAATTAGATCACCTCAGCCACTATTTGAGAACAAGAACAGTGAGCTGGGAGTCATATGGGAGAAATGTGTGTTGCTGAAGTTCTGCTCACAGAATGAGTTTTTCACCATAACAAGGGATTTCATCATCAAACCTCCAAGCTGGAAGACTGATTTCCTACGTGCCTGTTTAAAGAATGCCCATTGGAGATATTCGCTATACAATGAACAATAATTTGACATTCTTTGAAGGAGCCAACAGTAGAGAAAAATCAGAAAGATGCAAACTTTTAAGACATTGTTTATTCTAACTCACTTTGAACATGAAAACCTCTTTTTTCAACAATAACAGGGTCGACAATGGGAGATCACACTTGGAAATCACAGCTTGAAATGCCCATCCAGATGAAGCCATGCAGAAAATGAAACATCTCTGGCAGAACAACGCTGTGGTCATAGTAATAAGACAAAAATGTCAAAGAAAAGGGCAACAAGTAGATGCTCAGAGCCCATTTCTTCTTTGCTATAGCTCCTCCTTCTTCTCCTAACCCATATAAGGCATGGGCTGACTGGAGCTAAAATGGCAGATTTCTTGGAGATGTTGCCTGGACAGGCTTGGTTTGAACACACCCACGAAGGAGGTGGAGAGTAAGGTACCTCTGGGATAAGCAAGGATCTAGCATGTGTGCCTCTGATGTTTCCAGATCAGATGTTCACAGAATCAAGAAAGTGAGGATGAAGGAAGACTTGGGTCATGGCTGCCCTACCTGATTACAGCATTTATGTATACCCCCTCTTTTCATCTAGATTATACACTTGGTGTGGGGATAGTTTATCTCAGAGCTCTTTCTAACACTTGTAGTCTCTTGCACTTATAGGACATTCTATATATGGATTGTTGTTGAGTAACTTTTTTTTTTTGAGTCCTCTGGTAGTGCAAAACAGATCCTTGGGTGGAGCAGTTTGTACTCAACTAGTAATTTAAAAGTTGATCGTTTGAACCCACCCAGCATGCCACAAAAGAAAGGCCTGGAAATCTTCTTCCGTAAAGATTCCCTAAAGAAAACCCTGTGTAGCTGTTCTACTCTGTAACACATGGAGTCATCATGAGTCAAAATTAATCTGACTGCAATGGGCTTGATTTTTAGGTTTGGGTAGTGCAAACAGTTAACACATTTGGCTGCTAACCGAAAGGTTGGAGGTTTGAGTCCACCAAGAGAAAACTCAGAAGAAATGCCTGGAGATCTACTTCCAAAAAATAAGCCATAGAAAACCCCATGGAGCACAAATCTACTCTGACACACGTATGGGGTTACCATGAGTTGGAATTGGCTGAATGGCAACTGATTTTTAACTATTTTTTGGGTACATATTTTTTTTGTGTGTTGTTGCTGTACAGTAACTAGTTTTCAATATTAGATGAGAATTACTATTTTTTTTATTAATTAACTGGCATTTTGGGGGTCCAAGTGTCCTTTTTTCTAGATCACTGAAAACTTTACAACCAAAGAAAAATTCCCTCACTCGGTCCTGTCTAGCTGTATTTTGAATTAATACTTCATTGGCAAAAGTCATTAAGAATGACTCATTTCTCTAATTTTTCTTATCCAGGGCAGCTGCTACTGCCAAGCTGTTGCAAACGTTCTGGTGGTGAGTGCTTTCATGTGCTTGAGAGAAGTGGAGTGGAAACTAATGTTTTTGTGACCCATAATTTTATAATTTGTATTTAGCAAAAACAATCCATTTTCATACTTTCTCTCCCTTAAATCACAGTTCTTCATTCTGACTAAGGGACTTCCTAGATTAAATTTGACTTAAACTGAACTGAGAATGGAAGGGAAAAAGTAGACTCAGAATTAAGTATATAAGTTTTATAGGATATGAGAGCTGGGGAAATAATCTTAGAAATTGCGTGATTTGTCCAAAGTCATATGATTGTCTGTCAGTAGTTACAGCAGAATTCAAAATCCCTAAAATACAGCCCAGTGCATTTTCCAGTAATTGATAGCTGCTAGTTCCTGCCATCAAGTAAATGGGAAATACAAGTGTATCTTCTATATTGGAAAGACCAACATCAGAGAAACTCTGAGAGCTACTCTACTGGGAATGAATTTTATAGACTGGCATATTATGACATTGTTGTTAGTAGGTACCATTGAGTCAGTTCCAGTTCATAGCAACCCTATGTAAAACAGAACAAAGCACTGCCTGGTCCTGTGCCATCCTCACAGTTGTTTCTATGTTTGAGCACATTATTGCAGACACTGTGTAAATCCATCTTGTTGAGGTTCTTCCTTTTATCACTCACCCTCTATTTTACCAAGCATGATGTCCTTCTCCAGGGACTTGTCTTTCCTGAACCATGTCCAAAGTATATGAGATGAAATCTCAGCATCCTCCTTCTAAGGAGCATTCAAATACAATATCAATACTTTTATAGCATTTTAGGGTTGAAAAATGTGTTTTCATGGCAATCCTATGAAATTTATGCCTTTTCATTATCTCCATTTTGAGGCTCACGAAGGTAAAAGGGTTAGAGTGCTGATACTCAAACCCAGCACTCTTTTTTTTGGTAGCTTTTTACCCTTTTCTCTAGGAATGGTGACCAGGCCCAGAGTACTAGGTTTTCCCTTCTCCCTGCTCACTTTTATTCTTATCTTTGGACAGCCTATACCCATATTCTTTCACCTCAGGAGGTAAAGGTGAGTTCTCTCTAAATTTTGCCAGTAGATCTTGCAGCTATAATTGTTTGCATGAATGAGTGAAGCAGGAAGTTTATATTAACTCTATTTGTAGGAGGAGGGGCATCAGTCCTTGACTTCATTCCAAACTGTAGTTTGCCTTCACTCAAGGTTAACCTTAGCCTAACTTGGACTGCTTTCCTAAGTGAATTTAACCATATGGGTTAAGTTTCTACAAATAACTTTCTTTTTTTTTCTGTCTAGCACCAAGAATAACACAAGCCAGCAGAAAAACGAAATAAAATTTAATATACTTCTGTTTTTGCTTTTCACATTGAGTGGTTACTTTACTTCATTTAGTACAGTTAGTGAATGTCCACTGTCCTAGTATTATGAAACACTTACCCTGGGAGGAATTGTTCACAATAAAATATGATTGGTTAAGACTTCAGTACTGAATATTCCTAACTTCTCTCTTTTAAAGCCAGAATCTTTATCAGGAGGTGCACTACTGGAGTCCCTCTGGTGTGGGACCACTAATTAAAATGCTGGTTTCTCCTCTAAATATTTCTTGAGCCCCTTGAACATGTCAGGTACTATGCAAGTCCCTGGGAGTCTAAGAGAGTTTCTACACAGTCCTATCTATTCATATTAAAAAAAAAAAAAAGATGAAAAAGAAGAAGAAAGAAGACCTAACTGCTTCCTTAAGGAGTTTAAGGTCCTTATGAGAAAATGCAGGCATAAATAGGCAGCTACAGTGCATTGTGGGTAGTGATTTGATAGAAATATAGAGAGGAATCCAAAGGAACCCAAGGAAAGGTCATGTAAACTCAACAAGGAAGGGAAGCTCTAGAAGGATTATTTATCAAAGAGACAAGTCTTGCTCACAAGCCTGGAGGACTGGTAGGAACCGGGGTCATTCGAGAGAGGGACCATCATGGACAAAGACCCAAAGGAAAAAGACAGACCTGACAAAAGAAAAAAATGTTTGAACAAGGCCAGAGTACAACATACAAGCCGAGGAGCAGTGCCAATTAAGGCGAATTTGACAGTGAAGAGCTGCCTACATCATATCCAGAAGTTTGTAATGGTTCATTAGGAGTTTTAAAAGCATTTTACTGGTTTGGAAATATTGTTCTCATTGAAGAATAGAAGCTGATTTAGAAGAAGTCAAGACTGGAAGCAAAGGGGACAGTTAGGGGAAATAATTCACAAACTAAAAAAGACATGGGAAATGCTGACCTAAATAGTGGTGGTCAAGTGGGGAGAGAAGTGGACAAGATTTGGAGATATTAGGAAGGTAGAACTGAGAGGACTTCCTGACTGAATGTCAGAGGGGATATCAAGTCAGGAATCTGAGATGAGGTTTGTGTTACTGAATCAGGCAAAGAGGGTTTCTTGTCCCCTTCACTAGGAGTGGAAACACAGTAGGATGGAAAAGATGATCATTTCAGAAGTGGAGACAAAGAGGGAGACAGAGAAGTATCAGGACTGTGAAAGTCTGCAATGATTATTGTTACTTGAATTGCCTCCAAATCACTCCCAGGAAAGACAAAAGGAAGTGACTTTATGTGTGTGTATGTGTATATACACATACACACAAATATATATATGTATAACCCATTGCTGTCGAGTTGATTCTGAATCATAGTAGAACTGCCCCGTACGGTTTTCAAGGAGCGGCTGGTGGATTCAAACTGCCGACCTTTTGGTTAGCAGCCGTAGGCACTGTAGCTCTTAACCTCTGCGCCACCAGGACTCTTAACATAGATGTATATATACACACAGACACAGTCATGCAGCGCTTGATCCAGGACACTTTCTGTGAAATAGGATGTTATGGAATTTGATCTTTGTGCAAACACCGTGTTATATAAAGGCAGCCCTGGATTATGAACAAGTTTCATTTCTAAATCTGTCTTGAAGTCGAATTTGTACATAAATTGGAACAGTTAGCTATGGTTTGTATCTAACCTAAATTAGTCAAATGTTCGTCTTAGCTCATAATATATAGTGTACCTTTCTATGCATAAAAAAAGTAAAGAAATACTTCCAGATACATTAAAACATCTTTAACATAATAATACAGTAATAATAATAATAATGTTTTGATGTGTGTCACAAAGTAGCACCTGTTTATTATGAACCATTTTATGTACCTCAAATTTTTAATAGGCTTTATCAGGGTTGGGACCACAGATGTATATGCAGTTGGATGTTGCCCAAATGAATATTTTGCAATGCATGACTGTATATACAAAGGAGCTCTGTTGGCACAGTGGTTAAAGCCAAGTGCTTTAAAGCACTTGGCTGCTAACTGAAAAGTCAGCAGTTTGAATTCACCAGCCAGTCCAAGGGAGAGAGATGTGGCACTCTGCTTCTGCAAAGATTTACAGCCTTGGAAACCTTATGAGGCGGTTACACTTTGTCCTATAGGGTCACTGTGAGTCAGAATTGACTTAAGGGCGAGATATATATATATGCATCTTCTACTGTAGAGTCGATTCCAACTAACAGCAACCATATATACATATAAAAATATATGTGTGTATATATATGTATATATATTATGCATGTTATATATGTGTGTACATACGTATGTATATATGCATGTATGCATACATATATATATTTATAAATTTACGGATATTTTTGAATATACCGTGGACCGCCAAAAGAACAAGTCTGTCTTGGAAGAAGTGCACCCAGAATACTCCTTAGAAGCAAGAACGGTGAGACTATGTCTCACATACTTTGGACATATTATCAGGAAGAATCAGTCCCTGGAGAAGGATACCATGCTTGGTAAAGTAGAGGATCAGTGAAAAAGAGGAAGACCCTCTACCTGATGGATTGACACAGTGCCTGGAACAATGTGCTCAAACATAGCAACAATTGTGAGGATGGCACAGGACCGGGCAGTGTTTTGCTCTGCTGTGCATAAGGTCATTGTGAGTTGGAACCAACTCAATGGCACCTAACAGCAACAACAAGAATTTATCTATATAGATATAGATAAGTGATAAAAAAAAATCTGTTGCCGTCGAGTCAATTCCAATTCATAGTGTCTCTATAGGACAGAGTAGAACTGTTCCATAAGGTTTCAAAGGAGGGGTTGGTGGATTCAAACTATCAACCTTTTGGTTAGTAGCCGAACTCAATACTGTGCCACCAGGGCTCATATATATGTGTGTGTGTATATATATATTTGTATAAAGGTTATATATACTGTGTGTGTGTGTGTGTGTGTGTGTGTGTGTGTGTATCTGCGCCACCCAGAAAATATTTTTACAATTATATCCAGAGTTTTGTCTGGAACTGTGTGGACTTGAATGTAGACACTTAGAGTCACGTAGGAGTGTTTCTAACATTGTATTGTAGGATGAAATGTTAGCTTTTACCTTGATAGGAATCACTTCCCGAAACACAAGTATACCCTTCCAACAATACACGCAAAACCGCTTGTGTAGTCCCTAAGTGCAAAGGAAACCATAAGTGATTGGAAGGAAACCAGAATAAGTACAGACCTACACTGAGTTTTTGCAACCTATAGTTCTTGTCCTGCTTCTTAGAAATTATACCTCTGCTTCCCATTTCTACTCATAGACCATCTCCTCCATGAGACTTTTCTAATCGTCTCTATTGACCAAGATTATCCCCATCCTCCGAAGACCTTGAGTGCTCTATGATGTTCATAAGGCCTTGACCATGGATTACTTTGTGTTGAGCTGTGTTTGTGTTCATCACGTGTATATGACTTACCTTTTCTTATGGCCTGAGTGTTTTTGAAGGTAACTATTATTTCACACAGAACTCATTTTACCACCATATCTGATCATATAATAGATGCAAGATAAGGATTTGCTAAATTGATTTTTTAAATAATGTTTTCTTTTTTAGACACATTGGGAAATGTCATCAGTACTTCATATGTTGTTAGGTGCTGTCATGTTGATTCAGACTCATAGCGACCCCACGTGCCAGAGCAGATCTTCTTCATAGGATTTTCTAGACTGTAACCTTTACAGAAGATTGTCAGGTCTTTCTCATGGATCCACTGGGTGGATTAGAACTTTCATTCTTTTGATTAACAGCACAGCACTTAACACTGTGCCACCAGGGTTCCTAGTACAACACATAGTTCTCTTAAAAGCTAATGGTTTTAATGAAAATGCCAGTGAATTAATCTCTACAGCTATTGAAGGCCAATGTTAGTGCATCTTAATGTATTGGAGTAATCAGATATTCTCCTTCAAGGAAATCTTCCCAGTACAAAAGGCACAGTTATTTTCAATAGAAGTAATAGACAATGTCCTGATGTAAGGAATGGAATTAAGGGCACAATTATAGTTAAACTATGATTTACTAGGTTTTCTTACTTGCAAAGTTGATGTGTTTCAGTGAGCATGACTTTTTCCACTGAGTGTTTCTCTATCTGTATATAACACTGAAATTGTTTTATTCAAATTTTAAATAGCTGTATGTTAAGCATTGTATGGGTGATGCTGTGGTCAAGCTGGTATTGATTTTAGCAAACACATATTCCCAAGAAGAGGTTATGATTTTGTTGAGATGCTATACCTCAAGACTTAGAACATAAAAGAAATAAAATAGTTAATTTAAATATCAAAAACATAAATCTATTCTGCTTACCTAGTACTTTGCTGAAGTGGCCACATATGCACCATGGGATAATAATATAAAAAGCGAACATGTATTTAAAGTGCCAGTTAGAGATAATTTTGAAACATATTCACTGTGTGTAACCAAATATTTCCCAATTGTTCACGCCAGTGTCAGCTCTATAATTTGTACCTTGTGGTTTGCTAAGAAGGAAAAAAAAAACTTTTCCCTCAAAAAAAAAAGAAGATTTTTAGAGTATCTATGCTGATAGATAGCATACCAAAAACAAACAAACAAATAAATCATTGCTGTGGAATCGTTTCCAACTCACAGTGACCCTATAGGACTGAGCAGAACTGCCCCACAGGGTTTCCAAGGAGTGGCTGGTGGATTTGAAGTGTTAACCTTTTGGTTAGCAATCATAGCTTTTAATGGCTGCACCGCAAGGGCTTGAGATGGCACACAGTTAATTTTAAATAGTACAAGAAAAAGTGGTAAAAGGAAGCTAATATTAATTGAACATATACTACGTGCCAAGGGGGGGGAGGCCTTTTACTTTGTATACACATTATGATTGAAATTTACAGCTGAGAACATTGAAACTCAGAGTGATTAGGTAAGTTTCCCAGAGTTACATGGTTTGACTTTAACACTATACCAGATTTTCACAGTTTAAGAGCTAGACCTCCACAGAAAGGACTAGGGAAAGATACTATATGCTCTGATATAAGACAAACCCAAGTGTGACCATAAACTCTCATTTTCCCAATTAAAAAAAAAAAAAGCCAAATAAAACATTTTGCCCAATTTTAATAAATAAATGTAACATTTCAAGGTTATAGTTGAAATATTCAAATGTCTACTTAAAACTGTTTAATTGATTAAAATTTAGTATTACATGTTTATTTAATGTTACATATTTTAAAATGGGTTTATTTATATTACAATTTTCCACTCTCAAGTTATATGATTTTTTTTTTTTAAACCTCTCCTCCTTAACTTTGACATTAGTGTTAGAGCTACATGTTAAATAATTGGGTACATTTAAACAGATAGTAGCTTGCCGACTTGTTGCCCTACCACCCCTGAAAACTTTAGTGTAAAGAAGACAGTTTTCTGTATCAGGGGTCAGCAAGCTATGGGTGACAGGCCAAACCCAGCTTGTTGACTATTTTTTTGTAAGTAATATTGTGTTGGAACAAGTCACACTTATTTGTTTACGTTTGTATAGGACTGCTTCCGTGCTGCAATGGCAGAATTGAATAGTTGTTACAGAGACTGTAGAGCCCACAGAGCCTTATTATATACTGTGTTTACTATCTGGCCCAATCCTTGTCCTGCATAATCATAACACAGTCATTAAACTAGGAATTTAACATTGCTATATTACTACCATCTAATTCTCCCATAAGTATCTACAATTGCACCAGAAATGTTCTTTAAG
Organism: Elephas maximus indicus; assembly: GCF_024166365.1. NCBI lineage: Eukaryota > Metazoa > Chordata > Mammalia > Proboscidea > Elephantidae > Elephas > Elephas maximus. The sequence continues at coordinate 47,838,507 of NC_064829.1, read as the reverse complement.
GATTCAGTGTAGAATCTCATGTTCCACATGTTGCCATGTCTCTTTAGTTACATTAAATCTGAAGTCGCTTTATGAAAGCCTTTCTTTGATTTTCATGACCTTGACATTTTGAAGGTTACAGGCCAGCGTTGTGTAGAATGACCATCAATATGGGATGTTACCTTGAGATTAGATTCGTGTTATGCTTGTTTGCCAGGTTGCTCACAGGTAGAAGCACCAGCTGGATCCTCCTCGTTGAACACTTTCCCGTGTGCAACATGTGGATTTGCCCTGTTATTCATATGCTCACTTGTATCACTTCATTAAGGTGGTTTTCAACTGGCTGTTCCACTATGATATTACTTATCTTCCCTTAGTATTTGCTAAGTATTGTGTGTTTTGAAAGGAGCTCTGATGGTGCAGTAGTTAAGAGCTCAGCTGCTAATTGAAAGGTTGGTGGTTTGAACGCACCAGCAGCTACCAGCCACTACACGGGAGAAAGATGTAGCCGTCTTCTTCCATAAAGATACATCCTTGGAAACCCTGTGGAGCAGTTCTACTCTGTCATATAGGGTTGCTATGAGTCAAAACCCACTGGACCTAATGGGTACGTTTTTGACATGCCCATAAACATATTCTCAGGGAATGAGTATTGTATATGTAGGTGTGTATCTCCTTTCCAGTGTTTGATGTGGTGAAAGAACTCAGTCTTTGCTTATTCTACTTTGTCAAAAAGATATTTGCCCTTTAGCTGAAAATTATCTTATAGGCTAAATCTCCTTTAAGATTAGGGAAATAACAAATCACTTATGGTGGCATTTCGGGCACTGAGACAGGTGGTACAAAAGAAACATGAGGACTAAAATACCAAACCACATCATTTAGTGAATCCTTTAAACTTCTTTAAATGTGCACTGTTGTGAGCTCTATTCACGTGGCACCTGTTATGTGCAGCCTGCGAGACAATTAAATGGGAACATGCCTGCAGGCCACCCTACAGCTCTAAAGAAACTCCTATAGCGAAGGCTGGGTCTGTGACTTTTTATATCTTATAGATCTGCGAGTCCTACTGTGCTCCTTATATATAACAGCTGCTCCAAAATTTGTTAAATGGATGAACAATTTTGAGACTGACTTTACAAGCTAGCATATAATATTTTGCAAAAGTAATTCTATTTCTTCAGAAACTACATGTTGTGCATAAGTTTGAGGATTATTGAAAAAACCCTGCATAATTAAAAATATTGACTCATAGAAACATAAACCTGAAAAGGACCAACAAGTCAACTTTCATTTGGACTGTATCTACTCACCTTTAAAGTGGCTGTTTATTAAAAAAAAAAAAATCAGATTGTTTAGCACCCTACAAAAAAATGAAAACCATTGACTTTTTTTTTTTTTTTTTTTTGATAGATCTGTTATCTTAAAGCTGTGTGGAAATACTTTTAGAGATTTTAGAAAAAATAGACAAACAAGCAAACACAAGGTAGGCTCTCAGCTGTATATCCTGATATACTCAGGGCCTGGGAAGTATACAGTCTTCCTCTGCAAGTACTTTGCTGAAGCCTACACACAAGAAGTTATGCATAATATTTTTTATATTTTTTCTCTATACTATCAAAAACATTTTAAATTTCTTTTTCCCATCTAGATTATGCCCCAAATCAGAAACATTCAGAAAAAAACCAATGCACTGGCATTTTCTTTAACTTCTGCTGTGTTTCACTCATCTGTGAGTTAAACCAGAATAAATTTCAGGGGCTTGGAAAGGATTAGGTTAAGATATAATCTTGAAATACTCAATAAACATAGGGAATTGGAACACATAACTTCCAGCCAGGACTCCAACTGACTCCTACCCAGAGTGGCCCCCTATGGTAAGCCTACGGACTTGCAGAGCATGAGTCCACAGGTTTGATTGTATTAGCTCTCCATTTCCCTAACCACAGGGGTAGAGATTTTACAGGGATGTCTCGATGCCAATCCAAACAATGATATGACTTACCACTTACAGCCATGGCATGTGTTTCTCATCTGAATGCTTTATAAATGGGAGCTCATTAATCAAGCAGTCATTCCCGAGAGCAGAGAGTTGAGGTAGAAAGAATCTGAGCCTGGAAGTTGTCCGGAAACTGCCAGGTGCAGACGAAGGCATTTACTGACTCATCCATCAGAGCCTGTGTGTCACAGGGCTTTCTAAATACCTGCTCTAAATATCGTCCCCTTCTAGTTTGTGCATCCCTAAATACTTACCAGCCTGTGACTGTCAGCTCCACAAGAGATCCTAACCTTTGTCTTTGGACAGACATCTATTTAAAATATTTAGCATTTATTAAGATGGTGGCTTTGAGCAACTTAATTTTTTTTTTTTTTCAGTCCTTCATTTTCTCGCCTGTACAACCAGGTATTTATTTCCTGGCATTGCTAAGAGGATTTAATAAGATGGCGTACATAAACAATGTTGCCATTGGCTTATTAGCTGCCGTTAAGTTGGCCCCAGATTCATGGTGATCCAATGCACAACGGAGCAAAATGCTACCCAGTCCTATGCCATCTTCATGACCAGTTGAGATGTGAGAATGTAAAAAGACCAAACTGCAATACTTTTAATTAACCCCTTGAGGAAAATTGTGCTATACTTTCTTCCCCAAAACATTTTCATTTCTCTATTATTTTAGCTACATCATCATCATAATTCTCATCTTTCTTATATTGAAGACTCTTTGACATGATATTCTGTGTTATGTGTGTGCATGTATGTGCAGTTATTCTCTTCTACACATGCAACTTATTCTCTTTAGAGAACTAATATTTACCTTAACTCTACGAATAAATACTATTTGCCCATTTTACAGTTAAGGAAACCAATTATGAGAGAGATTAAGAAACATGAGCAATACCATATGGCTAGTCAATATCTCAGGTGAATTCAAATCAGACTTTTTAACTCCATTGTGTATATGTTGCTTCTTATATTAAGGCACCATTCACAGAGGAATGTCTGCAAGGAGGAAAGACTGAGAATTAAAAGTCACTTAGATAATTTGGCTTCTTACAGTAGCTGCTCATTTCACTTGGGAATAAGAACTAAGTTTGCATTCTATAACAAATGGGCTGGACAAAGTTGGACACCTATTTTAATATCTCCATGCTAAGTTCTCCAGTCTCTAAAATGTAGAAATGGATAAACTTCAAAACCTTTCCCATTATATAAAACTTTGACAATTAATATATTTGAAAAATACTAGAAAGTGAATGTGCAATTTAGGATAATGAATTGCACTAAAAATTTTACACACAGGAATGTTACCTGTTTTATTTTTAATTTATGCATGTAAGAATATATTTCAAAAATTGCATCTCTCAATATGCTTTCTAGATAATAAAAGTGTTCGATATATGTGTATAGGTTCTTGTAATACGCACACCTTTCCCATCAAAATATTTCATCTTGAATATTCACAAGTACTCATTGAGGAAGACATGAGGGTGAGAATGCTGAATTTTTGAGACTTGGAATGAGCTTGTATTTGTGAATGTGTTAAGTATCTTACTTAAGATTTAATCACTGTTAAGAGGCAGAGGTCTCAGCATCATGTTTTATGATAACATTTTTTTTAAGGTGAGGTCAGTGGAGACAGCACAAGCAAATGGATTTATTCTTTCATTACACAATTATTTATTGAGGGGATTGACATAACTTATTTTACATTTTAGGAGCCGTGGTCTCACAGTGGTTAAGCACTTGGCTACTAACTAAAAGGCTGGCGTTTAAAACCACCAGTCACTCCATTGAAGAAAGATGTGGCAGGCTACTCCTATAAAGACTACAGCCTTGGAAACCCTATGGGGCAGTTCTGCGCTGTCCTATGGGGTCATTAAGAATCTACGACAGTGGATTTGGTTCTTGGTTTTGGTATTTTATATTTTGAAAAGACCATTCAAACCACAGGGGAATAAATTTGGAGGCAAGGAAGGCAGAGAGGACACTACACAACAATCCATGAGAAACGTGATGGTGGATGGACCCTGGTGGAAAGCGGTTGAGATACTGAGAAAGTTGTTGGATTTGGGATGTGTTGTTTCTATGTCACGGGGGTAAGTAAGCTGCAATGACAGATGATTGAGCTAAGAGAAAAGAAAGCTTGAAATCAAGACTTTGGAGAGGTTAACTTGTCAGTGGTGGTTATGACAATGGAATTAAATGATTGAGGTAAAGTGGAAGAAAAGATCATTTCAAGTGCCAAAGCAAGAAAAAATGAGAAGTCAAACATTTTATGTCCCTGAGTGGTGAAAATGATTAATGAGCTTGGCTGCTAACCAAAAGGTTGGAGGTTCAGGTTTACCAAGAAGCATCGTGGAAGAAAGGCCTGGTGACCTGCTTCTGAAAAATCAGCCACTGAAAACCCTGTGGAGCACAGATCTACTCTGACACACAAGGGGTTGCCATGAGTCAGAATCAACTCGACAGGAACTGGTATAAACATTTCCTGTTGTCCCTATAGGTGGCTGGGTACTCTATGTCATCTCTACCTCAGCTGCTATGTCCTACTCATCTCCATGTTCTTCATACCTGTCACCATCCTGGTACTAAAGAAGAAATTGAAAAGTACTTGCTGCAGGAATGAATTATTAAAATATCTGTTTGTGACGGCACTGGGTTTTTTTCTGGGTTATTTGTGATTAAACTGATTTCTAAAGGAGTTTCTATTTCAAGTAATTAACAATGTGCTAGTGTGTTAACAGGAGCTCTTCGTGGCACAGAGGTTAAAGCGCTCATCTGCTAACTAAAAGGTCAGTGGTTTGAACCCACCAGCCACTTCACATGAGAAAGATGCAGCAGTCCGCTTCTGTAAAAATTTATAGGAAATGCTATGGGGCAGTTCTACTCTCTCCTGTAGTGTGACTGTGAGTCAGGATCCGACTCGAAGGTAATGGTTTTTTTGTTTTGTTTTGTTTTAGACAAGAACACTATACTTCACAGTCACCCTTTCCCCCGCACACACACACACCTTTAACCACTAATCCTGCACTTTGGAAAAGTCCAGGGTAATGACACACAGGGGGCAGTGGAGGCTCAGTGGCAGAATTCCTGGCAATCCACTTCAAACACAGCCAGCAGCCATCCGTCACTGGAAGCTTGTGTGTTGCTATGATGCTGAACAGGTTTCAGTGTAGCGTCTAGACTAAGACAAACTAAGGGGAAATGGCCTGAAGGTCTACTTCCTAAACATCAGTCAATGAAAATCCTACAGATCACCACGATCTGATCCCGTTGCATATGGGGTTGCTGTTAGTCAGGGGCCAACTTGGCGACAGCTAACAACAACAACAATAATGATGCATAAGTGACCCGAAAGTCAGTGTGAGCAGAGAAGGAGGTGGTGTGTCAATCTGTGACCTAAGGCACAGGGATTCTGCTGTCAGCATGAGCTTTTATGGCAGAAAAAGGGGGTGAAGGCCACTTTCCCCGTAAGTAGTATGTTTATGTATTATTCACAGTAGCAAATAATTGCAAAATGTCAACATTTCATTTTCCTCTTAAGAGCTCCTTTTGATTAGTGACCTAATTAACCATTAAGAAGAAAAGGTTTTTAAGTGTAAATATGAAAAGAGAGAATGTTTCCTAGCAGCAATTTGTGATCTTAAAATGTCACAGGCAGGCACATCACGGAGGTGCTACCAACCAGCACTTTTCAAAATACGACTCTGTCAGGAGCTTGTGGCATGGATGTGTTTGGTTTTTTTCCTCCCTTTTTTTTTTTTTTGTCTTTATTCTGAAACAAGCAATGCAAATATACATATGGTTGCCCAAGAGATTTCCTTCTCTTTTTGAAAACCCTTCAACATTTACTCTGACAGTCTAGGAAAGGTTGTTTTTAATCTATTTAATTTGAGGCTGTATTCTTCACAGATAATGGCATATTTTCTCTTTCACTTCCCAAGTTTATATATGAAAAACTGCCACACATATACATATACACTTGCCCCCCCACACACACACTACACAAGTACATACAATACACATTCACACTCATGCAGTTTTATGTTGTAACATATATAAAACATGTACAACTACGTGCGCAACACATATACACGCAATGCACACACACACACAACACATACTTACGCAAGTATGCACATAACACACAATGTATACACATGCTTACACAGCACACGCAAGGACACACTCAATACATAGGCACAAAACACACACAGTTGCACCAGCGTATGAAATGTACCTGTTTACAAACTCTCACCCACAGAACACACGCGCACTTACGAAAGTGACAATCACAAGCCTATTTACATACGAACTTTAAGGACATCTCCCTAAGTCCTGACTCCACATGTCAAGGTGTGACATCTCCTGGGAGATCTCAGCTGGAAACATTTCTGAAACAGCCTTTCTCACAGTTGACAATAACCTGACCTTTTATTCCGGCTGCCCACAGGGACCACAGATGAGCAAGATGCATGAAAATGGGAAAACATAAACAAAGAACATCTATAACTATGTAGCTTTCTTTTAAAAGGATCCAAGTAAGATTTCAATCTATTCTATCTGGTTTCCAACCATTATTGAGCTAATGAAGTTCTGCTATCTGAAACACGGCCAAAATGTTATAAGAACTGCCCTGTTTTTCTAAGTGGTGATCAAAATGAGAGTCAAGAAAATGTATCATTATTTATTCAAATCAACATAGATTAAAGAATTTTATACTACTTTCTTGGAGCACAAAATTGGTAAAATCTTAGCAATTAGTTGAACTCTGTCTTAATCTAGCCTCTCATTGTCACACACACACACACATACTGTCTTTATAATTAAATCTTTCCAGACTGAGTACTTGCCTTCATCCTTTTTTTTTTTTTCCCCCTTGAAATCACTCCCTTCTGAATCACCAAGCATAAACAGTAGGTGTTTATAACTTTTGGTAAATAAATGAATCTATCTTTAAGAATAAGAATTCCGACTGAATTAATGCATTGCGTGGCATCTACAACCTGTCTTTTATCCCACAACTATTGAGAGTCTTTCACATGTCAAGCACCCTTCAAGGCCTTACTAGGCAGAGCAAATATTAGAACTTCCCTGAGTTCCAGGAGCCTCCAGGCTAGTGGGAGAGACATTGTAATATTGTGAGGTCAGTGTTATGATGAAGGAAGACCCAGGGTACTACCAGAAATCTAACCAAACTCTTAGGGTCAGGAAAGTCTTTCTTTATCTCAGGCCCCTTATCACTACTTGAACATAGCTTTACTCCCAGAAACAGACACTGAGGACATATGAACTGAGACAAAAACAGCCACACTGATGGGAAAGAATCAAAACTACACATTGTGGTATTAAGGGTAGAACTATCCAATATAAAACCATATAGAACTATCGAATACAAAAATAAAATCCACAGATAAGACCAACTGGGATGCTTAGTAGCAAATTTCTCCTGGAAAAGATAAACTACTTAAGAAACCATTTCTGATCTCAGTTTGGATACTGTCACAATCATCTAGATGAACTCTCAGAGTCCAATTTGACTAGCCTGGGATTTACTACGTTCACCCTATTTCTATTCCTTACCTGCGTTCCCTCCTTAGACCTCCAGCTCTCAGTAAGGGCTCCAGAGCCTGAAAGCCTCTTGCAGTGCAAATGGTTGGAATTTTGAGTCCACTGAAAGGTGCCTTGAAAGGCTTGATGATCTACTTCCAAAAAAACAGCCATCAAAAGCCCTATGACACACGGTTTTACCCTGACACAAATGGCATCACCATGAGTCAGGGTCAACTCAATAACCACTGCTTTCTGTTTGTTTTTTGTTTGTGTGTGTGTGCACGCGTGTACAGGTGCGTGCAGGTGTAGGTGTGTATGCGTATCCTCCTGCCCTTTACTCAGTTGGGTCCAACACGTGCCTTAAGTGTCTGAGCAAGACTCATTCTAGAAGTCACTGGACTTGCTCTGATTCAGACACTGGCACTTTCCAAGGTCATATAAAGTAGTTTGCACCAAGCCAAGTCATCTCCTTGGAAAAGATGGCCTCTAGAGAAAGCAGAGGGAGAAAATGTGTCCATGAGGCTGAGTCTACTAGCAATACAGAGAGACTGAGGCCACCCATTCCAGTTCTGAGCAGTAGCCAATCCCTACTCTTGGGGAAAGTATCCATTCTATCTTGTGCTCTTAGAAGTCACCTATCAATTTTATTCAGTCTTGTGCCATTCCTTTACTTTTCAGCTGAACCCTCAACCTATAGACTTCCTAATCATGTGATGATGATAGTATTTTCAAATGCATGTGTCCCTAATGGGAAACCCTGGTGGCATAGTGGTTTAGAGCTACCACTGCTAACCAAAAGGTTAGCAGTTCAAATCCACTCGGTGCTCCTCCAAAACCCTACAGGGTGGTTTTACTCTGTCTTATAGGGTGGCTCTGAGTTGGAATTGACTTGATGGCAATTTTTTTTTTTTTTTGGTTTTGGTGTCCCTAATGACAACACCTTACTCAACTGCTGAAGAAATATTGCCATTGAACTTACTTAGGCATATGTTTTAATGATAGTTGCAACTAGAAGAAAGCCTCAGGAGCTGGTCCAGCAGGTCCAGCAAGGCTATTCATAAAGACAAATGCTTGCAGGCAGCATAAGTTGAGCTATTTGACATGTTCAGATTTGACCTTTGGCCTGGAAGATGTTTATTCTTTTTCTGAATTTTAGGTAAGAGATGAAAGACCAACTGGGATGCTCAAAAGTTCTTTTTCTGCACAACCTTAGTGAGCAGTCTTTGAGAATGGAGATTCCCATGGACCCCTATTCAATCACATTATTTCCTCTTTATAATAAGCTTTCAGAAACATTTGTTTGAAACCGATATAACTAATAGTACTAATGGTAGGAGGACCATACCAGAAATATAACACAAGACGTTAAGAACTCAAGGAAAAGATGGCCAAAAAAAGGAAAAAAAATGTCAGCTGTAGATATTAGAAATTCTCTGGGTTTTGCCTCTTAAAGAAAGAGGAAACTTATCTTTAATCATTTTGTAAAAGGAAAGGATTAATAGAAACAATGCCCTTGGTCCAGTAGCTTCATATCTCCACCATCCATGGAGCTCTATTAGAAGCCTGTGACAAGCCCATGTATGGAGAAGATAATGTCACTATCCATGAAAGACCAGCAGTGGGCTGCTTTTTCACACATGCTTCTGACTTCTGTAACCAGACAATGGCTAAACAGGTTGTGCAGAGAAAGACTGGCAAATCATAGAAGCAGAGGCTGATTTTCTCCTTTATTGCCTAAAAGCTGATGAAATCATCCTTACATAATAAGCAGCCAGGAGTTCTGTACTAATAGCCTGAGCCCCAATTGATCTTTTCTCATGGTTACGGTATATGATAGTCTGATTTCAAATCTAACTTTCTTTTAGTTACTGAGCCAAACCAGGTGATGCCTTTGAACCCCTGGTCTGTAGTAAATGAGGGAATATGCCCTCATTAAAAGTCCCTTTTTCATCCTATCAGTAGCTGCCAAACTGCGACTTATTTTTTATATTTCACCAGTTACTGCAGAATGCATATGAGTTCTTAGGTTAGTTTCTGCAAAACTCATCTCCCCAGAGCTCTTCAAGTATAACTTCCAGCAATCATTAAGCTTGCCAATTGTTAATTTAAAATGTATAGAAGTAAGACATTTAAAACTATGTTTCCTGTGGAAACAGATTCCCAAAGCAAACTCATTCTTGGAATAAAATACCTCCTTGGAATTCTTCTACTTATATTCTGTTTGAAGACAGAGTCAGGAATGTTAATTCTTAATCATTGCTTCTTCTCTCCAAGAAGAGGTTTGCACAAGAGGCCAAAGGCTGAAAGAAGACAGACACTGAAACTTGTTTTATAAGGGGTACACATTTGTGTTGTTGTGGGTAATGCAATGACTGTCCTTTCAGCTGTACCTACACAATTACATCATATTTTCCTACTGTCTTTACCTGCACTGATGTCCAGTTCAACCACAATTACTTCTCCAGATTCTTCCAACTGGTCCCATGGCTTCTACTCTTTCCATCCTAACATCCATTCTGTGTAGCAACAGGTACTTAAGATTACATTATTTTCATGCCTGAACTTCATCAATGACTTTCTATTTCCCTTAGAATGATATTCAACTCCATACTCACTGGTACATGTGTCCCTACTGACTGCATCTTACACAATTGTTGAAGTGTTGTCACCAAATATCATAGTGAACAATCCCCTGACACTTCTTACTCCACTCTCCCTGTCCTTCTATTTTTTCAACAGAACACATTAGTTTTACTCTCAGACGTTGTACTTGCTATTTCCTCTGCCTGAACTTAACCTTTCCTGCTTCTCTGTATCATTCCAGTTTCAGTTCTCATGTCATGTCTTTATGGGTGCCTTCTCTGACCACACATTTAAAAGTAGCTCCTCAGTCACTCCACAGGACATAATTCTGTGTACTGTCTGCACAGCACTCAGTGCTATTTGGAACTGTAAGCACACAGACATTGATAGTTGATCAATGGTATTATCTCAACATATTCAGATATTTTTATGAAATTACATCTGAGCTTCTATCTTTAGATTATAACTTTACTAGTTTATTCAATTAATCTTCGATACTACGGCTACATTTGAGGTTTGTTCTAAGCACCTAATCCCACGGTTGAACATTGAGTTATTTGGAAAGATTTTAAGATACAGTGTTTTCCAATAAAAAAATTCTAGTATGCTGTCAAAGCATATGGCCTGAACTCAGCAAAGAATAACATGATTGTGAGCACAGAATAGACCAGGTTCCTAGCAATATGCCATAAAAACTTGCCACTCCACTGATATGTGACCTTTATAGCTTGTAGCTTTTAAAATCATATTCTTACCCAGTGCTGCATGTCACACTCATTAAAATAACAATTAACCCTATATGCTGCTGAGTGGCATTAGTACCTTTTACAAGAAAAGCACATAATTTCATTTCATGCAAAATGAATATAAAAGGTCACGCAAATAACTCAACTATTTTCTTTCTATAAGTCACTATATGAGCTGGAAAAAAATCAGAACAACTTAATTCACAGCAACATAAGCCAACACCTTCATTAGGAAGACAAAAGTGGAAGAAATAGAGGCAGGAAAATTCTACTTGCAGAGGGACATGGTGAAGATGCAGATTGGGCTACCAGAAGTGTGTTGAGTTGGGAAGCCCCCTCCCCACTCAAATTCATGTCTATCTGTAACCTGTGAAGGTGATCTTATTTGGAAATAGGGTCTTTGCTGATGTAATCAGGTTAAGATGAGGTCACTCTAGATTGGGATGGGTCCTAATACAATGGCTATTGTCCTTATAAGAAGAGGAAATTTGGACACTGGGACCCAGTGGGAAGAACACCATGTGATGCATCCACAGTCCCGGGAACATCAAGGTTTGCTGGCAGCCACCGGAAGCTAAGAAGAGGCCAGGAAAAATCTTCCGGTAGAGTCTTCAGAGAGCAAGGCCCTGCCAACACCTTGATTTTGGGCTTCTAACCCCCAGAAGGAAACCCTGGTGGTGTAGCGGCTGAGTGCTACAGCTGCTAACCGAAAGGTTGGCAGTTTAAATCCATCAGGTGCTCCTTGAAAACTCTATGGGGCAGTTCTACTCTGTCCTGTAGGGTCACTATGAGTTAGAATTGACTCGACAGCAATGGGTTTAACGGGTTTAACCTCCAGAACTGTGAAACAACAAATTTTTGTTGTTTTAAGCCATCCATTTACTGCTGACTTGTTAAAGCAGCTCTTGGAGACTAATACACCCAACTTGAGAGGGAGCTGGCACCAAAATATTCTCAAGAGAAAGATTGAAGTGAACCCCAAACCAAGGAAGGCATATTCTTCAGAGAGTGAGAACCGATAAGACTTTTGCTCTATTTACAACTGACATCAATTCTGACAACTTAATAATATTTCAAAGCCTAAGAATTTCAACAGTATAAGAAAACAGTTACAGATCAGCACATAACTCATCTATAACACATGTATGACATTCAGGTAGTTAGCAGGCCTCCAGTCCCCTGCTTTTCCTGCAAGCCTTTGCAGGAGAGCCGAATGTCTGTTTCTTTGCTGTAAAGTAGCCAGTTTAAAAGCAGTCCCAGGAATGGGACCTGTTCAAGAAAGAATGGATTTTATGCCCTGCTTATTGCTTTCCAAATGCCAGGAGCTTTTCAGAGTAATAGCAACTGGTGTAAAAAGAGAATTTGAAATAAAAGAAGCTTTTATTGCCCCAGAAAGAGGCTGCCCATAAACTTTCCACCTGCTTTAACCACGGGAGAATGTGCTGTGCGTTTGTGCATGTGTGTCAACAATTTCTGGCCAATGGAAATTTACCCTTACTATTAGCCTCATATCCTCAGGAATAATGTACCTGATAAAAACGGAGCAGGAGAACAGGATCAAACCTGTTTAATTGTAGCTGTCAAGTGTATTCTAGCCTAATAGTTCATGCATTCTGTCGTCGAGAGGACATTTTATTGTTGCTGCCAATGCTTTATCCTTATGCAGACCCTTTCATCTTGGAATATCAAAGATTTTTACAAATACTATTTCATTAATTAAGCCTCCTGATGACTGATCAGGCAAAGAAAGAAAAAAAAAGATTTAAAAATGAAAGAGATTCCAAATTCAGGTGTTTGGGTGGCAGCCTCAGTGAACAAAGGCTGCCATTTCACTCATGTCATTGTGACCTCTCACAAATACGTCACCGGATCCAGAGCAGACCTTTCCATGAAGATGCGAGCATTTTTTATGAGAACATTTCGTCAGTTTGTCTTTTGATTCTAATGAACTTTCTTTGTGGCACTCGGTCACATCATTTGTCTCTAATTCTGTTGTCCCTTTGTTCTCTTTTTCTAACAGAATGTGAAACCTTGTGAACTTGCTGAGATTTATCAGATCACTTCAGAGGTGCAGTAGCAAACTGTGGTGCTAAAAACCCCAGCCCCAGGGACGGGGAAACCTGTCTTGGATCTGAGCCAGGTTTGCAAACAACTGTCCTCAAATGCAAAGTCAAACATGTTTGACTATTTTGGTCTTAATCAGTTGAAATGCTGAAACTCAAAATAAATCAAAATAAGAGAAACTAGAGAATATTTCTTACCTTCCCACCACCCAACAGGTATAACAAGTGTAGACACAGCTGATCCAGAACTGGCGTGTGGCTGTATCTCAGAAATTTTTGAAGTGTAGCTAATTTTAGTAAAGCTTTTACCAAAGGATGGTGAGGTAGCATAGGGAAAAGGTGCTAGAAGTGTGTGCCTGAAATCTCCCCGCTGCCTTCCTGGCTGGATCTGTACATGTGAGTCCAATTGTTACAATTTCTGAACCCATCCAAATGCATTGGGGGGTTACCTGTATCACCACCAGGAATGTCAGGAGAAATTTAATTTACTGACCATGAAAACCCCAGGAAGTAAATTGTAAACCCACACTCAGAGAGAGCCAATACTCAAACAGTATTTGGTAAGTGCCCTATAAGGTACAAGGGCTGTGTTGGTTTCATATTTGATTCTTCAGAATTCTTAGGGATTAAAATGTGTCTTTACAAAACACACTTAAGATTTAATTATTTTTCTTTTAATAAAGTCATAGTCTCATTATCTGTCTTTTTCTCTCTCCCAACAATTTAACAGAGTGGTTAAGAGTGGAGCATGACTGCAAGGATGTGAAGCTCAGCTTCACCCTGTATAACTTGTATGAACTTGGAGACTTAACTTTTCCGTGATGTGCTTCCCTGATCTACAAAATGAAAACAATCCCAGTAGCTATGTCAGAGGGTGAGTGGCACATAGTAGGCATTCAATGAATGTTAGTTATAGTCAGGTACTCACATTCACATATCTGTGTGCTTCTTAAAGCCAATCATACTTACAAGAATGTATAAGAACTTGGAACCTTCATGAAAGAGAGAACAATAACTGGAAGCCCAGCCAGACGTACACTTTCAAAACACATTCCCACATCAAAACATGTCAACTGGCAAATATATACCTAGAAACAAAATTTAAACAATGTCCTCCAAGCTACATTATATTTTTGATAATCAGCAGAATAGATAATTCAAAAAGATGGCTTAGAATCACTTTCTCCCTATGTCATATCTTCTGAGGTCCAGGACTTAATGCAAAGACCAAATCAACCTGAATGGAGAGGAGGCCTCATGAATACGACAAGATCCATTTAAGGTGGAGAGTTAAGTCTAGTTTTCTCTAAGCCATGGTAATAGGTTAGTCTTCTTCATGTTTGTTACCATTTATCAAGTGTCTGTGGAGTAGTTTTTGTTTGCCTACTTGCTTATTAAGTATGTTTAGGATTATGCAAAAAGTAAGATTCCTCCCCTCAAGTGCTTTTTGTTCTAGGTGGGGTGCAAAAGAGTGTACTTGTGAAATGTCTTATTATGATACAGAACTGTGTGTGATCGGTCTCAAAGGGGATGACCTCTTTTTACTATGAAAATTCAGAGGAATGAATAAGAACACTGTGGGCTAATCAGGTCAGAAAAATTGATGTGGGATTTGAAATGTCAGTAAGATTGGAAGAGATAGAATCAGGAGGAAATGACCCTGAGTATGCAAACAAGAGTGAATCCCATAATCACCGTTAGGGGACAAAATGACCATTGAATGAACAGTGTGTAGAATGAGAAGGGGCTTTTCTAGGCAGGATGGATGATGAAAACACATTGTCTTTGATCCTTACATCAACTAAAATCATCACATTTTGGTCAGGAGATTTGTAATATTTACATGAAATAATTAGAAATATAATAAAAGACAGTTTGAATGCAAAATTAATATGACCCAATGACAGGAAATGTAGCTATTGAAAGAACAACAGTATCTGAGTTACTTTAATAGAATTATGGTGCCTTGATAATGGACAAGTAATAGGACATGGTTAAAGAACTGTGCTCAATTTCAGATATCATCTTTTAGTTACCAAAAAAAATCCATGAAAAATATATTCATACAAAATGTTAAAGGGACTAGAGATTCTTTCTTATTAGGAAAGATAGATGGTTGAGGAGCTTACTAGAAAGCAGGTATCTTAAAATAGTTGGAGGGCCGTATGTGGGAGAGCAGTGGATATACTGAGTACTCTGAGAGGAGGTGGAAGGAAGGAAGTGTAGGAATCTATTGAATATATTTATATATATATATCTATATTATATATAGATATATTTATTAAAAAAAACCCAGAGACATAGAGTCGATTCCAACTCATAGCGACCCTAGAAGACAGAGTGAAACTGCCCCACAGAGTTTCCAAGGAGCACGTGGCAGATTCGAACAGCCGACCCTTTGGTTAGCAACCTTAGCACTTAACCGCTATGCCACCTGGGTTTCCAATATGTATTTGTATATATGTTTTTATATAATATTTTATAAAAATTGTGCTTTCAGTGAAGTCTTATACGGCATTAGGTTTCCATCCAACAATCCCTACACTAGTTGTTCAGTGACATTGGTTACACTCTTCACAATACAAAAACTTCCTCATTATTTCCATTCTGGTTGTTCTGTTTACATTAACCTAGTTTCCTTGACCCCTTCCATTCTCATCTTTGTTTCAAAGTAATTGTTGAATTTTTGATCTCATATTTTTTATAGGTACTCTTTTTTAAAGGAGCACAGTACTCACAGGTGATATTCATTATCTTTTTTTAGTGAATTGGTTATTTAGCTATAAGATCACCTCAAGGAATAGTTTTGGTTAAAGATATGAAGTTTGAAGAGAATCTCAGGACAATAGTCTTAGGGAGCCCTCTTCTTCTGGTTTCAATCAGTTTAGTAGTTTTTTTTCTTTTTTAGGAATTTGAAGACCTATTTCACATTTTTCTCCCACTTTATCAGGATCTATCTATTGTGAACCGTTGGGAGTGGTAGCCAGGTACCATCTCATTCTTCTGATTTCAGGGTAGTTGAAGTCATGATTCATGTAGATTATTTGTCCCATAGACAAGTTTCGTCTTTGAGTTTTGGTTTCCATCTTTCTCTTTTGCTCAGGGTGAGTAGAAACCATGGACTTCTATTCATAATACAAAGAACTTATATTACTGTTACTATTGTGAGGTTATGATGACCCCATTTCTGAAACTACTGCTGCTGAAATTAAGTGACCATATATCTGTGCCACACAATGAATTCAGATTGGGAGCAATACTAGATTCTATAAACCCAAAGGTCTTTCCAACAATAAGATTTTATTAATACCCATCAAACTAAACTCAAACAAATATTAAAATTGTTTTGACAGATTCCTACATCAGTCACTTGCTATAGGAACTATTAGGGAGTCCCCCATTAGAAATTTTCTACCTGTCCTGGAAAACATTTTCTCCGCTTAGAAAAGAAGAAAATTTCTAAATTTGAATCCAAATCAATACACAGTTAAGTTTTTAGGTCACCATGAGTTGGAATCGACTTGACGGCAAAGGGTTTTTTTTGGTATCTAGTGCCTGTTGTTTCAAACAAGATACAGTTAAAAAAAAAAAAAGCTATTTCTGTCCTTTGCGTTTTTATGAAAATGATATTATACAATGGAGTTCTATGTCAACTATATTATAAATCAAATGTTTCTTTTTATCCCATTCATAGGACTTTTCTTAGTCTTTGTTAGATTTGTCAACCTAACTTCAACATCTTCAAATTCAAATGGTTTTATCACCATTATTAAAAACAGAAACTCCTATTTGTGAATTGGATAATCAAATAATGGTTATGCGCTGTAATAAAACTATTCCATTAATATAGAGTCATTAATGCAATCGCCAATGACCCAAGGCTGCAAGTCTGAGTGTAATAAAGCAGGATGATAAGCCCATCCAGTCTGGGGATGTTTGAGTTTTCACCCATGAACAGACTGAGATTTCATTCCATCTCCCATACATGGCTGCTTGTATTAGTCTCCCAAGGCTGCCATAACAAAGTGTCACAAACCTAGTGGCTTAAAACAACAGAATACCTGCTGAACACAGTGGCAGAATTGTAATGACTCACCAGCTAGAAGAAGTAATTTTTCTCAAATTAGTAAATTCTTTAGTATTAAAAATTCCTTCAAATTTATGAAGCCAGTTGTTTCAAGACCAGTTTTACCCCTCACTTTTTCTTCTGTATGCTTTCAAACCACAAAAATAAATTGAACCTACAACAACTGGTTATATAAGTATGATTGGGTAGCCACATTAACGTTGTAAAGAAACCAGAGAAAGTTTGCTACTTGTAAGAACAAACGTAGAACAAAATGGAAGTTCTTGCAATTGATTTTGTTGGCAGTTTGATACATTTTGAAGGAAGATCTTTTTGCATATTAAATGAATCTCTGATCAAGGAATTTATTCATCCACTAATTTACTAACATTTTCCTCAAAATACTGAAGATGGCAAAGTTATAAAATCCTCCAATGGATATCCTTTGTCTAGTTTACAGCTCTTTCCCTCCACATTTCTGGAAGTTTTGTGACATTTTACTCTCTACAGCCCCTTTCACCCTTTTCTCACTAGTTGTTTATTCACACTCAATTTTCTGAGGCTGATTAACAGATTAAAGCAGCATGTCTTCCCTGGGGAGTTCATATTTTAAAGTGGAGGACATTTAGACCTCAAGAAGCAAGAGAATAATTTAGGAGAGGCAACTGAGGTGTTCTCAATGTCCCTGAAATCACATTCTACAGGTGTTAGTAAACTTTGCGTAAAATCGCTTCTTCAGTTCGGAGTGTATGTAGCTGGTGTTGGTTTGTAACTCTTACTTCCCATCTCATTATCAATACACCAATAATGCTCAGCCAAAGAAAATGAATGTTCATCACAGAATGGAGATGTGGAAATCTGAGCCCCCAAGATGATTGTTGCAAGAATTAGCAACAGCCTGTCAATGTCCTCAAGCCCAAGACCAAGTATTTTAATGTGAAATTTTCTGATGATCTATAGGTTTTGAATCTAGACTCTAGACAGAACCTGGAAACTCTATCTCAATCCAGTCTGTATTCATAAAGAAGTCACAATGAACTTGCCTACTTAGGCATACACAGTAAACTCAACAAACAGCTTTTGTTTTCTCCAAATGTAATCATTTCTAACCCACTGCTTTCTCTATTCCTTGCCAAATTTCAATTCTTGTTACATACCTACACAGTCCTGTAGCAAAAGCTGTGCTTCAGACATTCCTGTTGTTGTTGTGTGCTGTTGAGTCGATTCCAACGCATAGCAAACCTACAGGACAAAGTAGAGCTGTCCCATAGAATTTGCTAGGCTGTAATCTTTATGGGGCTCACTGTCAGGTCTTTTGTCCCACAGACCAGCTGGTATGTTCAAACCACCGACTATTCTGTTAGTAACTGAGCATTTAACCATTGGACCACTAGGGCTCCTTCTTCAAACATTAGCAATTATGAAATATTTTCGTTATTAATATCTTTATAGTAGTTAAACAAATTATTACAGAACAACAAAGGGTATTAGGAAACTAGTTTGTCGTTGTAAATTTTGTCACCTACCATATTACATGGGGTATCATGCATTTGTAAGAACCTCTCTTTCTCTCTTTCTTTTTCTTTCTGCGTGTATGTGTGTGGTTTCATGTCTCTGTCTCTGTCTCTTTCTAACACACACACATACACACACACATATAAACACACACACATACCTCATTAATACAGGTAATGGACAAAGTTTAACTAAATTTAAATAATTAACATAAACCCAAATTTTATTTTTTCTGGAAAACAAATTTTCATTTGAAAATTGGCTCTAAGTAGATTTGGCAAACCTACAATGAAAAAGGGTTTTGAGAAGATGAAACAAAAAAAGTCCATTAAGTTCTAACTTTATCAATGGGCCTCACCTTTTGAGCTTGAGATTTCTTAACTTGAAGCCAAGGTCAGTACTGATTTTATCAGAATTGGCTTCTTCATAACTGTTTAAATAAGGATATTTTTGTCAAATCTTAGGACAGGCTGTCAGTCAGAATGGAAGGTTAAATATATTGGCTGGAAGACATACCTCATTATCAGTAATCATTGTGTATTTTGGAATGAGGCCTCGTGATTTCTGTATGTGTGTGCATGGATGTGCACAGGTGTAGCTTTTGTCTTATTATTTCCATTCTAATTATGATCTTAGGAGAACTAGCAATAATAGTTCTATTCTTTACAATATTTATAATAATTGCTGTATTAATATTACTTGCCGTTTCCAAAAGAGTCCTTAATGAATACATCACCACTGCGTTTTGGAGGAACACAGGCCACCTCAAAGTTTGTCTTATAGTTATTGAAGCCTGGATGCAGTGCAAGTATTTACTCAGGGTCACGGCAAAATATCAGGAATTCCACACATTCTCAGACATAGAGGGATCCAAGAGAAGCTGAATGGATACCTCAGCATATTACATCACATGAGTTTAGTGTTTTAAGTTTATCTCAAATATCCAGGGATGTGTTTATTAAGTGGAGACCCTGGGACAGAGGCTGGCGAAACAAAAATTTAATAGTTATACTTCTCAACATATATTGAAAAGGCAAACATGCCCAAATAAACAAAAACATACACACACAGTGCAATGTGGCAATAACTATATGAGAGGTGTATACAAGAAAATCATCCCAAAGTGAGTGTTCTGTCAGAAGTCAGGGAGGGTTTCATTAAGGATATAGTACTTGTGTTTAGTGTTTCAGGCATGGGGTTGCCAAGTGAGGATGGATGGAAAGTGAATCTGCACAGAGAGTACAACATGCCTGGAGGCATGGAGGAATAAAAACTTTAGAAGTTCCATAGGACTGTCTAAGGGTAGAGAAGCTGGAGGTGAGGTTTGAAAAATGGGTGGGGTAACAATCATTAAAGGAACTTGCATACCTGGAATGTTAAGTAGTGTAAAGTTTACCTTAAAGGCAATGGTGAAAATGTAACCAATTTCAAGGAGAGGATCACATCATGAAGTGTTGTGAAATGATGAGCATGGATGGACTAGCTAAAGTGGTCTTGAATTAGAACAGAGTTTGTAGGGATGGACAGGGAAAGGTAATTAAGAGGAATTTAGGAATGGAGAAGACAGCGTGGTGCAGTGTAAGGAATTACTTAATATGGCTCTTCTTTACCCATAGTCTTTGTGACTCACACACAATGATTGAGCGGGACTATGCAAATAAGTTATATGGAGCCTCAGTGAAGGAATTGGTCAGTTTTGCCACTCTGCTAGGCTTAAAAAAAGCCATCCCAGAGGCAGAAGGAGATAATCTCACCGCCACCAAAAAAGAAGAGCCAGAAGTGAAGCACATCCTTTGGACATAGAATTCCTGCACTCAGAAGCTCTCGGAACCAGGAGACTAAGAGAATTGTAATGCTGAAGATGGCGAGAAGTGACAATAGAGGCAGGATACCAGCAGAAGACATCATGGTGGGCTTCTTGGCCCACAGAGTGAAAGAGCTGAGTGTGTTCAGGCACGGAGGCTTGCTGGCAGAGTAGGATGCCTCTGGGCACTTGGTAGAGTTAGATTTGCTGACTCACAGAGCTAGAACTGAATGTCTTCAGGCAGAGGCTTACAGACTGAATGGAGTACCTCTGGGTGCTTATCAGCAGAATTAAAAGAGCTTTGTAACACTTGCCCAAGCTGGGCATAAGCCAGACTGAGGGGCCTAGGGTCAGAGAGAGAACTGCCTGAGGGCATGCCTCAGAAGAGGCTGCCCTGATCAAAGAGCTGTATCCTGAGCATTCCTGAACCTGAATTGTAGCCTGTTATTCCTTAATAAGCACCCATAAATGTGAGTATGGTCGGTGAGTTCTGTGGCCACTGCAACAAATTTTCAAACCCAGCAGAGAAGTAGAGAGTGCCATGGGAGGGATGACTGGTATAGAAATTGGTAAAATGTTTGGAAGATAGAGGCATGTCTCACATCCACCTCATAGGAATCAGCCATGGACTGTTGATCTTGATTCTCCTTCTCCCTTGTGAAGTTAGAGGAGGTCAGATGCCTCCACTACACTATTTTTACGTTTGGCATCAGAAGTGGGATTTGTTGCAAAGGCTCCATACTCACAGAAGCATCCTGTTGCCATCGAGTCAGTTCCAATTCATAGTTTACTTATAGGATAGAGTACAACAACCCCATAGAGTTTCCAAGGACCACCTAGTGGATTTGAACTTCCAACCTTTTGGTTAGCAGCCATAGTACTTAATAACTACACCACCAGGGTTTCCCATGGAAACATGGGTCTTTGTAAAAGAAGAATGAAGATGCTTGGGAAGGGAAACTTTTAATTCTTTGATGGTTACTTCGGTTATTGTTACCTGTAATCGATGAAAGGAATGTTATGTTGCAGCTCGAGGGAGAAAAGTCCCATCTGGAGTGGCCTGAGGCAAAAGCCAGGCCGAATGAGCAAGATGATTGATAGGGGACCAGGGTCTATCAGTTCCATCCAGACAGAAGCCTGAGGCTATATGAGTATGAATGGAAAGACAGTGAAGAGGTGGAGAAGATGAAACTGGAATGTTTTCAAAAAGGGTTATGCGTTTATTTGAATGTACTAGGGATATTAAATGTTGCTCCTACCTTGTGTTGTAAAGCAGACCTAAATGTATCATAGAAATGAACATTGAGTGTTATAGATTACAGAGAGCATGTAACTCCATCTTCAGCCAATACTTGATTGGATATGCTAAAAGAGGGACTAGGATTTTCCTGAAAGAAACACAGGCTGTTGATTTGAATGCAATAGCCCTGTGTATAAAGTTTCTGGGCCTTGGGTTGAAAACCTGAGCCCCACTCAGGATTTTGCATTTGAAAATGCACAAAGACCTGTGCAAAGCTGCTGAGAGAACAGAAGATTTGCATTTGAAGGGAGAACTTGCAGGGAAAAAAAAAAAAGAAAGAAAGAAACACTGTTTTGCTTTTTGAATTTCAAGCAAACAAGCAGTTTGCCTTTGGGTGTATTGAGGCAGGAAAAGTCAGTGTCCACTGGAAAGAACCCCCTTACAGGACTGGAAATTAAACAGAGCCAGTGAGTAGACAGCCTGATATGCTCTCCTGTGGTGACCACCTGGACCACCTCAATGAGTGGAAGTGGGGGAAAAGCAGAAATGAAGAGATGGACTGAGTTTGGACATGTTCCATTAACACCCATTGTCCTAGTTCACAGGGGCTAGGGAAGAGAGAGAGAGAGCTGGCTAGTCAGAAATGCAGGGTGTTGTGTGGACTTCTGAGCTTACGGGTGCTGCAGTACCCATTAACCTGGCCCATGGAGGGTAGGGATGAGACAAAGGAGGGGCTGTCTGGTTTGAAGTGCTGGGAGCTGTGTATGAACTCCCTAGCTTACAGCTGGTACTCATTCCAACCTAGCTTAGATGGTTTGGGATGAGCTGACCAGAACCCAACTGAATGAAATAAAAGATGTTTGACACCATGAGCTTGTGTAGATTGCTGTGATATGATGGCTTGCTCTGGAGTGACTTAGCTTATGGATGCAGGTGCTCAAAGTTACAACTGAAACAGAAGATTCTTCAAGACTCCTCAGAGTATTGGTTTGGTAGGGATGGGCAATTTAAACATTGGCTATCTAAAATGGGGGGATATAAAGGCATGAATTGGCTGGTTTACCCTCAAAATGAGGGCAACAAGAGAGAATCCCCACTGAATAGATTCCTCTTTTCCTGATGGATCTGGGGATGCTGATAAGATTATTTGATTCATTTGTGAGTGTTGATTGTTAACAGGGTTAATTGTGATTGTAGAAACTGTAATTGTAGAAGCAGTAACTGGGAAAGAGTCAACTAAGGAGGAGGAACTGCTTCCTGGACTGGAATACAGTGGCTGAACCTAATGTCCCTTAAAGGATTTCCTATGCTGATACCTTGTAAGTCTAGAAAAAAAAAAGTCTAGAGTAAGAGAATAATCTCTCTGTTAATTTTATCAGAGGCCAGGAAGAGAGAAGCCCACATGACTCTTGGAGAACCTGACCAGATCAAATGGACACCTGAAGCAGACCTGAATGGCAGGTATCTGACTAACTTCATCCTGAAGGCTCTTTGCCCAACTGAAGGACTGATTGTTAATGACTGTTTTGGACTGGTGAAATGATTGGGAGGGGGAAGTTAATCCTTTAAGTATGAAAGGACCATGGTTGAAAGAGCCAGGGGCAGCCTGCAGTGCATTGAATTACTTAATATGGTCCTTCTAGCCATGGTTTTTGTGATTCATACACAATGATTGAGTGGGACTATGCAAATAATTTATATGGAACCCTAAAAAAGGTATTGGTCGGTTTTGTCATCCCATTAGGCTTAAAATGAGCTATCCCAGAGACAGGAGGAGAGGATCTCACCACCACCAAAAAAGAAGAGCCAAGAGTGGAGCATGCCCTTTGGATCCAGGATCCCTGTATTCACAAATTCCTGGAATTAGGAGACTGAGAGAGAAAGAGCTGTAACATCAGAGATGGCAAGAAGTGTCAGCAGAGAAATGGCAGCAGCAGAGACAAGAGACTGGCGAGAGACTGCATGGTGGGCTTTCTAGCCCAAGGAACAAAACAGTTGAGCACCTTCGGGCAGAAGGCTTGCCGGTGGAGTAGGATGCCTCCAGGCACTAGGTGCGGCTAGATTTGCTGATCCACAAAGCTAGAGCTGAGCACCTTTGGGCCAAGACTTACTAGTGGAGTAGAGTGCCTCTGGGTACTTGTCGACAGAGGTAAAAGAGCTTTGTAACACTTGCCCAAGCTGGGCAGAGGCCAGGCTGAGGAGCTGAGGTCCAGAGAGAGAAATGTATAAGGATATGGCTAAGAAGAGACTGTCTTGACTGAGGGAGTGTATCCTGAGTGTTCCTGAACTTGAATTGTAACCTGTTACTTCCCTAATAAGCTCCATAAACTTGAGCATGGTCTGTGAGTTCTGTGTGGACATTGCAATGAATTATCAAACCCAATAAAGAAGTAGAGAGTGCCATGGGAGGGACGGTTGGTGTCAGAACTGGTAAACAGGTTGGAGGGTAGAAGCATATTTTACATTCACCTTATAGGAATCAGCCTTGAGCTGTTGATCTTAATTCTCCTTTCCCCTTTGAAGTTAGACAAGGAGGTCAGATGCACTTGCCACACCGTTGTCACAAGTGGCATATAATTTAATGTCTAAACCAAAATACTTTTGATAATGCATTGGCAGGGGTGGTAGGCATCAATAATTATAAACCTAAACTGTGCTGGACCACCAAAAACATACGGTTACCTGGAGGAAAGTACCAGGCACACCTAGCCCTTGCCTGTCATAAGACCATGGTGGCTAGAAGGAAGCAGCCTTGTCCTTGGTGTTCAGGGAGACAAGAAGTCTGAAAACAGCCTACTATACTAATACTCACATGGGTCTCAGCATTTTAAATGACTCTGTTTGAAGAACCACAGTGCTTTAACCTCAAATAACTAACTTATAACGTTTGTTTGGTCCTTGTCTTAGTTACCTAGTGCTGCCATAACAGAAATACCCCAGGTGGGTGACTGACAAACAGAAATGTATTTTATCACAGTTTAGAAGGGTAGAAGTACAAATTCACAGTGCCAGCTGCAGGGGGATATTTCTATCTGTCACTGTGGGGGAATGTCCTTATCTTTTTTCAGCTTCCATCCCTTGACTGCTTGGTGATCTTCATGTGGCATGGAATCTATATTCCTCCATCTCTACTTGCTTGCTAGCTCAATTTGCTTGTTTATATCTCAAACAAAATTGATTTAAAACAAACCCTACAATAACACTGCTCATTAAGATAATAAAGAAAATCTTTTTTTTTTTTTATTTCCAAATGATATGATGACCATAGGTGTAGGAATTAGGGGACACAATTTAATTCACAGTGTTCCACACTTTGTCCTCCCAAAATCCATGTCCTTTCGACATGCAAGACACATTTACCCCATCATATCACCCCAAAGCCTTAAATCATCTCCAATTCCAAAATCTTATCTTCTGAATTATCTAAACCAAATATGGACGAGACTATAGGCATAGTCAATCCTGGAGCAAAATTCCTCGTTATCTGTGAACCTGTGGAATCTAGAATACAAGTTGTTTGCTTCCAAAGTACAATGGTGGCAAAGTCATAATGTAGACATTTCCATTACAAAGGGAACAAATTGGAGGGAAAGAAGGGATAACGTGCACCAATCAAATCCAAAACCCAGCAGAACAAATTAGATTAGCTCTCAAGACTTGGAAACGATTTTATGTTCTTTTGAATCATCTGGACAATGGCCCAGCCCTCCTGCTGGCCATGCTTTCCTGACTCTGGCTGAAGGCCCCACTTTCCAGGGCCACTGGTATAAAAACCTTGCCCCCTCAGCTTGGGATGAGCTTTTTCTCCTAGTCCATCCGAATGGTGACCGCATAACATCAGCCCCAGTAGCCTTCGTTCTCCTGCCCTTTGGTCATGGAAGCCCCACTCCCTCAGCTTTGGTCTGTGGCCCCATCCTCTTGGCCCACCTGAACGGCAGCCCCACACTCCAGAACTGAGTTGAAGGAGATCTGGTTCTTTGAAACCTAGGCAGCTATGACTCTACCCTTTGTAGCCCAGGAGGTGTGGCTCCACCCTTTGAAACCTAGGAGGCTGTGGCTTCATCCTTTTAAATCTAGTTGACCATGATTTTACGCTTTGAAACCAAATTTAGCCCTGCTTCCAGTGATCCTTCCAACGGTTCCGCTGATCTCTGAGCTGCTCTAGGTATGGTCCTTTTCTTTTCTTGGAGGACAACAGACGTAGCTCCTTTGACCTGTTTCTTGCTAGTTGAATTCTAACAGGCAGACTGCTTTCTTTCCTTTTGTTCTGTTCTCTCCCCTTCAGTTCACCATTTCCTTTTAAAACCTCTCCAGAAGCACATTTAACATCCACATGTCTAGCAACATTCTTTTGATGGTGCCATATGTGTTCTCTAAGACAATAGAGACTATCTCAGTGGCTCTCTTTATTTCCTTCTGAGCCCTCACCAGAATTGCCTTTGAAGTCCATAATTCTTTTTTTGAAATCATTTTATATTTACAGAAAAGTTGTAAAGGTAGTATAGGGTGTTCCCATATATCTCTCGCCCAGCTTCCCCTAATGTTAACATCTTATGTAACCATGGTGCTTCTGTCAAGAGTAAGAAATTAACATTGGTAGAAAGAAAAAAAAAAAAAAAAACATTGGTAGATTACCATTAATTCCTTATACTTTTAAATACCCCCCGCAAAAAAAAAAAAAAAAAAAAATTGCCATCGAATAGATTCCTACTCATAGTGAACCTAAAACACAGAATAGAACTGCCTCACAGAGATTCCAAGGAGTACTTGGTGGATTTGAACTGCCAACCTTTCAGTTAGCAGCTGTAGCTCTTAACCACTACACCGCTAGAGTTCCCATACTTTTAAATAGATGCTGTCAATTTTTGACATTACTTACAAGCCCAAATCTTTCCAGTATTGATATTAGATTGAACTGGGACATGTTTGTGAATGAACCATAAGTGAGCCTTCTAATTTTATCATTGTACACAAAGAAATGACCTTGGGTCTTTGGTTGCATAGATGAGGTCCTATCAGAATTTCGTTGCTTCCAGCAGCCTCAGGGGATTACTGGTTTATTATTAAAAATAAATAAAGCTGACCCTTTTGAAACCAATTTCCAAATATGTGTGTGAATGTTCATAAACATATGTCAATTCTGTTGGAAACCTTGAAATCTTTTCTGTGAACATTAGAATATCTATTTTTGAACAAAACGTTCTGCCCTGATGAGTAAATGTGATATGCTCAGGAACCTGGAGGTGAAGACAACAGCTCTCTTTTGGACATCACCTTTGACACAGGTCATATTATAATATTCAAGATTTTGAAAAAGGTTCCTTGGAAACATCCAAGATCTTGTGGCTCAATGGGGAACCTACCAGATGGAATTTATGGGCCTCTGTCCTAAACAGATGTTTTCCATCTGGAAAGATACAAAGAAGTGCACCCAAATTGTCCATCAGACTAATTAATTAATTTCAAGTCCAACCAAGTTAATTCTGGGCTAACCACCTTGAAATTTTTAAATATTCACCTTCATTTGGATAAAGTCTTAAGGACTTGAAGGTCAAGGGAACACTAGCAAGGTGGCCTATGACTTCTTGAGCTTTTGATATTTAGCCACCAGAAGCTGCTCTGAGACCATCATCCTTCCATGGAGGGTCCAAATCCCAGTGGAGAAACTGTAAGGACTTATTTTGCTTCTTCCATTGCTTTGGATTCCCTTGCCTCACTGTGGTTCCCCGGTGATCTGTTCCACGTTGTTCCCATTCCTCCACAGCTTACCAGCATTTTATAGTTGCTTTCATACTGCTCCATTTAATTTTTTTCAGTCATTATCTTTCTCCTTTAAGTCTTCTTTATCTTTTTCCTCTACCCTACTGGTTGTGGCCCTGAGGGAACCCAGCCCAGACCCCAGACCCCAGACCCTCCCCTGACAGCTCTGGACTTCTCTCCACACCTGCCCTGAAGTCCATATTTCTACCAAGAGTTTCTTCAAGGCAACCTAGCTTTTATAATAGCCATCTTAAAACTATTCCAGCCTTCACCCATTACCCAGTTCTAAAACCACGTCAACATTTTAGGTATTTGTTAGGGCACCATACCATTCTTCTAGTACCAAATTCTGTCTTTGTATCTAGCGTTACTATAACAGAAATACTACAAGTGGGTCTCTTTGTTGTTGTTTCTAGGTGCCCTTGAGTCCAATCTGACTCATAGCAACCCTATGTACAACAGAACGAAACACTGCCCAGTCGTGTGCCATCCTCACAATCATTGCTAGGTTTGAGCACATTGTTGCAGTCACTGTGTCAATACATCTCATCGAGGGTATTCCTTTTTTTTTTTTCTCTGACTCTGTATGTTAGCAAACATGATGTCCTCCTTCAGGGATTGGTCCCTCCAGATAATATGTCCAAAGTACATGAGAGGAAGTCTCATCATCCTTGCTTCTAAGGAGCACTCTGGCTGTACTTCCAAGACAGGTTTGTTCATTCTTCTGGTAGTCATGGTATACTCCTTATTCTTCACTGACACCATGATTCAAAGGCATCAATTCTTCATTGGCTTTAACAAACAGAAATTTAGTTTCTCACAGTTTATATGGCCAGAAGTCTGAAATCAGGGTTCTTACTCTAGAGGAAGGTTTTCTCTCCATTGGCTCTGGGGGGAAGGTCCTTGTGTTTTTTCAGCTTCTGTTTCTTTGTTCCTCTGTGATTTTCATGTGACTTGGCATCTATCTTAACCCATCTCTGCTTGCTTCCTTAATCTGCTGTTTTATTTCTCTAAAGAGATTGGATTAAAACACACCCTACACCAGTATTGCCTCACTATGGGATTATAACCACAGGTATGGGTTTTTTTTCTTTTTTTTATATATGGGGTTAGGATTTACAACATACAATTTTGGAGGACACAATTCAATCCATAACAGTGCCTAAACCAGGACACTTTTGAGAATGCATTGGGCAGGGGGTGGTGGGGGCACCAATAATTATGCCCAGACAATAAACATAAACCTGAGCTGTCCTAAGTCATCAAGGACATACGGTCACCTGGAGGAAAGTACTGGTCACACCTTGTTCTTGTCATCATAGGATCAGGGAGGCTGGAAGAAAGCAACCTTGACCATGGTGTTCAGGAAGACAAGAAGTCTGACAACACCCTAATATATTAATATCACAGGGGCTTCCCATTTTAGATAACACTATTTGAAGAATCACAATGTCCCCCACCCCTCCACAAATAACCAATTTCTAGTTTTGTTTGATCCTCAATCCAAATCCATTATATGAAAATTGTTAGGGCTTGGTCCTATGCATTAGGTTTTTTTTTTTTTTAAATCTCCCCAGATCATTCTAATATGCAGCCAGTATTAGGAACCACTAGATTAGAATGCGACCCTCTTGGGAGCTTTGTTCATTTCCTAAATTTCTTGGTATCTGCTCAGGCTCTTAAAAAGTCAGTTTATACTTAGTGGATTCTCAACATTTATTCAGTCATTGTTCAGTAAGCAAGGGCCTGGGTCCCTTCAAATGAATAAATAAGACTCATTTGTAATTGGCATATTAATTGTGTGTATGCAAATGTATGGTGGTTGGATACTTGAAAGGAAATTCTTTTAAGTGGTTAAACAGACCTTTCTATAATCTTGTTTACACTGTTAATTTATTCAGCAAACTATTTTTCCATAGATAGTACAAGGACAAACTTCAGTCTCACCACCTTCTGAATTATCACAGTGCCCATATTAGTGAGGGTCCAAATTAATGAGTTTTTACAGAGTGGATTGTTGAGCTGTCAAGACTGTAATGTGATAGTGGTAATGCAGGGCTTTTTAATCTCAGGGAATAAATGAAGTTTTCCTAGATGGTAGCTGATCTACAAGATATTTGTATTTCATGCTGGTAATAAATGTTCATTAAAACATGCTTCATTATTAATTATACAGACTAGCATTCAGAGTTTCAGTAAATTGTATCCCTATTATAAAAACCGTATTTAATTACAGAAGTTCGGCAGTAAAGCTTATTTTTGTAAAGCCGTTTTATTAGGTGTGTCATATGGTTTAAAAACCACAGATGCAGGCCTCACCACGCATCAAGACTGTTTAAACATGCTGGGATGGAGATCACTATATTATGTGATAACTGATCTCACATTTACAATTACCACTTCTTATTTGACTTGATCTAGCATTAGTCTAGTTAAAGGGTGATGAAGTGGCCACTGGTGTTGAATAACTGGGATCATCCATTTTGTATCTCTTCTGCCAATGAATCATCTGTGGGTACCTGTGGCTATAACTTGGTCACACATTATTAAGCTATGGTAAATCATCACCATCCCTGCCCAGAATGGGAATTACATCGGGGAATGCTGGTGCTTCTACATTGTTAGAACTGCCTCTGAGAAATGTGCTTTTGAGGTGATAACTACTGTATAGCTAATAACCTTGAGGTTTGCTGTATATATCACAATTTTGCACTTAGAGAATATGTGGACAGTTCTGAGTGAGAGGAAACTGAGGGTCCATGAAGTTAAATGAGTAGCCCCAAATTACTCAGCAAAATTAAGCAGGTAGAGGGCGATGAACCGGGGACAAGGAAGAGGTACTGTGCATTATGCTAAGGAGATTCAACCTTCGAACTCAAACCTTGAACCCTTGATTCAAACCTTGTCTCTGCTACCTGTATTCCTCTGACCCTGGTCAAGCTATTTAATCTCTATAGCTCAGTTTCCTTATGTAAAGTGAGCATGTCCCACCTGCCTTACTGAACTGTTTTCCGGAAAAGACCCAGCTCAGTGTCTTGCACCCAGGAGACTTACAAAAAAGTGATTTGCCATCTAGTCAACTTTGACTCTTGGTAACTCCATGTGTGTCGGTGTAGAACTGTGCTCCATAGAGTTTTCAAGAGCTGAAATTTTGGAAGTAGTTCACCAGGCCTTTCTTCCAAGGTGCTCTGGGTGGACTCAAGCCTCCAATGTTTTGGTCAGCAGCTGAGTGCATTTATCATTTGCACCCCCCGGGGACTCTCCAGGAAAACTTAAGATAAGTGTATTCCCTTACATATTCCTAGAAGCTGGATTTCTGAATTTGCAGTCCTGTTTGCTTTCCACTGGATCTTAATGGTTGCTTCCCATTTCCACTGAGATTATGATCCAGGTTTATTAATTGTTCCCGGATGGCATTTTTAAGAGCATGTTCTTCTGATGGTGTTTTGGGATGCTAAAGTAGCTGCCTAGTGAGATAGCAAATTCCCCATGACTGGGGTACTCAGGATGCCATCAATCCATTTTAGAGAATGTTAGAAGACAGACTCACAAAAAAGGTACAACTTTGGACTTGATGAGCCCTAACTTCCCTTCATAGCTGAGATTCTCTTAACATTTCCTTGACTTTTGGAGTAAAAGGAAACTTAGATGAAATTCGGTCTAACCTACTAACCTAAAGCTCTTTAAAGATAGGAAGGATATGTGGTTCATCTTATATTGCCTGTGCCTGTCATTATGGCAGACATGCAGAAGCCAGGATTGAACAAAGCCTCTTTCTTTTATAATTGAAGGCCCTTTAAGACCTAAAGAGATGGAGCGATTTGCCTGTGTTCCTACAAATTTGCTGGCAGAAGCTGGAATCATCTTCTCAGGTTTACATATGCGTAGCTAGAATGAGTTTGGACTATCCATTGGCTGTAGAGGCACATGCGGAAGATTCAAATTGATATTTTTAATCTGATCTCATCCAATCCTCGCTGCTGTATCTTTTGATCCCGCTTGTGAGTGTGCATTAGAGTATGTATGAGTGTGGGAATGTATAAGAAGGTTTTTTGACTTTCTTAAGAAACTACACGTAATTATCATTTTTTCTTTTCTTTTTTAATTTTTAAGGTCAATCAAAGGTTTTCCCACTGATTTGATTTTGTTCAGAAATTAAACAGTGGTTTAACTGTGTCTTGGGCAGTATATATAGCAAGGTAACATAAAAAATAAACAAGGAGAGAGTTTTAATAAAGCTATATTACCTTTGTAAAAATGCTATCTTGAATTTCTGTCCTATTAACTAAGGTATATTTTACCATAAACCTCTTTTTTTTTCCCTGTTTTGGCTCCAGGGGAGAAGCGCTGTGTTCTTAAGCCTTGGCTTTGAGTAGCTTGTTTCAGACGCTGTGGAAACAATTAGCAAGGCTAAGTATTCGACAAGAGGATTAGGCATTCATATGAGTAAGAATAACATCTGCAGTGATATGATAAAAATGATACAGACCATTAAATCACATACATCAGGGCATAAACTGGTCACCAGCTGGGGTCAGGAAGAAATCTCCCCTCCTGCTATAATATTGTACAATTAAGCAAATTTGGCTGTTCTATGCTTAGAGCATTCATTATCATCTAGACTCAAAAACAATGTCTGGTTCATGATTGTCTTCCTCTTAGCAGTTTTAATAACCTTAAATACTCAAGGTTGACACTGAAATAGACATTGTCCTTCCTACTACAAATGCCTCCAACACTACTTCCCCATGGGCTTCCTCTTCTTGTCGCTTCAGTGGAGAGGAGTGATGTGGAGCCTTTCACTCTTTCGTGCTTAGTCCTTTGGTCAACAACACTCAATGGGGAGATGAATGGCCAAATTTGGCACACAAGTTTGTGGCTAAGGAATGGTGTAACTCAAACTTGCCTTTATTCCTTCATCCATTCCTTTGGTGTGCCACATAACTAATAAAACATTGTTTGTTTTGGTCATTGTTAGTTGCCATCATGTCAACTCCAACTCAATAGTAATGTATTAATTCTTTATTGATGATCTGCCATGTGGCAGATATTTTCGGATGCTAATACCATAGCACTGAATAAAACAGGCAAATTCTTTGCCTCATGGCCAAGACAGACTGTTAAAAGGCAATTGAAAATGTCAAAACGAGCAAAAACTGACAGCAATGAAAAGAAAAACAAACACTTCAACAACAATAGTTTGAGAGTTCAATATGCCATTTTCAATAATGGATAGAATAAGTAGGCAGAAGATCAAGAAAGAAATAGAAGACTTGAATGACACTACAAGTCAACTAGAACTAAGACATATTTACAGAACACTCCACCCAACAATAGCAGAATATATTCTTCTCAAGGGCACGTGAAAAATTCATCCAGGAAAGACAATATGTTAGTTCAAAAAAATAAATTTGAGTACATAGAAATACTACAAGGTATGTTCTCTAACCACAGTGGAATGAAACAAGAACCAATAACAGAAAGGAACTTATGAAACTCACAAATATAGGCATAACCTGGAGATATTGCAGGCTCAGTTCCAGACCACCGGAATAAAGCAAATATCTCAATAAAGCAAGTCACATGAATTTTATGGTTTCCCAGTGCAAATAAAAGTTATGTTTACACTATAACATAGTCTATTAAGTGTGCAATAGCATTATATCTAAAAAAAAATGTACATACCTTAATTAAATACTTCATTGCTAAAAAAAATGCTAACCATCTTCTGAGCCTTCAGTAAGTCATAATTTTTTGCTGGTGGAGGGTCTTGCTTCGATGTTGATTGCTGCTGACTGATCAGAGTAGCAGTTGCTGAAGGCTGAGGTAGCTGTGGCAATTTCTTCAAAAAGGACAACAATGAAATTTGCCACATCAGTCAACTCTTCCTTTCATTAAAGATTTCTGTGTAGCATGTGATACTCCATTTTACCCAGGGTACAACTTCTTTCAGAATTGGAGCCAATCCTCCCAAACCCTGCCATGGCTTTATCAACTAAATTTATGTGATATTCTAAATTCTTTGTTGTCATTTCAACAATGTTCATGGCATCTTCACCAGGAGTAGATTCCATCTCAAGAAACCACTTTCCTTGTTCATCCATAAGAAGCAACTTCTCATCTGTTAAAGCTTTATCATGAGATTGCAGCAATTCAGTCACATCTTCAGGTTTCTCTTCTAATTCTAGTTCTCTTGCTATTTCCACCTCATCTGCAGTTATTTCTCCACTGGAGTCTTGAACCCCTCAAAATCATCCATGAGGGTTGGAATCAACTTCTTCCAAATTCCTGGTAATGTTGATATTTTGACCTCCTCCCATGAATGATGAATGTTCTTAATGATATCTAGAATGGTGAATCTTTTCCAGAAGGTTTTCTATTTACTTTGCCTAGATCCATCACAGGAATCACTACCTATGGCAGCTATAGCATTATGAAATGTATTTCTTATATAATAAGACTTGAAAGTCAAAATTACCCCTTGACCCATGAGCTACAGGTTTGATGTGTTAGCAGGCATGAAAACAACATTAATCTCCTTGTACATCTCCATCAGAGCTCTTGGGTGACCAACTGCGTTGTCCATAAGCAGTAATATTTTGAAAGGAACCTTTTTTTTTCTTCTTCTGAGCAGTAGTTCTCTACAGTGGGCTTAAAATATTCAGCAAACCATATTGTTAACAGATGTGCTGTCATCCATGCTTTGTTCCATTTATAGAGCACAGCAGAGTACATTTAGCATAATTCTTAATTGCCCTAGGATTTTCAGAATGGTAAATGAACATTGGCTTCAACTTAAAGTTAGCAGGTGTGTTAGACCCTAACGAGAGAGTCAGCCTCTCTTTTGAGGCTTTGATACCAGGCATTGATTTTTCCTCTCTAGCTGTGAAAGTCCTAGAGGGCAGCTTCTGCCAGTATAAGGCTGTTTCATCTACGTTGAAAATCGGTTGTTTAGCGTAGCCACCATCATCACTTATCTTAGCTAGATCTTCTAGATAACTTGCTGCAGCTTCTATATCAGCACTTGTTGCTTTGCCTTGCATTTTTATGTCCTGGAGGTGGCTTCTTAAACCTCATGAACCAACCTCTGTTAGCTTCAAACTTTTCTCTGCAGTTGCCTCACCTCTCTCAGCCTTCAAAGAATTGAAGAGAGTTAGGGCCTTGCTTTGGATTAGGCTTTGGCTTACCAGGAGGTTGTGGCTGGTTTGATCTTTTATCGAGAACACTAAAATGTCCTCCTTATCAGCAACAAGGCTGTTTTGCTTTCTTATCATTTGTGTATTCACTGGAGTAACATTTTTAATTTCCTTTAAGAACTTTTCCTTTGCATTCACAACTTGACTGTTTGGCATGAGAGGCCCAGCTTTAGGCCTATCTCGGCTCTCAAAATGCCTTCCTCATTAAGCTTAATCATTTCTATGTTTTGATTTAAAGTGAGAGACGTGCAACTCTCTGTTCCACTTGAACACTTAGAGTGCATTATAGGATTATTATCTGGCCTAATTTTAATATTGTCATGTCTCAGGGAATAGGGAGGCTTGAAGAGAGGGACAGAGACAGGAAATGACCTATCTTGGAGCAGTCAGAACACACACAACATATAGCATTTAAGTTTGCAGTCTTATATGGGCATGGTTCTTGGCGCTCCAAAACAATTACAATAATAACATAAAAAATCACTGATTACAGATCACCATAACAGATACGATAAAAACAAAAAAGTTTAAAATATTCTGAGAATCACCAAAATGTGACAAAAAGACATGAAGTGAACATAGGTTGTTGGAAAAATGGTGCCAGTACACTTGCTCAAAGCAGAGTTGCCACAAACCTTCAATTTGTGAAAAACACAATTAACTGTGAAGTATAATAAAGCAAAGGCCAATAGAACAACTTATGCCTGTGTATGGAAACTCAACATCACAGTACTAAGTAACTAATAAGTCAAAGGGGAAATTAGAAAGTACTTTGAGATATGAATGAAAATGAAGACACAGTATGCCAAAATGTATAGGATGCAGTGAAAGCAGTGTTTAGAGGAAAATGTATAGCTGTGAATGTCCATATTAAAAAAAAAAAAGACCTAACTTTCCACCATCAGACACTGGAGAAAAAAGAGCAACTAAACCTACAACAAGCAAAATGCAGGAAATAATAAAGATTATAGAGTGTGCATTAATTAAATAAAGAAGTGAAAAACAACAGAGAAAATCAATGAAACCTATAGCTGCTTCTTTGAAAAGATTAACAAAAATTAACAACCTTTACCTAATTGACTAAGAAAAACACAGAGAACACTCAAATTACTAGAATCAGAAATAAAGAAGGGAACATTACTACTGATGTCATAGAAATAAAAAAGAATTATAAAGGAACATTGTGAACAGTTGTACGCCAGCAAATTAGATAGCTTTGATGAAATGAATGGGCTCTTCAGCATACTTATTCTAGCCATTATTGAAAGTGGGATATTGAAGTCTCAAGGTATTACTGCCAAATGTCACCTGGGGCAAAGTCATCCCTGGGGGACAACCACTATAAAGTAGCCTACAGAAAACCTCCTTTCATGACTGGCTTATGTTGGTTCTTTGTTAATTTCTCTCCATTCCTCTCTCTCTCTAATGCTCTTTTCCTCCCTCCTAAGAGAAAAGTAGGTTTTGAAATTAATATACTTAGAGCTGAGAGTGCCAGGAAGGTGGCATACTTCTCATTTCACCCGTATTACTGCACACAGACTACTGACCCTCTGAATAGGAGAGGGAATTATCACTACAACATTTGGACAATAAACCCCTTCTTGAATCCAGAGCTAACTGGCACTAAACATTTGAAAAAAGTAGCACAAACCTGGGCAGAGTCTAGCAATAAACGACTTTACTTAGATATGTCAACTAAAACTGCAGCAATGGCTTACTCAAAAATAAATTATGAAGTAGCCCATTGTCTCCGAAGTACTTCATTTCTTGCCTGGATATCGGTGGCATCTTCATTTCCATCCACTTTATCCTAATTGTCAGTAATCACTTATTGTGTGCCTACTATGTGCAAGGCATTATACTGGGTTCCCAACATGTCAGTAAAAGCTGGTAAGGGTTGGAATTAGAACAGGCACAGCACATTAGTGGACCAAAGCAGGTACCGCCAACTATGGTCTCAATCTCATAGTCTGAAGTTTGAAAGAAACCTCACATATAGCTGTTCCTTCACCCCCACGGTGTTGCACTTGGGTCAATTCTTCAAAACGACTCCTGAGCGTCCATGTTATCAGGGAAAGTACATCCCACTTTACCTTTTACATCATTCTAATTGCTAGAAAGTTTGTTCTTTTGATATGATAGTTTTCTCTGCAAAATATTCTGTCCTTGTTTCTATCAGACCTCATAAAAAAAAAAAAAAATCAGACCTCATAGAACAAGTCAAATCCTTCATCTGAATAATAACTTTAAACATATTTGAACAAATCTGTAGTGATACTCCCCCCCCAGAAAATGACTTTAGGTTACGATGTTATCTTCCCAAACTGTTTGTCAAATGACATGACTGTGTGCCCTACACTCAGACAACACTTCAAAGGCTGTTATTAGTCTTTAAAGGCAGAATACTCAAATTTGGACACAGACCACTGTTATCATTCAACAGCAAATCAACCTGTGTTCCCTAAGACAGCAAGGCAACTGAGGCACACTTGCAGAGAGTCGGCTCAAGTCCATGAAGTCAGTATGTCAACTTCCCCAGGAATAGAATAGAAACCAGAGATCCCAGATGGTCAAACCACCAGATTTTCTAGAAACTCCACACACTTTTCAAAACTGCCCTCTTAGGAGAATAAATTCCAACCCCCTAGTAGCAGCACATGTTTGAGTAATGCCTCACTATAATAAATTAAAAAAAAAAAAACCCACTGCTGTCCAGTAGATTCGAACTCACAGAAGCTCTATAGGACAGAGCAGAACTGTCTGAAAAGGGTTTCCAAGGCTGTAAGTCTTTATAGGAGCAGACTCACATCTTTCTACCGTGGAGCTGCTGGTGAGTTTGAATTGCCAGCCTTTGAGTTAGCAGCTGAGTGTTTACCATTGCACCATCAGGACTCCTGAAGGCCTTGCTACCCCTGAGTGCAACTTTTGAGCCAGGAAAGCCAAATATGCCCTTTGGGGTTGGAGTAGGGAAAGATCAAATGAGTAATATTTCAAATGTTTTTTCTTTTGAACTAAAATGCACGATTTCAGCCGTATTTCAATTATCAGCTTGACATTACTCTTTAAGCAAATGACTAGAGTTAACAAGAGAGCTACTACATTTTGAATACATTGATTTTCTGCTTGGTGTAAACTCTAAATAGCCAATTACAAAGCTGTGAATCAGACAGACTCAGTGTACCTGATAAATCCTGCAATATATTACAAACTGGAAACATTTGGATCTTTGAAGGTAAAATGAATTAAAAGCACATGATTGTTCCACCTTCAATATATAAATAGTAACGCCATCCTAGCTCTTATCTGGCAATTTAAAAAATAGTCCACATTTTGTTATGCACATCAACCTAATGCATAAAACTACTGAGCTTAAAGGTATAAAGATACACAGATTTATTTTTCAAAAATGACTGTGAAATGAAATGAATACTTAATTGAAGAGTTTCCAGGTACAGAATATGCTTATCTTGCCCTCTATTATTTTCATAAGCAGCAGGGTATTTCCTCCTCTGTCTGTATCTCACTGATACCTTGGCACATACTCTGGTTGTCCACGTTTCACCATGGCCCCCATTTTATTAATCACTGGAATATCTCATCAGCTTAAATAGTATTTATTATTATTATTAAAAATTAGTTGTCTTTTCTTAGCTCTATTCCCAGCACTGGCAGAGTGATCTTGGTGAAACGGCTTCATCTCTCAGTATCATGAGTTTCTCCATTTATAAAATTGTATTAATGAAATGATAAAAAAAAAAAAAAAAATTTTTTTTTTTTTTTTTTTTTTACCATGTCATTGAAAAAGGTGATAATAACAGCAGGGGCATGTTGTTGCATGGATTATGACTCATAGCGACCCTATAGGGCAGAGTAGAACTGCCCCATAGAGTTTTCAAGGAGCACCTGGTGGATTCGAACTGCCAACCCTTTGGTTAGCAGCCGTAGCACTTAACCACTATGCCACTAGGGTTTCCTGTTGCAACTATAATGTCAGGAAAAGAACCCACATGATGTTTCTAAGGTCTTCTCCTTATAAAACACTAAAAAGTCTATGTTTCTATATTTTAATTCTGAAGTTTAAACATTATACTTGACTGGAGGAAGTAGGAGACTTTATTTGATGTGATTATTTAGCATATAAATTGCATTTATTGATTCAAAACACCTCCCAGTAATTTTTACAAGCTGTTTTCATCACAAAAACCCAGGTATCACATGGTTTGTGAGCTAGGAAAACTCAAGCATGGATGATTTTAAGCCAAGCACAGTGAATAGGAGCATACAAAGATGGAAGCAAATGTA
This sequence comes from Elephas maximus indicus, assembly GCF_024166365.1. Taxonomy (NCBI): domain Eukaryota; kingdom Metazoa; phylum Chordata; class Mammalia; order Proboscidea; family Elephantidae; genus Elephas; species Elephas maximus. Next base: position 47,799,698 of record NC_064829.1, on the reverse strand, counting down.
GAAGGAATATTTGCACCTTCAGCTAGTTTGGGAGCAAGGATAAAGTTAGTCTTGGATAGACTTTGTCTTTACCATCATTCTGAGCCTTCTCCCAGCACCTCCTCTCCTGCCAGTCAGATTTAACAGCTCTACCCCACCTCTTTTTTTCCCCAGAATAGTCAGTGGAGTCTTTCCTCCCAACCAGTTTATTCAGGCAGGACCAGGCAGGTTATTGCTTTCTCCACATGATAAAACAAAAAGCAGGATATATTGCCCTTCTCATACATCATTTGCATTTTGAAACAGATCTACAACTTTTAAAACCAGATTTTAGGCTAAAGGAGAAAGGAATGGAGCAGTGTTATTGAAGAGTGGACAATCCCTGTCCCTTAGTCCATTTAAAATCATGCTCCCTATATGGCTTGCACTCGTGTATGCCAAAAAAACTGGGAAACAGCTACTTGGCCAACCAACTGGAAGAGACCCATCTTTGTAACCATCCCAAAGAAAGGTTATCCCAAAAACGCATAAATCATCAAACAATATCATTAATATCACACACAAGTAAAACTATGCTGAATATAACTCAAAAAACTGTTGCAGCAGTATGTCCACAGGGAACTGCCAGAAATTCAAGCCGGATTCCAAAGAGGATGTGAAACAAGGGATATCATTGTTGACATCAGATGGATCTTGGCTGAAAATAGAAAATACCAGAAAGATGTTTACCTGTGTTTTATCGACTGTGCTAAGGTATTCTACTGTGTGGATCATGACAAATTATGGGTAACATTGAGAAGAATGGGAATTCCAGAACACTTAGTGGTGCTCATGTGGAACCTGTGCATAGACTAAGAGGCAGCCATTGAAACAGAACAAGGGAATACTGCACGGTTTAAAATCAGGGAAAGGTGTGCATCAGGGTTGTATCCTTTCACCTAAGTATTCAATCTGTTCACTGAGCAAATAATTTGAGGAGCTGGGCTATACAAAGAAGAAAGGGGCATCAGGATTGGAGGAAGAGTCGTTAACAACCTGCAATACGCAGATGACACAACCTTGCTTGCTAAAAGCCAAAAGGATTTGAAGCACTTACAGATGAAGATCAAAGACTATATACAGCCTTCAGTATGGATTACACTTCAACATAAAGAAAACCAAAATCCTCAAAACTGGAAAAATAAGCAACATCATGATAAATGGAGAAAATATTGAAGTGGTCAAGGATTTCGTTTTACTTGATCCACAATCAATGCTCACAGAAGCAGCAGTCAAGAAATCAAATGATGCATTGCATTGGGCAAATCAGCTATGAAAGACGTCTTTAAAGAAAGAGTTAAAAAAAAAAAAATCAAAGATGTCACTTTGAGGACTAAGGTGAGCCTGACCCAAGCCATGGTATTTTCAATCACCTCATATGCATGCGAGAGCTTGGCAATGAATAAGGAAAAATGAAGAAGAATTTTGCATTTAAATTACAGTGTTAGTGAAGAATATTGAATATACCACGGATTGCTGGAAATCAAACAAATCTGTCTTGGAAGAAGTATAACCAGAATGCTCCTTAGAAGTGAGATGGTGAGACTTGTTTCTCATGTACTTTGGACATGTTATCAGGAGGGACCAGTTTCTGGAGAAGGGCATCACAACTGGCAAAGTAAAGGATCGGTAAAAAAGAGGAAGACCCTCAACATGATGGATTGACACAGTGGCTGCAATAATGGAGTCAAACATAGCAATGATTTTGAAGATGGCGCAGGACCTGACAGTTTTTGTTCTGTTGTACATAGGGTTACTATGAGTTGAAACCAACTCCATGGCACCTAAAACAACTACAACATTCAATCACAACTTGAGCCTCATGTGTTCAGCCTCATAGCTCAGCTATGATATTGCATCATTGGAAGGGTTAGATAGACACTGAGAGGCCCAGCCCAGATGGCCAGACTCAACTTCAGGAATTAGCCATGCTTTGCTTGGTTGTGTTACATTTAAACTACCTTTTGTTTCCAAGTTACCTAAGGAAAGTGTAGAGAACACAGCAATGAGACAGACCAAATGAACGGAAATATTTTCTTCAGGGACATTGTATTATCAGGACTCTTCAGTCTGCAAAAATCAAGGCTGAATAGCCTCAAAAAATCTACAAGTCTATAAAATTGCAAAGAATAGAGAGAGGATTGAGATAGACTTATTCATCAAATTCCGGAACAAAGGGCCCCCTTTGAAGCTTGCAAAGAGAGGATTTAGGATAAATGGAAAGAGTTTTTTTTTTTTTTAGCACATTGGAGGATAAACTTACGGAACTCATTATCTCAACTATTGCTATTCATTAAACATATAAATAGACTCAGACTAAGACTGGAACCTTTGAATAAAGATCAGTAGTGGGTTATTAAGGAAAGGTTTAGTTTGAGCCTAGTGGTTGGGAGCCTTTGCTTTTTTGTCTTTTGTATGTAGTTTTAAATTCTAGTCCAGCCCTTCCTGGAGAAATGACTTAACCTCACAGAACCTCAGTTTACACTGTGCTCTAAGGATAATAGTAATATTTATATCTTAGGGTTGTTGGAATGAATGGATAAGATGAGGAATGTTGGCTTCATGGTACCTTGACTGGCACGTGATGATGAGGATGATGATGATAATGGAGGAAAGGGAGGAGAGAATAGTGAATGATAATGGTAGAACCTTTCCAAGTTGATGTCTTGCCATCCTCAGCTGGATCTTAAACAGGATAGTTCTGGCAGTTACAAAACAGTCCTATCCAATAAAGAGTTATACTGCTCAGAATGCAAATGCCCCATCTGAGAAACACTGACTTAGACCATAGGTCTGCATTGAGAGCAACTACACTTCATCTGCTTACCTACACGTGCATGCACACACATATGCACACACATGTGAGCACCAGTACACAAAAACACTTCAACTCTTTGGGCCAGTGAATCTTTAGTTTGGTGAGAAAGCAAACACTTAGGTTTGTCTGTTGATTTGGCCAGTACTGAGCAGTTGTGGTCTGTAAATGTGGGCTGTCTTTTGGTATGTACTTAACCCTGTGATTTTTCTCCTTTGAGTTATGTTTTCCCCCCTTTTGTCAGTAGTAGTATCTTCTGCAGTTCTGAGGAGCCAGACAATAATGAATGGAAAGAAAGTAATTTAATGTCAAAATTCAAAAAACACAGGTCTACACACACCCACCATTGGATTTAAGAATTTGAGCCAAGCATTTCCCTTCACCTTCTTTAGCTCTTCCTGAAATATACAGTTTCTAAGGGCTCATGACAGAACATGTTTTGCTTTCCATACTTAAAACAGGACTTTTTTTTATTTCTCTTTTTAATTTTATCATTTCTTATTGTGTTAGTTGCTTACAAACCACATAGCTCTTCTCTGAAAATAAATTTATTTTCCCTTTTATGCCCTGCAAAGTCAACTATACCTCTGCATCCTTTCCAAACATTCAATTACGAAGACTCACATGAAAAGGCTGCCCTATACACACACACATACACCGTTCTCCTCCTTCATTTCTCTAACTTATGCAATTGTGCCTTCACACTTCAGGCAGAGGTCTTGACACTTCATCTGCATAACTCTTATCTGTCCTACACAGGAGGAGAGAAGAGGGTCTGGGGGGCTATAGAGAGAAAATGTGTTGCAGTTCAAAGCAAGCTGTCCTTTTTTTCCCCCCTCTTTCTCTCTCTCTCTTTTTTTCCCCTTCCAAGATAAATAGAAGTAGAAAGGACAAGCAGTTTTGATTAGCATTTAAAATGTTGTCAATTTTTAATGAAAGCGTAACCTCCACCCATCAACTTCACACAAACTGGAGACAAGGTTGCAAAACGAATGCTAATATATTTGGCACACTTTCTCACACTTGTCCTTCTGTGAACTTTTCTTGTTGCTAATTTGTTATGTCAGCCCATATTAGTAGGTTTCAAAAGTCCAAACTGGCAAGTGTGGTGACCTGAAGAGAACCAGTTTTCGGAAGATCTTTAAATCGAAGCTTTGGAGATGGGTAGTTTATTAGTGGTGTACCTGTAGTACTATAGATGTGAGTATGTTAGCTTGGAGGCGTTGCCAAGTTTCAGAAGTAATCTTTGAAGTCTTTCAAAATCTGTTTCTAAATGTGACATTTTTATTTGGGATATAAGTGCTTGCCAGTCAGCCAACAACACTCACTGTACGCAAATGTGTATTTGGCCTACCCACTATTGACAAAGTCCAAAGTAACAAAAGAAAGCAGGGTATAATGATTTCCCTCTAGGAGCTTGCATTTTTAATGGCAAAATAAGAAAACACACATGAAAAGGACATTAAAAACCTCGGGAAAGAAATCCATAAATAAGTGTGAAATAATAAAGAGCTAACTGCATAATACACAGACGTCGAGGGACACCGTTAGGGCCCATGTTCCACTGAACGCAGATTGGAACATCTCTGTCTCAGCAACCCACTGCTTTGGGGCAGAAGTGCAGGATGGTCTATGCTTCCCTGCCATTAACTCACTTAGGGGAAGTCAGGTTGTAAAACAAATACATCAGGTTATGTCTGATAGCAAGACAGAACAAAGAAAGAAAAGTATAAGCCATGCAAAACAAAAACCCTGGGACATTTGACCTTTGAGAGCTCTTGCTTGAATTTTATTTAAAAGTCAAAGAAGCCACCAAACTGGTTTCCACTTTGGCAAGATTAAAACATATTTATTATTTTGTTCAACTCCAGTTGTCTCTTCTCTCTCTCACTTTCTTTCTGTGTGAATTCTCTTCCTGTTATTAATTCACTGACAAATTCTACAAACTAGAATGCTGTTTTAGGGCCCTTGCAGCAGACAATACATGAGTTGTATGAGGTATGAGGTAGATAGATTAGTCATAAAGCTCTTCAAGCACAAGATGTTACTTATTCCATTGCTTTCATGGGGAGATTCATGTTGCCCCATTTTCACTGCAAATGGGGCTTGAACACGTTGTTTTCCTCAGGCACTGTTTTTTTTTTTTTTTTTAATAACATGATAATCACTCCCTTGTGAGTCTGCATAGATATATGGACGTCACCTCATCAGAAATAATAAGGACGTATTTGCTTTGTGCTTATGGATTTTAACAGGGATATGAGTTTCTTTCTGGGTAAATATACACATACTCACCCAGGCCCTATATTTTTGAAGTTCTTCTACCATCTTATACGGATCATTTTGTACTCTGGAGAAAAGTCTTCCATTGTTGTCATGGGAGAGTTTTCTATTAGTGAATAATGTTAAAAAGAAAATATCTGGTCGAAAAGAGAACATGAGATCTATATTTTATTATAAATTGAAATGTGCAAATCAGTAGAGAGAAAATCAAAGACGAAGGCTCTTAAGATTGTAATGTGCCCCTAGCATACTTTAAATATAATGGTCTCTTAAAAGTATATAGTCATGAAGGTAATGTGCATAAGCTTACAATAAAAATAAGTATATTTATATTGGCATTTCCTAGCTTTTACATTTAACTCTAAAATGTGAATATTGCATTAAGTATCTAGGTTAATTTAGGCACACGCACACACACACACGCACACACGCACACATGCATCTTTATTAAAAATAGGAATTGCCCAAGAAGAGAAGATGGAAGAATTAAAACTAAAGGTCATGAAATTTGATCATCTCTATATTTAAGGTTGCTCTAAGTACTCTGCAAATAACAAGGTGCTTTAATGCCGTGCCTGCACTTTCATCTCATTTAATATGAAACCCGTGAAAGATTGTTCCTGAAGTCATTATCTTCAACTGTTGAAAGCATAGATCATGACTAAGTGACTGAAGTGCCGAGGGAACTCTCAATGGGATCCTGCTCAGGATCTGATATATGTCTCTTGGTATCCATCAAACTCAAATGATGAAAAGAAAGACAGAACTTTAATTTTTTTTTTTTTTTTTTTAAGTTTTCTTCCTCTTTCTGGAATGCAGGACTAAGGTAAGTTGAGAAATTGATGTCCCTCAAAATTCAAATGTGGTTTTAAAAAGTTATGTAAGAGCATTTTTAAATATTCTTGTGAGAAAATTCTCCATAGAGACACATACTGTAAACAATTGAACTAGAAAAGGTTTTGGGAATCATACGTTGTTTCCCTACTCTATGCAGAGGCTGATTAATCTATGTAACATATATGCTCTGAATGTCTAATATTCATGTAAGTGTGCATAGGAGAATTTGCCATAAAGAAATTTTGACTTTAAGTGAAAAGATAG